>NW_020799123.1:223168-296659 GCF_003259725.1 Athene cunicularia
CGGGCTCGGGGCGGGGGGCGACAGGGGAGAGGGGAGGGGAGGGGAAGGGAGGAGGCGAGAGCGGGCGGGGAGGGGACGCCACCCGTGCGCCGCGTGTGACACTCGTGGAGACGCCCGCGTGGAAGAGACAGGGAGAGACACACACACACACACACACACGGGACGCGGGTGTGGCGGTGTGCTGAGGGGCACCGTCTGGGAGTCACCGCGCCCGGGACGTCCGTGTGTGTCTGTGAAAGGCCCCACGTGAGACACCAGGTGTGTCTGAAGCGTGTGACGGTGTGTGTCTGACAGCCGTGTGTGTGTACCACACCTGTGTGTCTGTGACTGACCGTGGGCAAGACCCGTCCACGCCTGCAGCACCCACCCGTGACCCTGCGCGTGGGGACACTGCGTGTGTGTCTGGAGACACTTGTGCGAATGTGAGACATCTCTGTATGTCTGAGACACCATGTGTACATTTGTGACAACGCGCCTAAGTGTGTGAAATCTGTTTTGCCTAAAAGACATGATGTGACACACCCAAGCATGTATGAACCACATATGTGTGTGTGACACATCCCCATCTCCACAGCCCTCTGTGTGCATGTGTCTGACTGCAGCTGTATGGGACTTGCACGTGTGATACACCTCTCTGCATGTGACACCCTGGTCTGTGTGACACCTGTGTGTATGTGAGATGTACCATGTGTGTGTGACACCCTCATCTGTGTGACACTCATGCATGTGTATGCATGAGACACCACAGGGTGTGTGTTTTGTTTATGAACACACACTCCCGTGTTCACAGCCTGCTCTGGGTGTATGTGCCTGACTCCGCAGCACGTGTGGCTTCTGTGTCTGTGTGTAGGACACATCTGTCTGTGTGCATGCAGGTGTGTATGAATGGGTGGGTGTGTCTCTGTCCAGGTATGCACACCTGACTCACTGCACAGATGTAAAATGCACCTGCCTGTAGGTGTACAGGCACTGGTGGTGGGGGGGGTGTATGAAGCCCAGGCATACCCGTATGTGTGACTTGCTGCAGAGCGGGTTGCCTGACCCACTCGTCGTGCGAGTGTGTGTGTGTGAGCATGTGCATGTATGAGACTCACCCACACAGTGCCTGAGATCTCCGTGTATGCGGGGGTGTACCTGAAAGGTAGGGCACACATACCTGAGTGACTCTCTACTTCGTCTTGGTGTTGTCTGTGGGATACGTACGTCTGTATTTCTGTGTGAGACTCCCACGCTGTGTGTGAGAAATTCGATCTTGTATGAAACTCAACCTTGTGTGAAGATGTATGCATGTTTGCTTGTGCAGGAGACACCTGTGCTCATGTGAAAGACCCACCTGTGAGTGTGACTTGCTGGGGTGCGTGTGAGCACACACCCTGAGGCTGAGCTGTGTGAGCTATGCCCGTGCATTTGCGTATCTGGCTTCCCTGGGATGGGAGAGACTCGCACAGGAGACTGACCTGTATGTGTGCTTATGGGACAACCACGTGGGACCCAGCTGCATGTGTGTGACTGTGTGTTCGTGTGTCAGCTGACTGTGTGCGTGCCTGCATACATCTGTGCACGAGAGACTCACTCCAGAGTGCCTGGAAGAATCGGTGACTGGTGTGATTCACTGCACCACAGGCTCGTATGAGGGTCTCATCCATGTTTGTGCAACCTGGTGCATGGTGATCTGCCCATGTGGGACCTATCAGCAGTACATGAGGCACATGGAGGAGAGGGGCTCACTTCTGTGGGTGCAAGATTCGTGCCAGCATGTGTGTGGAAGGAATGAGGCAAAAGGATCTGCCTGTCAAGTGCCTCGCAGCTGTATCCAAGCCTGCCACCCAGCATCCTTTTGTAGTCAGTCAGCAGAGAAGGGGAGGAAGGGCACAAACCTGCTGCTGTATTCGTGCCCCAGTGAGATGCGTGGGTCATCCTCCCCGCTGCCTGACGGGAGCCAGACGTGCCCAGTGGACCTGTCCACATCTCCTCTGGTGCTCACTCCGTTGATTGCTACGCAGGCACTGTGTGTCTGTGGTGAGCAGGAAAACACGTCTCCTCCCTGTGCATTTGTGAGACCCTTAGGCATGTGCGAGTACTGAACTCAGCGTGCATGTGTTTGAGAACCTTGCTGGTCCGCAGGAGAGGCCTGCTGCAGTATGGAGGTGCATGACTGATTCCAAAATACACAGGCACACATGTCCAACTGCACTTGTCTGTGTGCGTACACATCCTTCGTTTCAACGTATATGTGATAGTCCACTGTAAATGTGTCAAAACCTCACAAAAGTTGAGATCTGTGGCTTGACTCAGCCCAGTGTCTGTATGTCTCTGCAGCAGCAGGCACACAATGCATTTCTCTGCGGTGTGGTGAGACTGTCCACTCGGAGAGGTTTGAAACCAGGGTGCACCTATATAAGGCTCAGTGTATTCATGCATGCTACTGCAGAGAGCCTGAGATTTGTGTCATTGTGTGATTCCCCCTGTGTGCACTGCAAAGTTACCTCCATATTCCAGTCATTAACTCCATTTGGCATATGATTATCGTTATGTGCATGAATTGTGTGTCCCATTCTGCTGTATGGGAGTGCCTGCTTGTATGCTGCACACTTGGGCATGCAGGTGTTCGTGTGGCTGTGACCGGTGCGTGGTGCTCCCTGCCCCTTTGTCACTCCCCCCACTTACGTGTGTACGTGACGGTACCACAGTGCGTGTGCCAGGCGTTCCCCTGTCCATGGCCCTGTGTGTGTGCCCTGCCCCGCGCTTGTGCAACTCATTTCAGAGAGCAGGTACTGGTGTGGGTCCTGTGCTTCAAGGCACATGCATCAAGTTCTGTTCCAGTGGAAAAGAAGCAGGTGCTTCTGCGAGTGACTCCCAAGACTTGCACATTGGTCATGTTTTGCTGTGAGCTCGGTCATTTTCACAGACCGCATCTGATCACTAAATCCTGTATGACCTGTCCTGTTTCTAAGATTCAGACTCCTTTTTCTTCCTTTTTTTTTTTTTTAATGGAGGAAAAGCCACCCATTTTTCCTTTTGATTTGTTCTTGCTTTGCAGTCAGTAGCAGGGAGAAGTTTAGAACAGCTACCACTTTTGTGCTCGTGGTGTATCATCACGTGTGTGTCTCCTGGCCTGGGGCTGCACAGGAGACACGTGGGCTGCCATTTATGTGATACTTTATTATTTTACTCTATTTTTCCTGGAGTTTTACGAATTTGCAATACCTTTTTATTTGAAGTGAGTAATCAGGTAGCCTGACCATAGCCATTCTGAACAATTCAGAGGATGACTTTCAATGTAGCTGCCCTTCGTTTAGACAGGCTAAGCAGCAATCTGAGCTGAGCTCTTTAGGGTTTTTTCTTAGGATTCTTTCAACAACTTTCAGACTACTTTCCACCGTTCTATTTTTGATTCTCTGAATTTGTGGTAAATTGCTTAAAATCATCCCCTTTTAATAAGCATTTAAGCCGATAACTATTGAACTATAATCCATTATGTGCTATTATCACACTAGCTCTGCCTTGCTTGGCAAAAAGCAACAGGTCTGATACCACGGCACACATCCAGGGGCATCTATCAGCAGTATTCTCTAATAATGCTGTTTATAGGTGGAAAGAACTGAAATCAAGACAAAAACCCCTTATTTTTCTTCAGCATATAGAAACCCAGATTTGCCCGTGTTGGAACAGAGATCCATATAGCTTAGAGCCTTCAAGTACAACAATGAATTTTAGTCTAAATTTTACTTTTCTTACTTTTAATGTTGCCAGAGTACTTAAATATTTTTGTTTAGTTTATTCTCTGATATTTATTTCCTCTGTTATTGTTTTGCTTCCAACTTCTACTTTATCTTTATATTTATCTCCCTTTCTGATATTTTTGCAGGCTTCTGTCCTTCTTTGCCTGAACTTTCTTGATGAGAAAGCCTCTAGCAGGGGTTTGTCTTAGGGTAGTCTACTTCTTGAAACAATTACAAACTTCAGCTTTTCATCAGGCAAGCCCAAATGTAAACACTAACTTCACTCTTATTTTGCATTTTCTTTCTGAACTTGTTACTACAACTTCACTTGGGCTGTGTATGAATGTCCAGTCTGTAAACAGAAGGGCTCTGTTCATGTCAGAGGATCCCTTTCAATCACTGGAGGTGCATAACTCTTGAACATTTCCCATAAGTAACCCTCCTTTCATTGTGCAGATAATTACATGGTTGGTTTCTCTTGAGATACATCTGGTCCTTCTCTTCAGCTTTCAAAATGACTTTACTTCCTGCAGAGGGAGCAGCTCTTAGCAAAGGCGTAGACCTATGTTTGCTTCTGCATCATGTATCACCTTTACCATGAAGGATGCTAAATGGTGACATATTTACTATCTACGAGGAAAGCTATCTCTGAGCATAGAACACTTTTTTATCTATCATAGAAATCAGGGCCAGAGTCACTAGATGGAAGAGTGTCCTGGTTCAGCTAGGATAGGGTTAAGTTTCCCCAGCAGAGATGGGGAAGGGATATCCAGCCAGGTTATTCATACCATGCTGGTGTCAGGTCTGGCAGCGCAGAGGAAGCTTTTTCCTTTGTGGCTTTGGTGACGGGGAGCGCACAGCGGGCTGTCAGTATCCATTGTGGTATCTCTCTGTATATCTTTTCTCTTGTTCACTGTTATTGCTGTTTACTGTTGTTATCATTGCTACTGTTGTTGTTCAGATTGTTTATCACACTGCTGTATTAAATTTCTTCTTATTTTAACCCGGGTTTGTGCCCTTGCCCAAGGGTGGGGGAGGGACAATGGCAACGTGGTCTCCGGTCCCAGCAGGGTCTAAACCAACACAAAGAGATAGAAGCCATCCTAGAAACGTGCAGATTTGCAACTTCAAGGGTACCAGGCATTGGAAAGAATTGGTCAGCTTTCAGCCTCAGCCTTGTTTTCTATCATCTGTTCCAGCTCAGCTAAAGCATCTTGGCTGGATGCAGGTGTTCTCTGTCCAGGTCTCAGCAGGTCTGACTGAATGGTCAAAACAATCCCTCTGGCTGTAAGTTCTCTCTGAATTTATTTCCTGAGCCACCACAACTGTCATACTCACTCTGTCATCTGTTCTAGGAGGGTATTCTGAGAAACCAATTTTAAAATTAGTGGAACATGACCATATTCTGTGTTAGGGTAAGACAAATCTCACTTTGAAAGGACCTTTTTCTCCCTGTGTGGTACCAAAGAGTCTAGGGTGAAGACCCCAGTCTTAGACATCTAACTTTTTAACACACCTTAGTGTCACTGAAATGCTATCTGTGAATAAGAACAAAATTCATATAACACTGCAGAGAGCCTCAGTTATGGTTATCCAGTCAGAGAGAATTTAGTCAATGATTATACAGATTGTACCTGGAGCTTCAGATAACACCACTAAAACAACCCCTATACAGATGTGCAGATTACTTGAAGAGGGACCTAACAACATTTTGAGAGTAATAGAAGAAAGTTCACATCTGACAGCTGCAGAAGCAGCACAGTCAATGTTTTGTTTGTTTAAAGCAACATCTGACAATTTGTCTAGCCCATGAAAAAAGCTAAATTATTCCTGTTGTCTTTACTGAAATGATCCTGCAGAGCTCAAAATGAGAAGGGGTTGGCAGAGGTGCATGGGAGAGTTATTTTGTCATGATAGACTGGAGATTCACATGAATATTTGATTTGCCATACCTGTTTGCACAGCAACACCAGGAGATCTCCTGAGGACAGAGTCTAAGAGGAAACCACATGTAGCACTGAATCTTTAAATGACCTTTGAAGTCTAAATGACTCGCATAAATTAGCTCTGTTGTTGGAGAGGAAATGTTCTGAGCCTGTACACAAAAGATGCTTCCAGTTGTTAAAATGCTGTAGCTTTTGATGGAGGGGACCGTTCTCAATGCTTTGAACAGCCAAGACATAAGAACAGATACAGGAGCTCAGAACAAAACTTCACCTAGTCTAAAGTCTTCTTTCTGGCAGCAACTCAAAGAGAATGCATAGGATGGAGTTAAAGAGCAGGATAAGATAGCAGTGCTTCCCTTGAATACTCTCCCATTGTCCACCAAACTGCAGTTTAAGGATTTCCTAAACCAGACATTCTTGAGTATCACACTTGGAAATTTAGACATCCAGGACCTCAGACATTCCAAGGAGAGAACTCAGAGTTATGAGTCATGTTCATATGACCCAATACATGATTCAAACACAAATAAAAACATGCACTTAATGATCAGAAAGGCTTTACCTTTGATTTCTGCCCTTAGCAGTGTTTCCTGTGGCTCTGCTGACCTTAGAACTCCCCTTGTACAAGGTCAGTTCTGAAAATAAGATCAGACATGCAGTGCCTTGCCTGGCTGTGGCCATTGTAAAACTTAGTGATGTTCCAGGGCAGTAAGTTCCAGGTAGTTGTATTTGTTGTAACAGTGCCCAGAGCTGTACCTACTATTTTAGAGTCAGACATAAACAAACGTAGTCTCAGTCTATACATGGACAGTGATACTACATGAACAAACAGCTTGTGATGATTCACCTGGTACTAAACTGGATTTGCCTGCCAGGATAATTCACCTGGAGAGCTGGCTGCTTCCCTTCACTTCCTTTCTTGGAAGCAGGCTGAGAATAACAAACTGTTCCGATAACATCAGCCTACTTCTAGTCGACATATTTCCTATTGAGAGGCAGGGCAGGCCCCACCCTATTACGTGACAGGCACATATTTGGTCATATAAACGTGACTCATAACTCCTGTGCTCCAGCAGCTGGGTACAGAGTTTCAGGAGAGACCTTCCCTCACTCCACCCTGCTGCTGTTCATCTTGGTGCAAACTAAATACACAGGGTATTTCATGGTGGTCAGGATGCTCACAAAGAAAAGGTTAGGTCTGACTGTAGACCACCTCAATGATTCCTAAGCATTTATATTCATTAGAGCAGACACTGTAGCCTTGTCCTCTCTTCTTCCAGCTCTGTAAACATTAGGTCACACAACTGTATTTATTGAATGTTTAACTATTTCATGCTAAACGGAAAAACCATTGAAAGGAAGAAAGGCATTATCTATAAATCATATCATTTCAGTGTCAGTAACAAGCAAGCTGTGACCATTTGGGTCTCAACTTCTAAGTGTTAAACAACAACATAAGACAAATATTTCTTGATCAGACCACAGGTCTGTCTGGTTTATTATCCTGTCTCCAGCAATATACAATAGCAGAAGTCTAGGGAAAAGGACAGGTGCAGAGACATATTTCTGCAGAATATCCTCTTGATTTCCAGCAAATGATAGCTCAGGTCTTCCCCAGCTAGAAGTGGTATCTCGTATTTAATAGTTCATTTCCATTATTTAGGGAAGTGATTTTTTGAACCCATGCAAACTTTCGGCATCCATAACATTCTGTAATAAGGGTTTCCAGTGCAGGCACTGTATTTTGGAACCTGTCCTTTGCCTGTTTCATCTGAGGCAGTGGTGGCCTGCAATCACACGCACAACCCACTGACAGTGACCTTTATACTGTTAGCAGTTGCACTGATGCCCAAACCTGAACCATTGAACTGAAAGTTTCCTGCATGTGGAAATGTGGGCATGAACCTACATGAATCTCCTGCTTTAAGGGTCTTAAGGGACTTGCCCAAGATTGCATGGAAGGGCACTGGAAAAGCAGGAGAACATCCCAAGAGGACTCTGATGAAAGCACCTAATCCTTCCTTCAGACCTCCTTCTCTCTGGATTAGTATCAAGTTTAGTGGTGTGATCTGGAGTTGCCAGATCATCTACAACAGCTTGCTGGGTCCCAGAGCATCTGATCTTTTCTTTTGATCCCATGAAGAACTGGGCTTCTGGCCAGCTAAGAAGAGCAATCCAGCTAGGCAGTCCTCCAGCCAAACTCCCTCTGGGTGTGCTAGTTTGGACATTGATATTTCGCTGACAGCAAGCTTCCCTCTTCAGCATGAATTGCTCATTACTTGAATTCCATCAGGGATTTCTTATGTCATGAAAGAGCAGAGATTCTGCCTGAACACACTGAGCAGGACTGACTGCTTTCTGTGGATAAAGTTGTTGATCTGTGTATATGTGTGTGCCTGTATCTGCAGGACATAGATGTCTCAGTGTTTTCCTCTCAATGGTGTCTCTGTTCTGCAACCATCTGTGTATAAAGCTGCTATTCTCTCGTGAACAATGACTCATACAGGAAAGTCTCTAAGAATTAGGCAAGAGCTATGTTCATCCTGAGTAGTATTGAAGATGAGGATTCAATTCCATAAACTCTTGGAAACTCAGCGTTAGTTTTCCCTTGACAGCTTTAATCTTTAAAATCTGCTGTTACTGACACACATTTACAAACAGGTTGGCAGTGAACTGTCTCTGCAAATGGGCGCTTCAAGTCCACCACTTACTTCTGACAAAGACCCAGCACAGCACTGCCAACCTTGTCCCCACTCCATTTTCCAATGAGGATCCACCTCGTGACTCTTCCACCTCCCACATTCTCCTCAGCCCCCACAGGTGACTCTCTCCAGCACTTTCCTTTTTATTTCCAGGCTACTTTTCATCTCTGCAAACTGCACTGGGTGAGTGGGAAAAAATGGGGTCACTGTTCCTAGCACCCTGCAAGCTACACCTAGACTTGGAGCTGCCCAAAAGACTGTGAAGTTGGCTTAGGGACTATCTGGGGCAGTGACCCACACCGGTATCAAAAAAACATGACAATCTACATATATCTAGCAAGGGTACTTAGGAAATAGCTGAAAGAAAGGAAATATCCAGAATATATTATTAGAAAGTTTCCTGTGGCCAGAATGAGTGCAGAAAGAAAAGTTTCTAAGAATCACTGAGCTTCTCTGACTAGTGGGGAAGGTTCTGCTTGTGGTGCCTTGTCCAACACTGGAGAGAAAAGGTTACAGGGTTCTCATGTTCTTCACTGCCCCAGAGGTAACAGTCTGTGGGGATGCAGATTAAGATGATCAAGAAAGTTAAAAACAAATGGTGACACATCCTAATAATGTAATTGGAAGACAACTCCAGATATGTAGAGCATACCCAGAAAAGACGCACACAACAAATACAATTTTTCAATTGGATTAGAATTTGAATTAGAAATTTTATTTTCAGGTTTTAAAATTTCTCTAGGATGTTAGGTGACAAGCAAGGGTCAGAGATGCTAACACATGAAAGGAAACATGCTTCTGTGAGTTTGAGTGAAGCTGAGTGGCTGGAGTGGAACAGAATCAACAGATAAAATCAGAATCACAGAATCACAGAGTGGTTGAGGTTGGAAGGGAATCCTGGAGTTGATCTCATCCAAAACCCCTGTTCAAGCAGAACCACCTAGAGCAGGTTCCCCAGGACCATGTCGGACTGCTTTCAAATATCTCCAAGGACAGAGATTACAAATCTATTCTGCAAAAATATCATAGGAAAAAGAAGTTGCCACTTCATCCCCGAAATCATCACTTTGAGGACTCACAGGCTGAAGGAGGTGATTCGATGGCTCACTGGGATGGTGCCCGAGACAGAGTCTCATTCCCTTGCTGTCCTTTACAAACCACCACCCTTCCTGCTTGCTGCATGGTCCTGACCTTCCTGTGCCTGGTACCAGTTTTGTGTTCCTCAGCCTTTTCAGTGAATTGATTAGTTTTCAAACAGCACAATGCAACTTTCTTCCTGCTGGATTAGTGAGTTCAACTGAACCAGTGAAAAATGTAGACGGGAAGGCATATCAGAGTTCTTCAGTCCAATCTCCTACTCAAAGTGGGGCTCACTTCAAAGCTAGGTGAAGTTGCTCATGTCCATGTGTATCCCGGAAGTCCCTGAGGATGGAGATTCCACAAACTGTCTAGGCAGGGCTGCAGCACACTCACGGTAAATAATGTATTCCTTTCATTGGAAAATAATTTTCCTGGTTTGCAACATGAGACCACTGCATCTTGTCATTTCACTGTGCACTTGCAGAAAAAGCTTGGATAGATCTTGATTTCCAACCCCCTTTTCATCAGTGTTAGTCTGCTGAACTAGATCCTCCACCCACCTTCGCCAGGCCAAACGCACGTAATTCCCCTCACACCTCCTCATGGCCCACGCTCCAGCTGACCCATACTGGGGAGGGCAGTTCCCCAGACTGAGCCCAGTATTGCAGATGCAGCCTCACCAGTGCCAGGCAGAGGGGAATACCCACACCCCTCCACTGCTGACTGCTTACTGGCTACTTACTAATGCAGTCCCATGACCTGTTAGTGTTATCACTGCAGGGGAGCACTGCTGACACAGGTCCGACTCGTTTTCCATCAGAATCCCAAGGCCTTTTGTGCAGGGCTGCACCCTAGCAGTCAATCCTGTCTGCACTAGTGCATGGAGTTGTTTTGTTCCAGGTTGAAAATATAAAGAGGATTTATGATTTCACAGCATTAGAACAAATGTATGAGGTGAATTAGACTAAATTTATCATGTGATTAGAAACGATCAAACCCTGAGTCCTATTGTGCTTTGTCTGCTAATACAAGCAAGGAGCACCAGTGGGACATGGAGGCCCAGTGTGGTACCTGAGAAACCTTACTTTTCTGCAAAAAGTTTTTAGAGCTGTACAAGGTCTGATGTTGGTCACAGACATAAGCAAAGAGACTGTAATTCTCAGCACAATTTACACTTTTCCTAGCAAAAAGCCCTGCAGGCTTGAAAGAGAATCTTGTAGGCCACTGGAATGAATCCCACTTCCATCCATTCCCCCAGGACCTCAAAGGAGGAGCAGGCACCATGCCTAGAAGGGATGAGCTTTGTGTGTGCATGGTGTGGTTTTAAATCAGCATTTTAATCCTCCTTCTGACTTCACAGATAGGCAAACTAGCAGGAGCTATTCTTAGTATACACTGAGTTATAACACAGCTCCAGCTCTCTTAATAACTGTTTTTACTGTTCTAAAATATGTCCTTTTTTATTTCCTAAGTATATCTCATGCTACCTCTGGTTCAACTAAATGAAAAATAGTACATTTCTTGTTCTTAAAGAAACAAATCTTCTCTTTTGCCCCTCTCCCAGAGCTGTCTTGAGTGAGCAAGGTGACATGTTCTGTGTTTACAAAAGGAAGCCAGTGATGCTAATGTATGGCCTAAATACCTAACAGGCTGCTTTACAGAAATACTCCTGCAGAGATGGGTGATCACACAAAATGATCCTTCCTGCTGCTGGCCAGCATGCCAAGAAAAAGCCAGTGCTGGCTCATGGGTAATGCACATGCATCTGGTCATTCCATTACCTCTCCCTTCCTGGTATACTGGGACAAGCAAAGGACTCAGAGGGCTCTACAGATCTCATGACAACTACAGAGTACATCTAGAAGCTTCTAGGAGTGCAAAGAAAATTTCAGACTAAGGCTTTTCTTTCAGCTTTATAAATATGCTTGCAGCCATCATCTTATTAAAGAAAAAATAGCCTTAAAAACCACTCCTGCAGAACAAAACTCCCATGCAGGAGCTGTTTATCATTATTTCAATTTTTCTTCCTTTATGTGCAGATAAGAGTATTGAGAACAGGTTTGTCCTTAACAAAAGGATAAACCCTGCTAATCTATGGGTTTGTCTGCTTGTATTGTGCTTATCACAGCGCTGTTTGCCGGCTGGGGCAGCCAGGGTCCTAATGTGCACAGCTGTGCAATGAGAACTGCATCGTGGCATGTGAGAGTGTGGGCAGGACTAGCCGGCCTGGGGGGTTGGATGGGATGGCAGCTTAAGTCACAGACTGTGTGTTGGTGACCAGGCCGTCCACATCCATCTTGGACAACAGACAATGCCGTGCTGGAGAACAGGCCAGCTGGAGCCAATGGTGGCAGGTAGCCATGGAGCAGGGGAAAAGAAACGGTGAGATGATCTTTGTCAGGTTGTCAGGCAGTGATGGCAGATCACACCTGATGGGCCAGGAGCAGACAAAACACCAGAGAGCCGTGACCGTCACAAAGGACCCTCAGTGTAAATGGATGGCCAGTCTACTGCCAGCCGTGATGACAGGGTACAAACCACAGGAGAATGCTGACGGAACCGCAAACAGAGCCCAAGTAGAGTTGATGAATGCACAAGAGGAGAAAGGACTGACATGGAAGGAGCATTGAGGGGGTGTAAGCAGCAGGTCCTTGGGTCCTGAGGGGAAGCGGGAGGAGGCAGGAACCTTGGCAGTGGTGGCCACCTGATGCACGGCGATGGCATCTGCGCCTGCAGGCAAATACAGACCGAGGAAAACGGCCGGAGCCCCTGGCTGGCGCTGGGACCACCGGCAAGGCGTGCGTGTCCTACTGACAGCGAACATTTAGACATTTTGCAATGAAAAATCTGCAGCTGTTTACGCGCTCCAGAACATTTTTGCTTTTCAGAAACGGTCCCGTTTTTCATGTAGACAATGACGAGCAGCTCCGGCCAGATCCCGCGCTAAGAGCGGCCCGTCCCGCCGCACACCGGGAGCGCTCTGGGACGGGGGATCTGGGACGATGGCGGCGGCTCCGGATAGGTGCCAGTTTCTGGCCTTCCTTTATGAGAATACTCCAGTGCAAGAGTGGGAAGAGTACAGCTGTGGCTGCCAGGTGTTTGGGCAGAGATCTTTGTGGCACTTGCTGCACAGGAACTTCTCCACAGCCCTTCAACTCACCTGTCCTCCAATATCACGACTTCTGGCTCTCAACTTGTTAACCTGACATTCAGCAATATCAGCTCGTTCTTCAGCCTCTTCCAGCTCATGTTGGGTCTTGCGGCACCGTGAGAGATTAGTGTTTGCCTGTTCTTCCTGAAAGTCGTGCAGTGCCATCAGTGACATGGACTCAAACTGACATTGCCCTGTTAGCATTAACCAGACACCCCTATGGCTGTGCCATGGTAACAGCACCTACTTGTTAGCCTCACAGCTACAGCCCTGTCTTGCCAACGCTGTGCATTTCTATCTACTACTGTCAACAACATGAGCACTCAGCTGGGGACAGAACAATTAGTCCTGCTCAATTCCAGCTGGGAAAATTGGCTATTGTGGCTTCAGAAGTGCAGTAACTCTGGGATAATTACAGCTGTGTCTGCTCTGTTTTGAGCCAAAAGTCTACGAGGTTAGAAATATTCAAAGGCAGTGGCCATAGCTGCCCTATCAAACTGGGCATTCAATTATTTTAGTGAACTTGGGAACCCAGACCTTTTGGAAATCTCCACCCAGGGCCCACAAAGATTTAAGAAGAGTCCCGCACTCACAGCTTCCTCAGCCTGTTTCTTATATGCTTTCACTTTTAACTGTAGCTTGTCCACCAGGTCCTGGAGCCGGAGAATATTTTTCTTATCCTCTTCAGACTGTGGGAAGTGAAGATCAAGTCAGCCTCGAAAGATGGAGTGAGGTGGTGCACATAAGAGGGCAGAGGATTTGAAATACCTGGTAAGTGAGCTCCTTCAGCCTTTGCTCATACTTGCGAGCACCTTTCAGTGACTCTATTCCTCGCTTCTGCTCGGCATCAAGCTCATTTTCTAACTCATTAATCTGAAACACAGTATCATGGTGAAGACAGCAAACTTCCAGGAATGGCTGCTGATCCTGCTGTAGGATACTAGGAACCAGGGCTCTGTGGACTAAGGCTGCAGGGAGAAAGTGGCAGTGCAAGGCAGCTTCCTTCAGCTGCTTGAGCAAGACTAGCAAAAAACTGCTCACCATAGTATATTAATAGTGACATAGTGTGTGAATTCATAGTTATTTATAGAAGGAACTTAGCTGTGCATACCTGGGGCATATATAATCAAAATTAGACTTAAATCTGTCAAAGAGGAAATTGAAACGGGGAAGGGAGGGTTCTGTCAATGTTCACCAGGTAAATGGGGAAAATCTGTCCAGCTCATCATCTGAATAGTCCTTAACAACCTCCCATAGCTCCATACCTCTTCTGCAGTGTATATAAGTCAAACCTGGGCACCAAAGCTTTTATTTCTGTGTGGATATTTCCTTGAAAAGCCAAGAGCATCTAATTCCTCATCAGTTGTGCTGTATTTTGGAAAAGTAACATTTGAAGAGCATAGGAAGTGGGTCAGGCAAATGGTCCATCTAGCTTGCCTCTGGGAGTGGCAGCAGCATATACTATTTAGGGACAGCATGGAAACCTGGCACTATCTACTGCCCTCACACTTGTCCAGGCTCCACAGTCATTAGATTAGAGGTATAAAGTGGCATATCTATGCCTGTTCCCTTAAGTATGTCTGTAAACCTGCCGATTTCTAATCTCGTTTTGAACCTTCTAACAGCTGCATCTACAGCCTCCCATGGCAACAGGGTCCAGATTTTCACTGCCCACTCCGTTAAGTACTTCCTTTTATTTATTTTAAACTGATCTCCAGGTGAAGATGTCCCGATCTGCACCATGTGTCCTTACTTCTCATATTGTGCATTTTGATGAATAACCATTCAGAATACATCTTGGTCTCTGCTATCATGATTCTGTAAACTCTGACAGCATCCTCCTCATCCATCTCCTCTCCAAACAGAAAAGTCTATTTGTCTCTCCTCATAGAACCCCCACCCAGTCAGCTGCCATTCCGTCTATGCATCTTTGTCAGGTCCATCTTCAGTTGCACTGACCAGAACTGCACTTGGTACATTTAATATAGTGACAAGTGATGGTCTGTCTTGTTCTCAGTGGCTTTTCTAACGAAGCCCCAAATTTTTTCTCTTCTCAATTTTTGCTTCTACTGTGCATTGAACAAACCATTTCTGAGGTCTGTCGTGGATGAGACACAGATGTCTGTGCTCAGCCATGATTTCCAGTTCCAAGTTCATCCCCAGATAAGTATGTTTTAAATTATTTTTCCCTAGATAAGTTACCATATGTTTCTACCCTGATGTTCATCGGTCACCATTTTTGCTCACTCAGCTTTTATGAGGTCATTCTCAAGTTCCTCACCCACAGTGCAACATTTGACCGCTTAGTGTAATTCTCATCAAACCTGCTGGAGATACCTGGGGTTGTCCCTGTTGTAACCTTCCCAAGAGGTTCCAGCAACCAAGGGCCCACTCAGGAACATGACCTTAGCCTACCCTAGTCTTCACCATACCCTCGCCTCCAGCTTCTGGAGTTGCTTCTTTCCTCCCTTCAGTGCCAACTGCTCGGCCTCATCCAGACGGTGCTGCAGGTCCTTCACCATCTGTTCCAGATTCCTCTTCATCCTCTCCAGGTGGGCACTGGTGTCCTGCTCCTTCTTCAGCTCTTCGGCCATCATGGCTGCCTGGTTGTAGTGCACAGGTATGTTACAAATATGCCTCCCCATCCCTGGCAGTTCTGTGCTCTCCCTGGGAGCAAGGCCCAGCTTCACGTTGGTGTATGGCTCTCCACTCAGCGCCCGTGGCTGTGCTAAGAGTATGTCATGTAAAGAGGATCACTGTTTCTCATTGTCTGTATTTCTAAAACTGCTCTGCCTCGGAGAACCAGCAGGGTTGATGACAAGAAAAAAATAATTAGGGCATGCAAATAACTCAGTACCAGAGTTTCATTTTTTTAAGAGTCAGTGGAAATTAGGGGCATCTTGAAGTACCACCAGCTAGCACTCTGCATCTCTGGCTCTCAAATGATTTTGAATATTTGGCCATTTGGTGCCTAAGCAGTTTTTGCCAATGAAATGACCCCAAGTATTTCAAACTACAGTGAAAAGCTTGTCCTTGCAGAGAACCCAGGATGGATAGCTGTCACCAATGTGACAGGGCAGAGAGGGCAGAGGGGAACCTGCAGCCCTGCCACTGCCATGCAACCAGAACTAGACACAGCACTTCAGACCCAAGTGTGCCATGACTGGATGCAATAGTGTAACCATTTTCTGTTTCATTTTCATACACCTTTCCTAAGTAGTCCTAAGATTTGTTTCTTCTGATGCTGTGAAACTAGCCTTGTTTAAATGAAACATTTCTATTCCCTCTTTTTATTTCTTACATGTCTAGAATTTATATAGAAGCATGTCTGATTTTAATCTTAATTTCTGCTTTTCTGTGCTTTGTCTAAGCAGGACTTGGTTCAGACTACTCTTTTTCTATTACAATTTTGCCACCATCTGTTCTATCCTGACTATTACATTTATCCTGGAAGCAAAAATGAATGTGGGTATGGGGTAGAGGAGAGAGGATGCCTCTTCAGTACAGACTGCTAGCAGAACATGAGTAGAGGACCTAGACTTGAAGGGATCTTCTGTGACAAGCAGTAGGGCAGAGGTTGTGTGAGACCCATGTGGGAGGGATCGTGTGTCACTGATACGTGCTGTTCCTGTGTTGAAGAATTGGCTCTTCTCCACCTGCTGCTGTTCTAAAGTATAAAAGTGACTGTGGTAGTATAACACAGAAGAAAGGCAGCAAGAGGACTCACATCTGTGATTGCTTTCTTTGCTTTCTCCTCTGCATTTCTGGCTTCCTGAATGCTGTCTTCGACTTCATTCTGTAACTGAGTAATATCCACTTCAAGTCTCTTCTTGGTGTTGAGGAGGCTTGTGTTCTGTTGGGACAGTCCGAAGACAGGTCATTCCTACCCCATTTCATGCCCTCACATGTCTATTGTAAAGGAGATACCAAATACCTGCGAGTGGAGAAGCTGCACTCGCTCACTGGCATCCATCAGCTCCTGCTCAGAAACTTTCCGGGCTCGCTCTGTCTGCTCCATGGCAGCTCGCATCTCCTCCATTTCTGTGGTCATCAGATTGTTCCTACGCTCTGCCGTAGCAAGCTGCTCCTTCAGGTCATCATTCTCTCTCAAAGCGTCATCCAAATGGAGCTGGGAATCCTTTGAAGGTGAAAGCACCATGAGATTCAGAGGCAAGCAGAGGGAGTGGCAAAGGCCTGTAGGACAGTAGCTTTTGTGGTCCCTACCTTGAGTTGCCCTTGCACGGCTTTGAGGTGATTCTGTGTCTCTGCTACCTGACAGTTGGCACGGCTCAGCTGTATTTCCACATCATTTAGATCTCCCTCCATCTTCTTTTTCAGCCTCAAAGCATCATTTCTGCTTCTGATCTCAGCATCCAGCATGGTCTGCATAGACTCTAATACCCTCTGGTGATTCCTCTTCAGCTGCTGAATTTCCTCATCTTTCTCTGCACTTGTTCTATCAACATCTGACTTCAGTTGGTTTAGCTCCAGCTGAACACGTAAGATTTTTCCCTCTTCATGTTCTAAAGAGCCCTGTCAGGATTGAAAAATATCAGTGTCCATTACTGGGAAATACCCGTGCAGAACTTTGACCCTTTATGGCCAGTAAGGCAGATATGTTTGCCTTACTATGGACCTTTAGAAAAGTCCTAGCACTGAAATAGCTGACTTCTGTTCCCACACAAGAATTATTATACCTCAGCTGGATAATAATCAGTAATTTAGGAATAAGGCTCCTTAGGAAAATGCCTCTAATATCACAAGGTCTGGGCACTGAGGGCTATGTTGACACTGTAGAGATAACAAAACAGTGAAAACATAAAATAGGACAGCCAAGGCTCATGCTCAGAAGCAGCTTGCCTTCTTTTGTATCTCTGTGCTGAATTTTGCTTAAGGGCTCTGTATTTAGTCCTACCCCAGTGACTGTGAAGGCATGTTGCCCTTCCATACAACCTTTTTCCTCTGATAGTCATATCATCTAGCTTCAGATGTCTAGGAGTTAAAAGCCTGAGACTGGACCTTTACAATCAGTGGACAAAAATAAACACATCCAGAGAATGAAACGGTTGATGTAACCTTGGCATGCTTTTTAAGAACAGCCCTTCCAGAGATGCCTATTTCTCCATTTTGATTCTAGAATAAGCCTATGGTGACTAATTCAGGATTAGACTGTTGACGTTTAGATGCGTAAATTAGAGCAGATGGATTTGCATGGCCACTATAACTCTTGCTCCTACTGCCCACCCTTCTAGTGAAATCTAAAGATTAGAGATGTGTCAGCTGTTTTTTACTTCTTTTTCTACCTAATGGGAGTTACAGAGAAAATAAGGTGAGGCTATTCTTGGTGGTGGACAGCAATAAGACAAAAGCCAAGAGTCAAGAGTTGATACGAGGGAAATCCTGACTGCGTATAAGAATAAAAATGTTTTCCCGTGAGAATGATGCCACACTGGAAAAGGTTGTCCAGCAATACTATAAAATCTACATCCCTGAAAATTATAACGACTAATTAGACAAGGCTTTGAGCAACCTAACATAACTCTGAAGTTAAGCCTGCTTTGAGCAGACAGTTGGACTAAGGACCTCCAGAGAGCCTTTCCAAACTAAGTTAATTCTGTGTCTCTGTGTTTGAGCTATGCCCTAGGTATACCATGGGCAGCTCTGTGAAATGGCCTCAGAGATATTTTGTGGAGAATCAGATATGGTTATACAGAAGTAATAAATGCTTTTCCAAGTGACAATCAGGGCAGATAGGAAAAAAAAGGCAAGAACCCAGACAAGAGGGAACTGAAGGAGCTGCAATCTGGCATGGACTGGGCAAAGAGTAAGTAAGATTTAAAGTTATGAAGAGCTAAGGAATAGCCAAAGAAAGTAAGACAGAGAAATCCTGGAATTGTGGGACCTGGTATGCAGCTTGCATCAGCAAAGCACGTCAGTGTACCGGTGGCACCTCAAGATTCAGCTGATTCACAGCAACCTCTCTATCTTCATCAGAATTCATGTCCTGTGGACTGACTCCTCTTTGAATGTCTTACTAACTCCCAGTCATTGGAAGTGGAGGAACTGAAAAAATATTATTTTAATTCTCATCAGCATTCAGCTTTCTTTGAACAGGTGGTGACATCAAGAGGGCTTTTAAGTATGGATTAGACATGCTCTGAAAACATCCTTGATGAATTTGACTAGAAAACAAAAATTGTCAGAGTTTTGAAATACAAAATACCTTTCTTCAGCCTTCCACAGGAGAAAATTCAAACAAGTGGTGCAAAATGAGCTCAATTTTAGTCTGAGACTGAGGTTTTTTGTGCATGATCCCACAATAAGGAATGCCACACTGGTATGGGAGAGGAGCAGTCCCTAGGCTATTCGGTCTGTTTGTGCTCTCATAGTGCACCTTTGTGACAGTATCAGGATAAGCAGAAATATATAATTTCAAATTTTCTCCATTCATGATCTCTCTAAAAACAAGCCCCCTTACTGAGGACACTTGCCTCTGCTTCTTCTAATGATGCTTGTAGGTCATACTTTTCTCTCTCAATTTGCTTCTTTGCTTTCTCCAGTCCATGATTAACTTTTCCAGATTCAGCAATCTGTTCAGTCAGATCAGAAATTTCCTCTGCAACACAGAGAACACAAAACTCATTTTAGATGATGTTGTCAATGGCACCTACAATTGCTGTTTAGCAGTGGGAGTGACAAAAGACATAATAATGTAACGTGATGCATCAGTTAGGAGAAATAGTAGGCCGTGTCTCATGTGCAGTCTTTATTTCTGACTACCTGCTATTTCCAGTTCAGTGTGCAGTTTGAAAATGAGAGGGACCAAATGAAGTGAGCTCAGAGAATGATGTCAAATTCCGCTGGATAGTAAAATTATGTCTCCAGAGAGAGTCCTGTTTGATTTCTCTCTTTATCCTCAGATACTCCCCAGGGATCATTCTGCTCACAAAATGGAACTGAGTTGTGATTATACAGTTAGTTTGCTTATTAAATGCCAATCTGTTGTACCACAGCTGCATGGTCCTTCAATAGTCAGGAGATAGACAACAGCACTCCAGATTTTTTCTAATGGTAATGACTGAAGTAATCTGAAAAAAAAAATAGTATCTGGTTTCATCATCATTTCTGTCCATTCAGTTAATTGGATCCCTATACATGAGTGGGATTATGATGGTGTGAAGAAGTAGAAGGTGGGAATACCATGAGGAAATAGCATTCTGTAAAGAGCAGTTAGGCATATGCTTACAGGTGACTTTGTGATCAGCTGAAGAGGAAAGAAAGTTGCCTAACCTGAGCTTTGTGGGAAAGTCATAGAGAACAAAACTCTGGGAAGAAGCAGAGCTCTGGTAGCCCAGAAACATGGAAGTATTTTAGGAGTCATGGTGGATCCCTGCTGATAGAGATCTGAACTTACGCCGGAGGTTCTTGTTCTCCCGTCTGACAGTCTCAGCCTGGTCAAGCATTTCTTCATAGGCATTCTTCATCCGGAAGATTTCAGTGCTAAGAGAACGAGACTCCTTCTGGGCAGCTTCTAGTTCAGCCTGACTCTCCTGGTACTTCTGTTTCCATTCAACCAGGAGCTGGAATGACAGGAGCATAAGAATGACCCATTCTGCAACACTCTTGTCTCTGCACATTTACAGGACAAGAACCCGAGAGGTATGGCCTGCCTTAAAATCTTTTGCTCTGGGCTATTCTCTGCCTGTGACAATCGATTCAATGTGATACATTGGGTGGAAGCCCCAAACTCTCAGGCAATAGTTTGGTTTGACACCAGCCCGGACACAACGTGGTTAGTCCAAATGAGACTGTGTGAGCCTTTTTATCATTGCAGGAGACAGTGGTCTTGCATTCAGCCCACCAAGAAAGATCACGTTTTACCGATTGTCTTCTGAGTTTGATACCAGTGACCCACAGGGCATCTTTTTTAGTACATTCACCTATTTCAGTCACACAAGGCTGGGCCAAGGCACAGGGCTATGCAACGCGATTTGGTCAAATGGTGTTGATTCTTTTAAGTGTTACTAAAGGCAGTGGAAGCTGAGGCTCTGACTAACCCAAATGCAGGGCTGGCAGACTAGCACCAGGTGAAAGTCAGAGCTTGTTAGCTTCCATGTGAGTACTTACTCAGTCTGCTTGATCAAAGACTACATATGGATCCTTTCAGTCACCCTTGCAAAGACTTCATGCTTTTTGAAGCTATCAGAAATCTGTTATTTGCTGTGGTCATTTGGGGTCACTCCCACTGTGACATTATCATTACTATATGTTCTGTTACGTGCTCCTTACCATCGATTTGCTTTGGATAAAAATTAATTTATCTTACTGTGAGTGCAGAACTTTCATGATTTCAGAATTTGGCCTGGCCTATCTAATGGTGTTCAGATCTGGCAGGCTCTTTGAATGAACCTTGTCGAAATTCTTCTGCTTTTTATCAAATGCTGCACAGGCTGCGTTTGACCTTTCCATGTCAATCATGAGGTCATCCACTTCCCCCTGCAGCCTCTGCTTTGTCTTCTCCAGTGAAGCACACTTTGAGTTGACAGCCTCAATCTGCTCCTCCGACTCATGCAGGTGCTGAGCAAGCTTCTTTCTGTAAGATGAGACAATCATTGCTGAGAGAAGGAAAATTCTGACTTTCTCAGAAAAAGGACAGGAAGGGAATTTGTAATGGGAGAGGTGGTCAGAGAGAGCAATGTTGTGAACAGAGAACATCAGTAGGAGCCTGGGATGACACAGCATGCTGGAGTGGTGCATAGGCAAGGAGAATACTTACCCAAGGGGTAGACTGTACCAATGTGAAGAGGAACCAGAAACACGCTTTCAATATTGCCAGTGTTAAGAATAAGATTTTTCAACTACTATGATTAACTGCATCGTTAATGCACTGGAATTCTCATTTCTGTAGACACTCCCAAGCCTCTACTCCTTCTCCTCCTTCAGACCTCTATTCACTCCCCTTTTCACTCCTAACACATTACAAAACACATTGCTCTGCATATTCCCACTACAAGCATATTCTGTTTTCCTCCAGTTCCTTCTTACATTTATACTTAAATATCCTTCTACTTGCTCCAGACCATCCTTCCACGTACTTGGCCTCCTCCAGCTCCTCTGTGCGCTGGATAGCATCCGTCTCGTATTTGGTTCTCCACTGGGCCACCTCGCTGTTGGCCTTGGACAGGGCACGCTGCAGCTCCCCCTTGGCTTCCTGCTCCTCCTCGTATTGTTCCCGCAGCAAGTCACAGTCATGGCGAGCTGACTGCAAGGCGTGGGCCAGGGCGTTCTTGGCCTGGGTAGTTAAATTTATAAAATTAGCAAAATATTAATAATTTGTGACTGGATTTTTTTACTGTATTTTGATAAAACCTCCACATCTCACAGCCCATGTGCAACAGTTGCTAGAGTAAGAGAAGGAGCAAAGTGAATAACATTAGGTACTCTGAGTTTCAGACATGATGTTGTTAAACAAGATCAGGCACTTGTCCAGTCTGTCTGGCATGCTGCCTCTCAAACACATCTGCACCAAGTGCTTCAGGCACAGACACAAGAAATCCAGCAACAGACAAGGTGGGAATTATCTGTCAAGAAGTTTCCCTGTAAGATTTTCAGGCAGAGTTTGGTGTTTATCTGAAGGTGGAAGAGTCTTTAAACTGTTTTGTCATATCTAACCCTGGGTACACTCCTGCTCTCTGTCCTTTTTTTTTTGGCTGCTACTGTTTTCTTTGCCCCAGTGATTTCCTGTAGCAGTAATGTATGCACAGAAAGCTATTTTCATTCATTTCTCTCATGTTTTTGAACTTCAGAAAGCATGATGAGAAGGACTTAAACTGTCTTCCTTATTTAATTTCTAATCTCTCTTCTCTGTGTTATACTCCAAGGAAAAGTTCAAAAGT
Source organism: Athene cunicularia (assembly GCF_003259725.1). Taxonomy (NCBI): domain Eukaryota; kingdom Metazoa; phylum Chordata; class Aves; order Strigiformes; family Strigidae; genus Athene; species Athene cunicularia. The sequence goes on from NW_020799123.1 coordinate 245,666, forward strand.
TTCACTTTTCTGATGTCTCCACATTTCTCTCAGAAATCTTACTGGTTTAGCCCATTGGTTTATTTTACAATTTGTTGGTCCAAATTAAAACATCACCTTATTTTCTTCCTCTAGTTGCCTCTTCAGCTCTTCAGTCTGCTGAGTGAAAGCATATTTGCCTCGAGTCAATTGAGAAATCAAGGACTCCTTCTCCTCCAGTTGCCCAGTAAGTTCATCTAATGAGAAAATGTTTATTTTTTTAGACAGGGATGCAAGACATAAAACATATGAATGGAAAGTGGTTACAAGATAAAATGTGGTAAAATGAAGGGAGAGTAGCCATTTCATTCCCACCAGTAGGAAAAGGGTATCAAAGAGAAATGTTCTGGTAACATCAAAGGAATGTGCATGAACTGACCACAAACTCATACCTTCATTTTGATTGACAGTACTTCTTTTAGTTTGGTTTTATGTTTCCTTGGGTGGAGTTTCTATGACTGCCACCAGAAGGAAATTGTACAGTCTGAGTTTTGTTCAGATCACCCAGTGATTAATATATTACAAAATACACAGGCATTCAGAAAACATATTTTAGTACTTGTCACAGGGCTATTGCATTTCATCTAAGGACACACCATTCTCAGTCTGTAGACGTGCTTTATGTGTGTTCAGATCATTAATTAGTCGAATATGTTCATCGTCTTTGGTTCTGACTTCACTGTACTGGTCTTCAAGAGCTCGGCACATCTTTTCCAGGTTGCTCTGTTAAGAGATAGAAAGCATATCCTTCAGCATTGTTCAGAACAGTGGTAGCAATGATATGATGATTTGTGTTTCTTCCTGGACAACAACCTTGGCTTTGGAGACAGACTCCATGTTACTGGCCAAGTCGTCAATCTCCATCTTCAGCTCACTCTTCTCCTTCTCCAGCTTCTGCTTCACGCGTTGCAGGTTGTCGATCTGCTCCCCAAGTTCAGCTGTGCTGTCCGCGTGCTTCTTCCGCAGGGCGGCAGCCGTGGCTTCGTGCTGCAGCGTGGCCTCTTCGAGGTCACGGCGCATCTTCTGAAATTCTGCCTCACGCTTCTTGTTCATCTCGATCTGAGCTGCTGTAGCCCCTCCTGCTTCTTCCAGGTGCTTGCTGATCTCCTCTAGCTCCCTCGAGAGGTCAACTAGCTGCTTTTCAGTTTTTGCACGACTTGCACGTTCAGCTTCAATTTCTTCCTCCAGTTCCTCTATTCGAGCCTGTGAAAGTTAATCGGTTAAATGAGGACTTCTGAATAGAGAGATTTGAAATTATCATGAAGGAATAAAGACCATTCACATCCATTTATGTCAGCATAGAAAGTGAAGCACCACTAGAACCTTCACTGAATTGTGTTTTAGGATGTACAGTATTCAGTTTTTGAACAGCACTGAATGTAAAATCTGGTATTTAATTTTATGTTAGCACTCAGAATGGTTTTCTTGTCTTACAAACAATATAGTATTGCACTTTTCTGAAGAAATATGGTCGTGTCACTGGCACATGTAAAGGGATGTGAGTTTCTTTTAGAAATTTTCCAAATGTCAGGCCAAAAGAAAGCAGTGTCTTCTCTCCATCAGCAAATAAGTTGGAAGGAACTTTGAGATGAGCAACCACAGGATAATAGCACTTGAAGAGAACTGTCTTCCTGGTGCTGCATTTAGAAGGTGATCCCTGACCTGATCATGACAGATTATGTCACATTCTATTGTTTTCTTAGAAAAGTCATTCTCAGTGGCTTCAACTACTGTCTTAACTCAGTACCCAATGCATTTTCAAAGCCTGCCACAAGCTCCACTTAAGAAATTTCTTACACAGTTATGTATAATTAGAGGCCAGAGTTTCTCTAAATGTGCCCTGAGATGGGAACAGAGCCCAGAGTCCATGTTAATTGTTTTATTCATGTGTAGCAAAATATTTTTATAGAACAGGCTAAAAATAAATATCAATTAATTCTAAGGAACTCATACTTGGCTATTAAAAATATCAGTAACTCTTAGACTTTACCTGAAGCTCCTTAATTTTCTTTTGCAGCTGAGAAATTTGAGCTAACTCATCTTCACTTTTACTTTGCAACTGGCTGATTTCAAAATCCTTTCTGTTAAAGAACAGGAATGCAAATTCAATATGGTTAAGATAAAATCTGAATTTTAGAATTCAGAGCATAAGAAGTCAGTGCAATACTTTTTTAGTCTGTCATCCATCTGTTGCTTATCTTTTTCCAGATCCATGATGGAATCCTGAGACATTTTCAGGTCTCCCTCCAGTTTTCTCTTTGCTCTCTCAAGGTCCATTCGTAGTTTCTTCTCTTGTTCCAGAGATCCTTCAAGCTAAAACACATAAAACATACTTAAACACATATATTGTACTTTGGAAGTAACTATTCTTGATATAAAAATATAACTAGAGATGGAAATTGATGGATAGAGAAGACAATCAGATCCTCTATATACACCTGTGCTACAATCTCACTGCAGTCAGAGCTGCCATTTTATTTTGGTTTAGATATTAAACTGTCCACAGCTTGGCTATGCATAATTGAAATTCAAGTTTTTGAAAAATACAGAAATTAAATTTCTCCAGTGGCTGCAGTTCCTAGCATATGGACTTTTAAGTGTTGACAAATTCCTGGTGTTCATATCTTCCTGGAGTATGTCCACACTGCACAGTAAGAGACCACGAATAACTCTGCAGCAAACTTGAAACTGCCAGATATCCTACTCTAGCTAATTAAAATGGGGCACAAAAGTCTATAATGCTGAAATACCCAATGGTGAACATAGTTTAAATAGACAGGGAAAGATGAAAGATATACTGGATTCCACAGTACCCTGACAACTGGCAATAATTTATTAGCTGAAAGCTGGCTTGGCTGCTTTAAGTGTTGCTTATACTCCCAACTACAGATTTCTAGTCTCTTCTAATCTGTCACAGCATACACCTACACAACGCAAAAACCTTTTCTTACATCATCTACTTCCTGCTCCAGTTTGGTCTTGGTTTTGGTGAGTGTGCTGACTTTGTCCTCCTCAACTTGCAAGTCATCCAGTGTCTGCTGGTGGGCTTCCTGGAGGGTCTTTTTCTCCTTAGTCAGTTTAGAAATATTTTCATCCAGAGCTGCCATCTCATCAGTAAGATTCTTAACCTGTTAGACAGCCAGCATCCATACTGTGAGGAAGTGCCCTGAAAAATGACAGGCTGAGAACACAGTGAGTTCATCCTTGCAAAGTCTTATATGGATGTAGCCAAAATTCTCTCCACAGAAGGTCTATATTGTTCATGATGAGGGTAGCAACAAGTGTTATGCCTGACAGTCACACCGCTTTGGTCCTGCAATGGTAGGAATTCTTGCTTCAGTTATTTTTGACTACCAGCCCTATCCTGCTGAATTCTGTAGTGGAACATGTGTAGATCTTCTCTTGCCTCTCCAAGATTTTCCCACTGGGATTTACAAAAGGCCTCTGAGTTGCTTTTGCTCAAAAAATTTATTTCCTGCATGTGATACATGTGCTAGGCAAACAGCTATAGATTCTCAGCAAGTGAGGTTCTTTAAAAAGATATTATTAAGTGCCAAGCATCGTCAAAGATATGTTTTCTGTAAAAGTGAAAGGAACACAATAACATGACAAAGACCCTTATGCCCTTGGAACAGGTGATTATGAGTTTAGGGCAGGAGCTTCTAACTGGGCTGCTGGACATCCCAGCTCTGCTAGCTTTATCTTGGGAACTTACTCCTTGTACTTCAGTGAAAACCAGAAACCTTATCTCAAAGACATCAGGCGCTGTGCATTAACCTCCCTGATCCTTGCTTCTCATTTGTCTCATTGGGATGGGAAAGTCTGACAGTAGGGATAAGGAAAGTCCACTCTGCTAAGTGCTTTAGCTATATGGCTCTGATATCTTGACAAGATAGTCCCTCATCCTAATATGCAGCACCAGCTAGATTTCCTCTAAGCATTAGTATGGAAATGTCCAACATAACTGCAATTGCAGACTTAGGATCCAGTATTGTTCTCGGTGATGGCCATGAAGAGAACCTCAAGTTTGTAATTATATCTCTGCTAATATTGTTTCCACAGCAAGACAGAACACTGTCATCACAGATGTGGGCTTTTAAATTCTAACACATATATCTCAGTTCTGTCTCTGATAGTTGAGATGATGTACATGAAGAGACCTGTGCTTTTACTGGGATCCAAATGAGTTAATGACCACACCATATAGACCCTCCTTGCTACACCGACAGTCTGAACCTAAGAAGTCAAGAACTCTCATTGTATTGTCAAGTCTCCTAGCTGAGACCTGGGTTTCTTAAATCTAAGACAACTATAAGAAAACATTAGACATCTGCAAAATCAGTTCCCAATGCATATGAGAAAGGACCAGAATAGCCATTTGTGCTGAGCTACTCACAAGCATACATAATCCTCCATTATCCACAGGACACACAAATATACTGGTTCCTTATGACTGCAAATAGCCAAATATGATAATTCTCTATCAAGAAACATACAACCTCTTAACTCCTTTTGAAGTGTCACAGAAAATATATTTTTCCTAAGAGAAAATTATATTTTTAACAAAAAATGGCAATACTTCTCCCCTATGCCTTGGTCATATATCACTTTCATTCAGAGCACTTAAGAATGACCACAGCTTTCCACAAAATGGAAAAATGTCTGGGGAAGAATAATTCCCTGATTTCTCTGTTACCTTATTCTCTGTTGCATGCTTTTCCTTTTCCACTTTGACCAGAGTCAGTTCAAGATCATCAATATCTTTCTTCAGCTCAAAGCATTCATCTTCAAGTTTCCTCTTCTTTGCTGTCAGTTCAGCATTTGTCTCCTCTTCATCCTCTATTCTTTCACTGAGTTCTTTAATTTTAGCTTCCAGCTGGATTTTGCTTTTGATGAGTCCTTCACATCTCTCTTCAGCATCAGCTAGACTTTCACTCTCCTGTCAAAACATATTGAAGGCACATTATATTTATTGTAAAAATTACAAAAGGCAACATATGTTGTTCAAGCGCCATCTCCAGGAAATTGATTACATTAGTCAGGGAAGAATTTCCTATGCAAATCACAGTAATGCACACGATTCAATCGTGAGGGAATTGTCCTGCTCAGTCATGGCTAGGAAAGTAGACCATAATCCCGTGGTAGAGACCCTTCATTTCAGCTGGTCAGATGGTTTGACTGCCATACCATGCAACAGACTCACAGGGTTCATCATAACAAGGAGCCTTCAAAGAATCAGTGAGATAAATAGGTGGGTAGCAAACTGGATTTCATGGATGCATGATTTTAGATGTGGATTTGTAGAACACACAGCATTTAAAAGTTATCTTTCATAGATTGTTGGATAATTCTATCTTTAATAAACTCTTTCAACTCTAATGACACAGGTCAGACCATCTCTCCCCAAACTTCTCTCACGTTATTCACATGAGGCTACCCTTGCTCCCATCATTCTCTAACCTATCCCTCAGCCAAGGTAGGGTCAAACTCGACCTGGATTGTAGCCTGTAACTTTTACTGTAACTAACATTTTGTGACACATGGTTAACAGATAAAATTTTGTCTAAAATAATGCTACTATGATAAATTCTAGGCAGAATACTAGAAAAGGTATCTCTTGCCTCCCAGAAGAGCTATGGCTGAAAGCCATCACTGCAGTAACAGAAGATAGTATGATTAATTCTCTCAGATTCTGACTGAAACCCATAGCACACTGAAAATCATAGAATCATAGAACAATTTAGGTTGGAAGAGACCTTAAAGATCACCCGGTTCCAACCCCTCTGCCTGGGCAGGGCCACCTTCCACTAGAGCAGGCTGCTCAAAGCCCTGTCCAACCTGGCCTTGAACCCTTCCAGGGAGGGGGCAGCCACAGCTTCTATGGACCTCCTTCCAGTGCCTCACCACCCTCACAGGGAAGAATTTCTTCCTGACATCTAATCTAAATCTCCCCTCTTTCAGTTTAAAACCATTACCCCTCATTCTATCCCTGCACTTCCTCATCAGGAGTCCCTCCCCAATTTTTTGTAGCCCCCTTTAAGTCTGGGACCTCCACTCTAAGGTCTCCCCGGAGCCTTCTCTTCTCCAGAGGAACACCTTGAACTCTCTCAGCCGGTCTTCACAGGGTGGTGCTTCAGCCCCCCGAGCATCTTCGCGGACCTCCTCTGGACCTGCTTGAGCAGGTCTATGTCCTTCTGATACTGGTGCCTCCAGAGCTGGACCCAGCACTGCAGGGGAAGTCTCATGAGAGCGGAGCAGAGGGGGAGAATCCCCCCCCCCCCCCCCCCCCTTGGTTTTCTGGGCTGTGAGTGCACATTGCTGGTTCACAGTTTTCCATCCACTAATACCCCCAAGTCCTTCTCCTTGGGGCTGCTCTCCAGCTACTCCTCGCCCAGCCTGGATTTGTGCTTGGGGTTTCCCCAACCCATGTGCAGGACCTTGCACTTGGCCTTCTTGAACTTCATGAGGTTTGCACGTCCCACCTCTCCAGCCTGTCCAGGTCCCTCTGGTTGACACACCTCCAGCGTGTCAACCGCACCACACAGCTTGGTGTTGGCAAACTCGCTGAGTGTGCACTCAATCCCCCTGCTCATGTCACCAACAAAGATGTTGAACAGCACTTATCCCAATATCAACCGCTGAGTAAGAGCACTAGTTACTGGTCTCCACTTGGACATTGAGCTGTTGACCTCAACTCTTTGAATGTGACTGTTGAGCCAATCTCTTGGCATCAAGTGGCGAATCCGTCAAATCCATGTCTCTCCAATTGAGACACAAAGATGTTGTGTGGGACAGTGCCAAAAGCTTTGCACAAGTCCAGGTAGATGATGTCAGTTGTTCTTCCCTTATCTACCAATGCTGTGACCCCGTTGTAGAAGGCCACCAGATTTGTCAGTCACAATTTGCCCTTAGTGAAGCCAGGTTGTCTTCACTAATCACATCCTTCTTTCCTATGTGCCCTGGCATAATTTCCAGGAGGTTCCACTCCTTGCCAGGAACAGAGGTGAGACTGACTAGCCTGTAGTTCCCCAGGTCTTCCTCTTTTCAGTTTTTAAAAATGGGGGTTATATTTCACCTTTTCCAGTCAGTGGGAACTTTGCCAGACTGCCACGACTTCTCAAATGTGATGGATAGTGGCTGAGCTAGTTCATCTGCCAGTTCCCTCAGGACCTGGGGATCCATCTTATCAGGTCCCATGGACTTGTGCACCTTCAGGCTCCTTAGATGGTCTCGAACCTGGTTTTCTCCTGCAGTAGGTGGTTATTCTTTCTCCTAGTGTCCACTTTCGCCTTCTGCAACTTGGTTGGTGTGGCTGGAGTCCTTACTGGTAAAGACTGAAGCAAAAAAGTTGAGTGTCTTGGCCTTCTCCATATCTTGGATAACAAGATCTCCAGTTTCCTTCCAGAGAAGGCCCACATCTTCCCTAGTCTTTCTTTTATCACCAACATACTTATAGAAGCTTATCTTGTTTCCCTTGACATCCCTGGACAGATTTAATTCTATCAGGGATTTAGATTTCTGAAACAGTTCCCTGGCTGCTTGGACAGTTTCTCTGTATTCCTCCCAAGCTACCCATCCTCACTTCCTTTCTGTGACAGTCTGTCCAGGAGCTCCTTGTCCATGCATGCAGGCCTCCCAGCATTTTTGCCTGACTTCCTCTTTGTTGGGATGCATTGCTTCTGGGCTGGGAGGAGGTGATCCCTGAATATTAACCAGGTCTCTTAGGCCCCTTTTCCCTCCAGGGCTTTATCCCATGGTACTCTACCAAGCAGGTCCTTGAAGAGCCCAAAGTCTGCTCTCCTCAAGTGAGATGGCTAGTGAGTGCATCTTCAGAGGACAAACTTGGAGAAGATGGTGCTTGAGGAATCCTTCAAGCAGGGTTGATAGAAATTTCCCCAGGAAAATTGGACTTGGCAAGAAGACAGGAAGGACTCTTCCAGTACTGAAACAGTGAGAAACTGTGATTCAAGAAAGAGTCAGACAACACACCTGAGGGCAATGAGCATACTTTAGGAGTTCTATGTTCTAAAATCTGAAATCTGAGTGCTTTGAAAGGCACCCTAACCTGGAAGTTAGTTAACCTAGTTAACCCTGGGTTTCTTGGGTTTTTTGGCTTACCATCAGTGAAGGGGTTAAAGTGAAGCCCCAAATGATTGTAAACTAGGTGGGTTCTGGAGAACAGAGCATTAAGTAACAAGAAGTGTACAAAGAAACTCAGAAAACTAGGTGAGATTAAGTTGAAGTTCTGAAGAATTCAGGTAATGAATCTCATCTTCAGCATGCAGAGTTACAGCTGATGCTTGAAACAATACAGGACTCCTGTTGAAACCCAAGTGGTTTGAAAGCACATGGAAAGTGACAGGTCCACTTGCACCACACTGCCCTTGGCTATGTAGTATCTTATTACCTTTTAAAACCTGACAGTATTCCTGTCTTGTGTGATTTCAGTCTCTGCTCAGCAGTATTCCAGAGAAAAGTCTTTCTCAGTCTTTCTTGCAGTTTCAGTCCTGTCTCTGACAGAAAAAAGCCCCTGCCCTGGCTCCATATTATAATAGTCAGCAGATGTGGAAACAGCCTGTATTTCATCCAGAATCAGATACCATTGTTAGGAGCACATTATATATACCGTGGAACATCTGATTCTTCCACTGGTGATTGCCTAATAGTGAAGTGGGTTTACATGGGAGCCCAGTCAGAACTTCCCTGTATTCCTACTTGTGGTAATGTTTTACATGTGCTTTGTACTTGCTTTGCTTAGGTGTAAATTACAAGACCACATACAAAGCAGTGGAGAATCTGGCCCTGTTATATGTCTGTTTGTGAAGGACAATGGAAAAGAGAAGGGAAATAGCAGCAGAATAAGAGGAAGTGGGGTAAATCTGAAAATGGAGGTTACTCACAGATTGAACCTGAAGCTGCAAGTAGTTTTTCTCTTGCACCAGGGTCACCATTTTCTCCTCCAGCTCCTTCCTCTTTGCCTCAGACTTTGCAAGCTCTTCCTTGGTTTTCTCAAACTCCTGTTTCATATTGGCCATCTCCTTCTCAGATTCTGCACTCTTCAGCAAGGGCTTGATCTTGAAGAACAGCTTCATCCAGGGCCAGTGCTTCACATTCATGAATGCACGGATGTTGTACTGGATGATATAAATGGATTCTCTGAAAACACATCAAAACACAGTTTTTGAGACTGGTGAGACCTGGGTTGGAAACAGACTCTTACTATTGGTCATACAGCATCAATGTTTTCCTCAGTGAACTTTTGCATAAGACTTTTTTCCTCCCTTGCTTTTCATAAAGAGTCATTTCTAGGCCCTTGATTGCAAAATGGCTGGTTCAGTAGCATGAACAATAACTATGTCTGGATATAAGAGGGAGAAATAAACCAAAACAGTCAAAGTTCTCTGGCATGTTGCCTGGGAATCTCTGAGACCTTCCTCAGTCTCAAAGAAACTGCAAGTGCTCAGGTGAATACCAGAGTGAAAACTGACATTCTTGAAGTACTGCTGCTGAGATTACAAATCTGGGAGTTACTGTGAATTGTGAAAATGGCAGCTTGATGCATTTTGGGTCACTCAAAATAGCAAATACCATATTAGAATTTAAGACAGAAGCTGAAAATGAAAATGAAATCTTTTTATGGAATGCAAAAGGATGTTGTTGATGCCTGTAGTTCAAGGGGAGATTAGACAGTTCTTTGCAGAGAAATCCAGCAAGAATATTTAATTCTTAGAAACTATCCCTGTCTCAGGAAGCCCCTAAACTAGATATTGCAGAGTGTTACAAATAAAAGCATCTGGTTGACAGAGCATCCTATACATTTTTTCAAACCTTGCTTCCCCTAAAGCTTTCACTTGTCAACAACATTCGAGAAAGTTTGCTTGGCTTGCCCAGTACTGCCACTCCTACACTCTAAATTTTGCATGATTCATCCCATCTGAGAAGGGAGAGAGCTGAAATAGGAAGGGAGTTTTCTGGGATGGTCAAAAGTATGGAGTACCTTCTTTGTACAGGCTACAACTGTTCATCTTAGATGATGGGGCCCATGAAAGAAAATTAATGAGAAGGAGTGATTGTATGCCATTGCTTGCGGCGGGTGGAGGAAGCAAGCAGCCGATTCAATGTGAATGATAGAGCAAGCTTCAACTTTATTGAAAGAAATCACACCCTATAAAAGCACTCTACAATACACTACTTGCAACTCTATTGGATACATCTAAGAAACCACATCACAATATCTCAGCCATCGGGTACATCCAAAAGGTCACACCATAACATCCCAGCCCCTTGTGGCATTTCTGGTATGCATAAACATCTCTCTTGCCCCGAACCTGTTTCCCCCCGAGGGCTGTTCTTCTCTCACCCCCAAGGTCATAATGCGCCCCAACCTATCTCCCCATCCTCACAACAGTCCCCGCCAGCATCACCGAGCCCTGAATCTCCTTCCCTACCAGCACAACTGTACCCTGGGTTTTTTCCTCTGTTTACCTCAGGTGTCTGTGACCGACTTCTGCAGGCAGCTATGGCCAACCAGCTCCTGCAGAGACCCATGGCCTTGCTCTCTGCAAGTTGTTCTGCAACAATTGCTTACAAAACCAGTGGGATCCAATGAAATCATCACATAATATGTTCAAAACAGACAAACCTTAGAACTTGTTCAGTTGGCTATCTCTGTCACAGAGTTCTGTAAAGGTTGAAAATGGTAAGAGAATTCCTGCAGAAAAAGTTTACTGTTAAATACTAAATATCATGGTCCAGCTGCATGACCCAATTGATAATTAGCCCTTGCTAGAATTTGGGAGGCTATAATGAGGAAACTATTAGTTCATGCTTTCTCTGTTTTTCCTAGTCTTTCTAAGGACAGTTTCTGCTAGTCTTGCTGAGAACAGTTTTTTGCCTGAGACAGTATACTGCACTGCTGGACTTTTGTCCTGACGCAGTAAGATTGTTAGTATTTTCTTATATTACCTTCTTGCATTCATCTTTTTAAATTCAGTTCTCATGAGGTACCCTCTGCATATAGCTTGTATATGGGTGATGAGGCTCACAAGCTTCTCATCTCTCATCTCTTCTAGGAGTCCTAGGAGACCTGCCTTGAAGAACACCTAGAACATAAAAGAGGGTCAAATAGTTTGAGGCTTAGGCAGATACAGAACCTTTGGCAGCTGATGCAGGGTAGTACAAGGCACTTTTGGAAAAATGCCTACAGAGTAAACTTTTAACAGCTAGAGACATTTTATGTCAGTATTCATATTGTCAGAGTTGCTGTGATTCATAAGTCACTCTATGTATGATCTAATCACATTATTGCAGTGGTTTTGATGCCTGCTCCAGCATAGGTTGTGGAAGATCTATCTTATAAATAGTTATTAAAACAAAGAGTTACTTTGCAACTTAGTACTATACCCTACTGTCTCTTTGCTATATTCTACCCTTCTAAATTAGGCTGAAGATTTGCTTTGTAAACTGATTTAGAGATGGCTTGAGAAGCATACATGATTGTGTCTGTTCAGTAGTGTAGGCAATGGGTTTTTGTCCAGAGATAGTGCTGCCTTGGTTTTGCCGATCAGAGAATCAGTGTCCCACCTGACACGGCTTTGGATATGGAACACAGACTTGTTTGTGTGCTTAAATCCCCTGAAAAGTCTGACTGTTCAAATGTGACTGAGCCTGTCTATGATGCACTGATATGAATCAGTTCAGCTGGGAGGAGGAAGGGACAGTACTAGTCTTAGTTGCAGCCACGTTGGGCCATTCTGGTAGTGTGGTGTTCGCAGGGCTGTCAGTGCTACCCCTCATACATACCCCCAGAACTAGAACAATTTTCTGTATTCCTTCTTGTTCATGGTGTACTTCATCTATAATCATAGTGAAGGCTGATTTCATATGCAAGAAATACTTTCAATGAACAAAATTTTTTGCCATTAATTATATCCACTCTTCCACAAGGGCTTTACCTTGGTATGGCCAAATCTGTATTGATTGTGGTCAACATCAATGGAGGAAAGAAGCTTTTCTGAAGCCTTTTTGCTGTCAATGAATTGGCCTTCTGGAATAGCTGAGGCATTAAGAATCTTGTACCTGTGGTAAGACAGGTTGCAAGGACTGGTTGCAAACAGAGTGAGGAAAATAGGATCCATTGTATTTGATAAAATATACAAAGCTGAGGTATCTGAAAGCAGCTGAACATGCCATCTGAAATCTAGACAGTCTTGGCTGAAGAGAATGTGATGACAAGGGAACACGTCTACTCTTCAGAGGAATCTGTTGGCTGTGTAACACAGTATGCTGTTACATATAAAATTAATGAGCATGCCTGTGAGTGTCTGCAGGCCCAGAAATTAGGAAGAACATAGTGAGAACATGTCAATCTCTTCTCATGTAGTTTCATTGATCAGAGGAATGCTACTCAAATTAAAGTTGAATTAAGACCACTAACAAAATCAGCTATATTCCAAAGGGAATACAGATCTTGCACAGCTCAAAGTCTCTAAAAATCATACCACTGAATCCTTGAACTTGGACTAAAAATGGCGTGATATTATTCTTTAAATGCTAAGAGAAGTCTTAGCATTTTGCAAGGTAATTTAATGATTAAGGTAAACCTGTGTCATGGACAATAACAGTGAATCATTCTAAAGGAGTTTCTTCAGATACATCAGTGAAGATGTGTGAATGTACACTGGAGCACTTCTTATCCTCAAGTCTACCTTGAAAGAATATTACATAAATAAAGACAGCGGTAAAGGTGCAGTGAATTTAATCTCTATTTTAGGCTTCTACTGTATCTCGCTCTGAACTTCAGAATGTTTCCTTTGAACTATAAAGCACTTTGTGGTTCTGAACCATGGCCATTGTGGATAGATTCCTTGACCTGTTACATCAAATTATGATTTGACAATTGAGACCAGCTAATGCCTTGCCCCCAGGTTTCAGGGCATTTTTCAGAGAGGTCTTGGGTCCTTTTAACACCAGCTCAGAATGGAACATGCTACTATTACATTTAATTATAACAGGACCCAGTTCTGATTCAGCACTTCGTAGCAACTGAGCTCACATGAACCATTTTAATTGTCTCCGTTTTAAAGATGAGGAAAACAAAGTACAGGACGCAATCCAGTGACAGCCATGGATTTTTGAATGCTTAGTCAGCGCATTGTAAGGAGGCTGCACTGATATGTATTGTTTTTGTATCTATACTCTGGGAGACTTACAAAGAGCAGTATATAATGCCACTTAATTCATTACACTACAAACATTTTGCATCTCTGAATCATTGGGCATTGACTACAGTTTGGAAATGGTACTGGTTCTGATGAATCAAGAAATCTCTGGTCTGATCAAAGAGGGAAAGACTGGAGTGACCTAAGACAGTATTAATGACTTGATTCCTTCAAATTCCACTATTCTAGTCTGATTCAGAGGGTGTCTCTCCATCATGTTACCAGACTTGTAACCTGATTTGTGGTTTTACTGAGGCCTTATCATAACAGACAGTAATAACTGAAAACCTACCGTTGTTTAAAGTCTGCATAAAGGATTCTGCTTGGAAACCCCTTCCTGCAAATTCGGATGCCTTCTAGAACCCCATTGCACCTCAGCTGCTGCATCACCAAATAATGGTCCATTTCACCTTAAATGAAATACATCCATCATGACTCTCCTTTTCTTCCAAAGAATCTCCCTATGTATTAACATTCTAGAATGGCTTCTTTTTTTTTTTTTTTAATATAAAATTCAGTCACTTCTTGTTTAAGGATGCAGGAACTGAAGACAGAACACACCTTCAATTCATATAAGTTACAGAGAGCTGCTTTAGTGATCTGAGCTTCACTAAGAATCCTAGGGCTGCAGTGCTTGTGAATTACCAGTGGCCAACAGACATAAGGCCACATTACTCAAAAATGGCAGGAGAGTACTTTAGGACATGAGCCGAAAAATGTTACACAGCATCAGCATCCTCATTAGATACAGGTAGAGGTGGCACAATGCAGAGTGTAGTACCATGTAGACAATGAACTTATCACATAATGTAAGATTTTACCTTGGATCTGCCATGCAACTTTTGACTATACTCAAACTTGATTAGATTTGATAGTTAAATAGCTTCCAACACAGGAGCAGATGAGCAGGTCACTTAAAGCTCTCAGTGTGTCTGTAGAGGACAGTTGATTAAAATTTCCAGAACGATCTTTCTCCTAAAATATCTATTAGATATAACAATCAACTCTATTTCTGTCTTATTCCCAAGTATTACAAACAAAGTACAACTTGCATAATAAAACCTTCTTGGAATCACTTTGTCATGCAGAAATTTCCATCGGCTGCTAGAGTCATTAATGAGTACAGAATGGTCCATACCCTTAAATTTATCTTTTCAGTGAAATCAATGAAGGTATACCCAAAGGAATTGTTAGAAAAGTCAAACATAAGCAGCCTAAAACCAGCTAAAAATCAGATGTCCAGTTTATCTTCCTTCAATTGTCCATCCTTAATTTCACTGACAAAAACTACTTTTTTTAAAAGTCAAAAGTCAAGTTTCCTTCTGAGTCACCCCTGTCAAAACAACCAACAGAACATTAAAATGACAGCCATATCTGGCAAAATAATTCATTCAAATACGCTTTTCTATTTTAGTAGGTTTCCTTATCCCCCCCTTACACCTTCTCAACTGTCAAGGCCCCAGTGAGATTCCTCTTTCTTCACTTTAGGATATGAAGTGTGGATACTTCCATTTGGGCTTCATTTATAGTCAGTGGAGTAAAACAGTTTCTTCTAGGATGTGATTCATCTCATCCTAAGATAGATGTATAAAAGGGCCAGATGAATCATACCTTAAAATGCGAGCTTCTCTCCACAGAATATAAAAGGAGTTTAGAATAGCTGAAATGTGAATGTCATACATAAATGTGTTGCTTAAATCCTGCTTGTGGTCTTCAGGGTTACACAGACATAAACAAGAAAGGTAAGAAACATTCTGAAATTTGTCTTTTGTCCTGAGCAGATTAAACAGATCCTAAGCTCCTGTTGCCTGGTACTTCTGTTGTATCCACTATATTCTACTGGTTTCTACCTTGTCATTCAACCAGTATCAGACCTCATAATTTGACTCCTAAAACCAATATAGGCAAGTCTCCCCAACTACTCTCATTTAATGGCCACATGAAAATACTCCCAAACTTAACTGATCTCAGAGACTAAATTCTTTGTGAGAGTTTAATATTTAATTAAAGGAAAAAAAAGTAACTCTGTATCAAAATGCTTTCCAAGTGCTAGCAGCACCCAGCAGCTTGTGCAGGGAATTCTACAAATGATACATGATTTCTTTGACAGTTCTCCAGCTCAGTGAATCAGATCCTACCACTGAACATTTAGAAATTGGTAAGTGGACTTGGGCTGAACCCAACAATTCTGAATGACACAGTGGTCCTTAGAACTAGGCATTTATTAGGGATTTTTTAATGCTGTTACCCACAATAGACAATTTCATCAGCTGTAATCAATCCCATCCTTATTGTCTTCAGCTCTGTACACTCATTAAAGTGAAGATGGGTAACTGTTGTGGACCGTGTAATGCTCAGAATTTTGCAGTCATGGTAAACAATACAAGAAGGTTTACTTGGGCACTGTCCCACAGGCCAACCCCCACAGGAACTTCACATACAAAGGGAGCTGTTCTGGAAGAAGTTGGTTGAAAGCTAAGCAGGCCAATTCCCGTCAGTCCAGTTTCTTCAGAGTATAGTGATATGGGCTTACCAGGTGTCTTGTTCTCATTAGGAATCAGGCAACGCACGAAGTGAGGATGGGTACTTCTCAGGTTAGTCATCAATTTGTTTAGATTTTCCTGTGATAGAATAAAACATGGGTTTGAGCTCTGAGCTACAAAGCTTTCTGCATTCTTCAAATGTCAAGGTTTTATAGAATCACAGAATGGTTTGGATTGGAAGGGGCCTTTGAAGATCATCAAGTCCCACCTCCCTGCCATGGGCAGGGACAGCTTGCACTAGCACAGGTTGCCCAAAGCCCCATCCAACCTGGCCTTCCAATGACACGACATCCACAGCTTTTCTGGGCAACCTGTCCCAGTGTCTCACCACTCTCATTGTAAAAAAATTTCTTCCTTATATCCAATCTAAACCTACCATCTTTCAGTTTAAAACCTTTGCCCCTTGTCCTGTCATGGGCCCTGGCAAAACAGTATTTCTCCATCTTTCTGATAAACCCCCTTTACCTATTGAAAGGCCTCAATAAGGTGTCCCTGGAGCTTTTCTTCCCCAGCCTGAACAACCCCAACTCTCTGAGGTGTTCCAGCCCTTGGATCATTTTTGTGGAACCATGGCTTATTTAAAAGGAAATTCACATACCCTGAACACAGCAGACACCGTCTGGAAAGAGCTACCCTTCTTCTTAGAACCTTTCTTGCCACCACCACTATCACCTTGGAAGAAGTATATAGAAGGAGAACAATTAGAGTAAACAGTATGTTTTGTAGGCTTCACCTTCATTTCTTTGGTCATGGACCAGTAACATAATTACTTTTTAATTTAAATACTGACCCACTGCTACATGAGAATTTTAGTGAACTGCTGCTAGCTGCTTGTTGATCAGTGTATGGTATATTAGTCTCTGATGCATGATTTAGGTTGTACCATAATGTATACGGCTCTGGTGGTATGGAACACTATGGCCTGACTTAAGTTCCATAAGAGTGTACTCAGTGCTACAGGTTACATTACTTTTCCCAGAATCATAGAATCATCTAGGTTGGAAAAGACCTTGAAGATCATCTAGCCCAACCATTATTTTACTTATAGCCTCTTTTATTTGTGAGGGTTTGTTTGGGGTTTTTTTGTTTGTTTGTTTGTTTGTTTTAAATCAGGTGAAAGGCCACAAGAATGTGGCTCAGCAGTGGACATTCATCTCCAGTGCAGTGGAGATTTCTTTAGAAAAACCTTCTCATCCAATGTTCTGAGTTATGGCAGCCCCAAGGCAGGAAGCAAATCAGGAATACAAGTCCAAGCAGCTCAGTGCATTTTCATATTTGCTGCACTGTTGAAGTCAATTAAATCAAGACTTAAATGGAGTCTTTCTGCGCTGAACTTCACACCTTATCCAAAATATTATCCCCACAACCTTTTCTTCTCACCTTCCTTATATGATACCTGCAAGGACCACCCCCAGTACCATCCCCAGTATTTCCTAGGAGCTCACTCAGACACACTGTTATGTCAGCCAGACTGAACTGCAGGGAAGTCCCCATGCAGTACTCTCTTGAACCTCGAAGTCTGCTGTCCGTATGCCCGATGGCCGAGCTGAATACAACTGTATACTGCCTCTTCTTTTTGCCCAGCATCCAGGCTGTGAGAATATTGTTTTTTTTTCTAGAACTCTGTGTGGCCATTTTTGGTATGGCAGACCTATTGACTGTCTGGCTTGGTGGTCTTCAGCCACAAAGAAGGGCAAGAGATTGGACTGCTTTCTGATGTTCTTAGAGGACTTCTAAATTATATTATCTCTCTCATTTTCCTTTGCAACTTCCAGAACTTACTTTCAAGAAACAAAAGTCTGTCCCCAAAGACTATAAAGTGCTTGAACTTTGCCTGTATATTTGACACCTGTCTAGAGGATAAGTAAGCATGCACACAATTCGCAACACAGTAAGTCAGGAAACATACATCTCCTGTCACTTTGTTTTGGACTTGCTGAGTTTTACTTTTCTACACCACATGAAAATGGTGTTTTCAGCAGTTCCGCATGTTGGTATCATCTTATTTTTGACATATCTGGGTGCACACAAGAACAAGGTCGCATTAGGGGAAGATAGAGAGTCTAGAGTATACCACAGAGAGGAGTAGCAAAAGTAGACTTTAGCTGATTCTTGCCTTATAGATCATCAATGAGAAAGTACTTACTTGTTTCTGCACCAGTATAGTTAGAGAAAAGGAAGGACAGCAGCTTCAGGGATGATTTCTGGTACAGCCCCACAACAGTTTCATTCAAGGGATCCTTGTTTTTCTCAAGCCAGCCAGAGATGTTGTAGTCCACTGTGCCAGCATAGTGCACCAGGGAGAAGTGGGCCTCAGCCTTGCCTTTGCCAGGCTTGGGCTTCTGGAAGTTGCTGGACTTGCCCAGATGTTGGTCATAGAGCTTGTTCTTGAAAGAGGTGTCAGTTGCCTTGGGGAACATGCACTCTTCTTCCAGGATGGAGAAGATGCCCATGGGCTGGAAGAAATATGAAAGCATGAAAAAAGTAAGTGGTATGGAGAGGAAAAGTAAATAAAATGTCAACTTGCATATGATTTGTGGCTTGTTTCAGTGACTAATTTGTACTGCACAAGTTCTTAATATGTTACTAGTTCCTATAATAGGCAAACTAATGAACATGAAAGGCTATACATAAATATATATATGTATTATAATAAATTGTTTCAATCATCTTTATCCTGCATCATTAGGAAGTAGGTTTCAGCATCCTATTTGCAGGACTGATGCTGTTGAGTGTGCCTGTTACAAGCCATCAGGTTATAATTGTCAACATGAACCTAATTTGATGTGCATGGATAACTAATATCTAACAATTCCTGTTCTGTCTCCAGTGAATGTGCATGATGGATCAATTTTTTCTCACCTTATATTGAGTTTAAATGGCAATAATCTGGCACTTTAGAATACCCATAGGCTTTTAATTTGTCTCAGAATTGTATTTAAAATTGGAAGTATTTCGACAGGGAGATGAAGGCACATTCTCAGTGACATCAGAGCTTTTATCTGAGCTATATTAGATATCTTCTGATAGTGCAGATAAGCTCTGATTTTGCTGGAGACACTGATGTGACCTGCACTTCATTGGCCTAAAGAGAGTTCTAGGAGTTCCTTCTTTGTAAAAAAAAAAAAAAAAAAAAAGAAAAAAAGTAAAAAAAAAAAAGTAATTAGATGCTTACATCTGACTTCAGCTAGATAGCTGCTAGAGCTTGAATTAGGCATTTTCCAGAGCAGCAGCAACCACAGGAGGTGGATGTTGGGCAGGAATGCTGTGGTGGTTTGAATTAAGATTTTGCTCTGTAGGTGTGGCTGCTGTGTGAGATCTCTGGGGTTAGCATTCACCTTGCCTAAGTGTAGGTGTCTGTAAAGCAGAATCTAGATCTGAGTTAGCTGTTCAGATTGCTCTTCTATAATGGAAGCATTATAAAGACATTTTGCAGAATCACTAAAAGAACATACTACATAAGGAGATGATTTGCATCTTAGAAGTGTCTAATTCTTTCCTGTCATTACAAAAGAAACTACAGTGTAAGATACAGGTGTTATATGGTGTTCTGATTGCTGTCTCTCTAATACTCTGTATTGCATAGATAAGGGACACAAAATGTGTGGACACTGAACAGCAAGTGTGGATTTTGGGTGTTACATATAGCGATAAGCAACAGGCACTATCTGTGAATGGGAGCACTGCCTGTAGATGCTTCTGTGTGGTGGGATGTGTGGGAGGTTAGCAAGAAATGTGAGGCTCATGTGTGCAAAGGCATAACCTATGGGTATGAATATTAAGCAGTGAACATGCATGTTGGGTGGCTGAATCAATCACTGTGCACTGGGCATGAATGACAGGGCTGGGAGCAGATACCTGTATGATCCTGAGAAGGAAGATATTTGGGTATGTGCATATTGAATTTGAACATGATGTGCAAGTGCTGTGCATAACCACTGGATACTGGCTTGTAATGCAGCAATGAGGGGTTAATTCCCATTAAGGTCCCCAGTGCAGTAGCTGTGGGCAGTGACAGAGGGGCCAGAAGGGGTCGTGTTGCTAGAACCAAGAACTTGATTCTAGCCATTACTGCAAGGAGGAAGACTTGAATCACCTTACTGTTAAAGGCACCAAATTAACTTTGTGTACCCCCTCTCCCTTCCACCATGTTGTTCAGAAAACCATTGTTTGTTCAGCCTGTCATTTCAAAAGCTTTAGTTTTATAAAGTGCCTCTTCTTATGTGAGAGGGTCATTCAACAGTAATGTGTCAGTTTACTAAGAATGATCAGACTGAAATAAATGACCATGAAATAAATGTGCTCTCCTAAAATGAAAAGATTTCCTCTACCTTCTCAATGAGCTCAATGCAGGCAGCCAGGTCCATCCCAAAGTCAATGAACTCCCATTCAATTCCCTCCTTCTTGTACTCCTCCTGCTCCAGCACGAACATGTGGTGGTTG
Source organism: Athene cunicularia (assembly GCF_003259725.1). Taxonomy (NCBI): domain Eukaryota; kingdom Metazoa; phylum Chordata; class Aves; order Strigiformes; family Strigidae; genus Athene; species Athene cunicularia. Next base: position 265,890 of record NW_020799123.1, read on the forward strand.
AAGAACTGTTGCAGTTTCTCATTGGTGAAGTTGATGCACAGCTGCTCCAGGCTGTTGAACTGCAAATTCAAAATATCAAAAAAATCCCAGTTAGTTTGGAAAAGTCATCAGTGGGCAAGCATCCCTACTGTAGCTCACATCAAAAATTTCAAAACCAGCAATGTCCAGGACACCAATGAAGTACTGTCTGGGCTGCTTCGTATCCAGCTGCTGGTTGATTCGTATAACCATCCACAGGAACATCTTCTCATAGACTGATTTAGCCAAGGCACCCACTGAATTGTATACCTGTAAGAAACACAGCCATGGCAGTAATAAAAGTTGATTTAGCTTTAAAGTCAAAAGACCTGTCTGAACAAAATGAAAAGTTGATCAGCTGTCTAGGTACCTGTTGGACATTTTGTCCTTTAGTTACATATTCATTCCCGACTTTCACTCTGGGATAGCATAAAGCCTTGAGCAAATCAGCAGAATTCAGACCCATCAGGTAGCCAGCTTTGTCAGCCACTAGGATCAGAATCAGCAAATGAGTTCAAAAGAGACAAAGAAAATGTCCTAATCCTCTAGGATGCTTCTGTTACAAGGAGCCTACTTTTGGTGATACTCAAATACCCCTATTGTCAAGGGCAGCTCCTCTCCAGTGCCATGGAGGCTGTTTAACCCCCAGCACAGGCAGTGTCTCAGCTGCAGCACACTTCTGTTCCACGCCTGGGGGGCTGCAGCAGTGCTTTATCTTTATGTCTTTCTGTTTCCTTGTGGGATGTAAATTAAATAATTGACTTTGTGGAACTTGTAACAAACTTAAAAGCTTTAGTTTCTGAAAGGGAAAATCATCCTCAAAGTGTTGGGCACTGTATGAGATGGGGTTGCTCACTTGTCTTCAGGTGCAGTTCACGAATGAACTCTGCAGTTGACGTTACCTTCTGTGCCGTCCGGCTCTGCCTGCTCCTCCCGCTGCTTCTGCTTGAACTTCATGTTCCCATAGTGCATGATGGCCCCCGTCAGCTTGTATATCCCCACCTTCTCATCGGGACTGAAGCCCAGGATGTCCACGGCACTCTGCGGAGGCAACCAGCAAGTGAGGGAAGGCCAGAGAAGCACAGGGGGTGAAGCACAAGGTGCCGTTAACAGGCAGGTGTGCCGTGATGGGAGGGTGGGGTTTTTTGCTCTGCCTCCCCACCTGCACCGAGCAGGAGCAGCACTGGCCCAGCCCCACAGCCCGGTGGGGCAGCATGGCCGGCACTTGACTCTGGGCCAGCCAGGCCTCCTGGCCGCCACTGTGCCGAGTGTGGGGCAACCCCGCCGGTGTTCCACTGAACTCACATCTGTTGCCAGCAGCTCCTCGCTGTCGTCAATACTGGCAACAGTGACTTCTCCTTGGCTCACGTAGGGGAAGTCGTAGGGGTTGGTGGAGATGAGGAGGAGATCTGCAGGTGTACAGGGCACCTTTGGTGGCACCAGGGCAGGTCACAGTGAAAAGAGAAAAAGCACTTGCTGAGCCAAGCCCAGCACTGCTGGCACTCACCAATGAGCTCGGGCTTCTTGTTAGACATTATCTGATAAAAAATATGATAGCTCCTTTCACTTGCCAGCTGGAAAGTCACTCTGGATTTCTCCAGAAGATCTAACCAAAAGAGAGATGCTCTTAGTCGCCCCATAAACTTTTTATAAACACACACATTCTGCATGCACTGACTTGCTCCAACTCACAGGTTTCAATATCTGCAGAAGCCAACTTGCCAGTTGTTCCAAAGTGAATCCGGATGAATTTTCCCTATCAAGCAGTACAGATCAACACATCGGTTATAGCGATCAATGAATGACAGACATGTGTCCCAACAAATCTGAAAAGAACTCACAAAGCGGGAGGAGTTGTCGTTCCTCACTGTCTTGGCATTGCCAAAGGCCTCCAGCAGTGGGTTGGCCTGAATGATCTGATCCTCCAGAGTTCCCTAGTTAGAGGAGAAAAAGCTTCTTGTCAAACACTACTGGTTAATAACAAATATTGCAAACAGATTCCTTTTACACTTCATATGTGAGTTTGACCTAAAATTTGGAAGTTTTTAAACACTCTCCAGCCACCACCCATTAATATTGCCATTGGTTTCAAAAGGAAGAGTGCTGAAAGACAGACCTGTATTTTGTTTCCTTCTTGTACCTGCTATCATATATTTGGTATCATATATAGAGTCACTACAGTGGAGCTCAGAGTGTTTGAAATCTGTATGAGAATGCTTCACATTCCCATTAACAAAGGCCATGACAGCTAATGAAAATGTGAAAATTCTGGGATTTTTTCTGGAGGTTACTCAAGCCCAGGACACACAGAGAGAGGTACAGCCTTTAGTAGGAAGCACCTGCAAGGGAGAATGTTAAGTTTTGCAATTGCATTCTTTAAACCAGCAGCTTTTCAGAATGCAGAAATACATCTCCAGACATACTTCAAAAAGAGGAGTGGGACATGGACAAAGCCTGAGACTTATCAAACTTTAAAAAAGCAGAGAACAGAAACTCTGGGTGTTTTTTCTGCATGAATGCAGAAGGAATTGATTGACATGTAAAGTTTTGATACTGCATTGTATCACTCTTGTTAACTGCAAAAATATGGGAAGAAAGGAGCTTCTGTGACGTTAATCCTCTCCTTTTTTTTGTGCAACACAGTCCAGGAAGTAGAATCAACACACTCTTTTCTGGAATGATAAAGCTTTTCTCAAGGCTTCTAGCAAAGTCATGATTAATCCCTATGTAGTCAGGGCATGAAAGTGTTGCCGGGGATAATTTCCAAGATAGAAGTGGAAAACAAAGGATGAGGGAAAAGAAAATAATGTTTTATCCAGCTGAAAGATAAGTGGCACAGCTCAATTTGCTGCGTCTTTGTACGTGGTGTTCAGCAGAGCCTTTAACATCGTGCCGTGGACAGGGAGTGCCATTCCCAACACTGTCTGCAGATGGCACAACGGGTTTAAATTAGTTACTAGTCTGCCTTGAAGATGGACCTTATAAAATTAAGGCAACGCAGTACCATATGAGGCTGTCTTTATATGGTTTTTTAAACAAAAAAAAAAACCAACCCCCTAGAGTAATGCCCTCTCACGTGTATCTTTTAACTTTCTAAATTCCTCGTTTAAGAGAAGAGATGTGTGTGTCAGTGCAGCTATCTACACCAACACCAAACCTCTGTGACCAGGGAACTCACAGGGGAGCATCATGCATGGAGAACAGCGGGAAGAAGCCATGGCAATTCTTTACACAAGTTCATTCTGGGGTTCTGTCTACAGGCTGGATGACAGAGTGCTGGAGGCTGAACAGTATTCTGGGGAAATGCTGTTACATGCTTCCCTTATTCATATACTCTTGGTCAAATACTCAGATTTCATCCTGCATCTTAGATAGGATGCTGGGCTAGATAGAACTATAACCTGAGTGTTTTATTTAATGTTCTTATGAAGAAGCACATACTACTGTTACAGAGATTGTGAATACTAAAAAGATGGAGTATTCTGTGAATAAACTCAGAGAAGGGTAGAACGGGTTATTGTCCATCTGAGAGCCAGATGATTTTCCTTACATCAAATGTGGTCAGTACATGATTCAGCTGTCTCAAAGTTTTTTCTGAGATCTGTCCCAGCATAGTGAGCAGCTGGTGAAAGCTGAGCCCAGGAGATTCTGAAATGGTGCTGATGGAAAGAGTACTTGTGATGAACTACTCTTGGCCATAGCAACCCATCAATCATAGACACCTGTCTGAGAGTGTGAAAAGAATATTCAGCCTTGGAATCTCCTTAGGTTCCCCTGTACCCTTGGGTACTCAAATAACATGCTGACACGTGTCACCCACTTTGATGCACATACCATGTCACAGACTGTGGTGACACCCATTTGTGCCACAAGGATGTTTGTTGCTTGCTCTGTGCTAGGGAATGAAGCCCACGCCTTGCAAATTCACCAGTGGGCTCAGATTGCAGCAGCTGTGCTGCTCAGCAGAAAGGGGCATCAGGGCATGTGCTTTTTTTCTCTGGAAGGATCCTTTCTGAGGTTACTTTCTAACTGTCAGGCAAGTGGTTCCAGCTGTCACATGTCCCAGATCTGTCCCTTATGCTGCCCCTCCGGACTGTTATGCTGACCACAGGCAGGAGAACAAGCCAGTGGAAACTACTACATGGTGCAGCTGAAATGACTCAACTTTAGTACAGCCACGCTGGAGTCCAGAGTTCCTGCACTTCCCTTGTCAGTAGGAATGAATCAAGGAACAGGAATGGCACAGTCATGTCCAGTGGTAACTGAATGCTCCCTTTACACTTGAAGCCACTCAGGTGCTGTGGATGTGGCCAGTCTCAGGATACCAATAGACAGATACATAGACAGTCAGCACAGCTGTCTTAATTATCTTCCTCTCCCTGGTGAAAACTTCCCCTGTGTAAATGAAGACTGGGGAGAAACTGGGCCTTGGGCCTTTCCTACATTAAGAAAATGTTTCTTTAAGTAGAGTTCCACTAGTGTTCAGAGGGATGGAGGCCAGGCAGCAGGGGTAAACGAGCATAGGTGTGCTTGGGCTGTACATCCTGACTGTCTCCTCAGTTGCACTACACTTGCTACCCTTCCACAGTCCTGCAACCCTAAAATACCCATTGATAGTTTCTGCTCTGCAGGCAGAGTCTTGGTCAAACATTAGAAGGGGGAGCCAATGATATACCTGCATTTTGCCAGGCTGTTGGTCTTTCTTCTTTTCACCAGTAACTGCAATTGTTGCAAAGTACTGAATGACACGCTTTGTATTCACAGTCTTCCCTGCACCAGATTCCCCACTGTTAAATTGAAAATATTAATTGTTATAATGAACAGGAAACATTTTTTCTTCTCTGTCAGCTTCGTCACACATACCAAAATATACTCACGTGATAAGGATTGACTGATTGTTACGATCTGAAAGCAAAGTCACAGAAAGAGACATTGAAATGAGATGTGGAGGGCTTCTGTTCCTCAGACATAACTAAATCACCTAAAGGGAAAGAACTATACTGAACTGTACTTATCCATTTGTAACCAGATAAGGTAAATTCTGCATTAGTCTGCATGTGGATTTTTTTGTGTGTACAGAGGGATGGAGCAGCCCAAAATCTAACTCCAGTGAGTGGTTCTTTATAAGACTTCCCACTTACTATTTTTTTGTCTTTTATGTATAAACCTTAGTTTAAATATTGTTCAATCAGAATCTGATTCTCTGCTGTGTTCCTTCTTTACTGTTCCTTTAAATTCCTTACTAGGAGAGTGGGCACAAAATGATATGGCTAGCTACCATCTTTCATTATCTGACAGCACAGAGGCCATTAAGATGCCGCAGGCAGTCTAATCTTGAGTTGTTCTGTAGGACTATGGAAACTGTTGCTATCAGACATTGAGTAGAACAGCACTTAAGATGCCTGAACTGTCAAGTGTTCCTTGACCAAGCAGCCAGCCCTGTGTATATCAGAGTTTCCTCATTCTTGCCAAATGACTCACCATTTAACATGAACTGATAGGCATTGTCAGAGATGGAGAAGATGTGTGGAGGGGCCTCCTGGCGCTTCTTGCCTCGGTAGCCAGTCACCACCTCCGGGTTGTACACCGGCAGCCACTTGTAGGGGTTGACAGTGACGCAGAAGAGACCCGAGTAGGTCTGTGAGGAAGGGAGACAGCACGTTGGCTTCCACCTACCCTGGCAGAGCAGTTCCTCCTCGCTGCCCGGGGGAAGACTGCTGCTGGTACTTACGTAGATCATCCAGGCTGCGTAACGCTCTTTGAGGTTGTACAGCACAGCGGGTTCGTGGAGGTGGGTCATCATGGCCATGTCCTCGATTTTATCATACTTGGGAGGGTTCATGGGGAAGACTTCATCATCCTTTACAGTCACAGTCTGACAAAATCAGAAGAGAACAACAGAAGAAATCTAAGCCAGGAAGCTGCCTGAACTGGATGATCATGTATGAGTAACAGTTGGTATCACTTACTGTATCATCATATGTTTTAACCGTGACTTTGCCACCTTCTCTACTCTGAATGGTACCTTTCACATACATTTCCTTTTCATCCACTACAAAACAGGCTGCCTTAGCATCAAATGGACGATTCTGGGCTTCGATTCTCTCCTTCTCAGACTTCCGTAAGTAGGGAGCAGCTTCTCCAAAGACTGCCATCTCTGCATCTGTGCTCATGTCTGGAGCTGCTATGGAGGAATTCAGAAAAGTTTCAGAGACCCTGTGCCTTTGTAATTTATATTTATCCAGAAAGTAGTCATGTTCAATGACTAAAAGAAAGGACTAATCAGTGTCAGGCACTTAACTTCTGACTCAGTTTTAAGTACCCACTGAAGTCCTAATAAAGTTCCTTTTGTAGACAGAGGTATGTTGTCTTTGAAGAAACCCCTGTTAAATAGGATGCCTGTGTGGCCAAGTGAGGGCAGAGAGAATATCAAGCTAGAAGTCTTTAAAAGACTCTTCTGCTGTAACTTCACCTGCTGTTCACACAGCTGCACAGCCACATACTTCTGAAGGCCACGTACACATACCCACTTAGATTGTTTCATTAGGCATCTAAAAATTTAGACACCAGTAAGATCTGTAAATTAAGCAGATTGGTTCTTACACATAATTTCCAAGTAGAGGTAGTCCTGGCACCCCTCTGTTTTCTGTTTACAAGTTTCTGTCTATACCAAGCACTGGAACAAATTATGAGGGTCAATCATCACCTAGCTAAAGCCAAACCAGTTTATCATATGAACCAAATATAAAAAATCTTTTCAGATTGATGCAAAATTAGCTAATAAGGGAATATCATGTTTTCTGAAGGGAATAATTAGCAGCATAATAATATCTAGGTAACAAGTACATTTCAAATAGTTTCAATTACAAAGTACCATTTAGCTTTAACATATTATATAGAGTAATATGGGTTATGAAACATTAGAAGACAATATACCAATATGTACCAGGCATTCAGTTAGGGATTTGTCTAGTAGAAATATTTCAGAAAACTGCTTTATGCTCAGTTTAATTTTACATTTTTAGCAATATCTAGTAAAAAATCTTCAATACAAATAGCTTACTACAGTCAGAAGGCTTGGAGTGGATAATTAAAAAGCATCTGGAAATAACACAAGCAGAAATAATGTAGGCAGGAACTAGCATAAACAGAATGTTCTTCCCCAGACAAACTAATATGCAGGATAGGAAAAAAAAAAATAATTCTAAACTCCTGCTACTTCATGGGCTGTCTGATGCACTGTGGTACTAAAAAAAGATTAAGGGACAGAACTGAACAACTCAGCTGTATATTTCCAAGGCATCACAGTACTGAAACAATCAACACGGAGGGGTTTTATGTACAAGAAAATGATGAAAAGAGCCTGAAGGTATTTTCAGTCTTGCTTTTGGACACATTGCTGTGGAAATGCTGATCTCTCTCAGCAAAACCTATCTGCTATGGGATATGGGATATGCACCTTGAAGGACTTTGAGGGACTGCATCTCTCAAGAGCCTTTAATACCCAGGAATTTCAAAGCACAGAATCCAGAACCTTTAACTTTCTTTGAAAGTATTATTCTGTGTATATATAGCTCATCATTTTTGCCTACGTGATCCTGCTTCTTTAGTGGCTCACGGGGAGCAACATGAGAGAATATATTTCACAGTGACCATGAAAAGGTTAAGCAGAGCATCAGAAAATGCCAGTAGGTTATCAGAAAATTTCTTGAGGGGCATAGTCTGTTAAACTACTGAATGTCTTTGATAGGAAATAGTGTAAAATTTAGATCTTTACACATTCATGACTAGAGAAGAAGGCATTCTCTGGGAGAATAACCTGTACTTCCAACCCTTTCAGCTTCAATTTCAGTGAGCATTTTTTGGTATTAAAATGGAAGGCACATGTATGGAGGGTTCCATCTGTTGCTCTGATGAACTCCCCCAGTCACTCAATCACTAACCTTTCTGAGAAAACCTAAAAAGGAATGGTGCGTATTAAGTTCTCTGTGAAGGTGACTCTTTGTACATAAACAGATCTGTCTATCACAGTAGACAAGATTGTCCTGAACTTTGTTCTAGTTTCAGGACCTGTGTGATAAGCGAAGTCAACATATAATGTTCTAGACTTTACTCCAGAGGAAACTAACTTAAGACAGGATAAGTTTAGATTCTTCTTGAACTCTTTGAGCCTCCGCTCTGAACACAGCCTCAGTTTCAGGCTTCCAGCAGTTATGCACATGGCAGGGAGTAAATTTTGTCTGTAAACCCCCAAATCTGAGGTTACACCACAAAAAGACATGACTCACTGTCTCTCATATCCTCTTGGCTAAACTTGAGTACCCGTCACTTTTCTTTCCCAATAAATGGAGTATTTCCTACAAAGAAATGTGAATATGCTCATGTTGATTAAAACAGCATATATCCTTCTCAATGAACCTGGTTCATTAGCATGGTCCCTTACTACCTGCCCTTGCCATTGCCTGGGCGACCTTCACTCATTGCTTAGGATCAGTTAGCAAAACTACATGTTATTTGTTAAACCCTTACCTTAAGAGAGCCCAGGAGGAAAGCTGCTTTCAGTATCTGTGTAGTATCTGTTAAAGAACGGACAGAGAGTTAAATCAACACCAGTCCATTATCTTGAGCATATTCTCTATCAAATATTTATACACCCTGTGTAGTGTCTCCCAACAGCTGAGCCTTACAACTCCTGAACTAGAGCCAAATCCCACAGAAAATCTTGTGTTCCTCCTGACATTACTGTGGTCTGCTGAAAAGAAACCTGTTATCTAGGAAAAGATCCTACATATATTTTCCCAAGCAATTTCAACTGCCTTCAGAGTTAGTTTTTCTGTGCCTTTCATAGTACTTGGAAGTAGCAAAGGTTGTAGAAGGCCCCTCCAAGGAATGGTATGGCTCTTCTGCTTCTGCTTGTGCCACCACACTGGAGTGGTTTGAGTCATATAACCTTGACATTGCACATAAAGCATGACCTGGAATGTTAGAGGTGGGGAATGAGAAGAAAAAGCCCCTACATATTCCATCTCTTTGCAGAGCTCTGGAGATGTCATGGTCAGAGTATGAAGCAAGCAGATGGGACTTACCGTGAGATGCTGAGGTAACAAAGGTTGCCTTCAGCTGTGGCTCTTTATATGTAAACTCCTGCCCACACAGCATTCAAGCACTCTATTTTTGGTCAATAATAATTTACTCTTTAGTTGTAAACGTGTTGAAGCTCTGATCTCTCTGCTAATTACTCAGAGATAGGATTGGTTTAAGGTTGTATGGAGTCAGCTGCACTGACCTGTTCTTCTCACATTGCTCTGTGCCAGGATGGAGGATGGATGAACTGAAAGACATCTCTGATAATACCAAATAAGGCAACACTTGGCTCATGACTTCAAGAGCTTGCTCTAACCAACAAGATAGGGTCCTTTCTAACCATCCACAATTATTTCTTTACAGATTATCATTTTAACAGATCCTATCCTCTCTGTCTATCTACACATGCTGATAGAGAAGGAGGAAGACTTAGTGAAGCAGAATTTTTCTCTCATTGATTTTCTTTATACCACTGTATAGGGTGCTGTCAAGCCTGAAACCAACCTCAAGCTTGGGACAGAGTAAGACAACTGTCAGCTTATGGACTACAAGACAGACTTGCAGTCCTGGCCTGTAGGTTTACAATACCTGAGGCCTGCAGGCATACTCAAGGTCTCAGCTTAAGAGAAGGAGACTGGCTTCTGTGCCACTTACTTATCCTGCAGGGGATGTAATGGAGCAGGCTGAAAGTTGAACCAGAATAACTTTAGCTTGCTCTGTAAGGGTATGTGGAAGAAGAGTGTCTGTTCCTTTAAGAGTATCTGTTTAAGGACCACTTTTTATACCACAGGGGACAGTAAGAAAGGGAGGAAGCCATGAACAAGTACATACCAGGACATTCACCTGACTGACAAATGGTAAGAGAGGAGGTGATGGGAACCAAATCCAGTCAGTCATATTAACTGATGAAGTCATGTGAGAGTGTGAAAATGTTTATTCCAGCAAGGTTACTACATCAGGGGCCTTGTTAGTTGGGAACTACAGTAAAAAGGGGAACCAGAAACAGTATATACAGAGACACAGACCTAACAAAACAAACGTGGAGACAACAAGAAGAAACAAACCTTGCCAATGACTTGATGGGCTATCCAGAAACTACAGGCACCACTTCCAGGAATATCAACCTAGACTTCACGACAGACAAAATAGAGAATCAGGGGAGATCCCAGCCAGGGTTGGGGTGGGTACAGGAACTGACAGAGCTGTACAAATCCATGAAAGGGTGCAGGGGAAGGGGGAGCAGGGAGGGACAGAGAAGGGGGTAAACAGAAAACGGGCTAGTCATATGTAAAATGGAGCCAATCAGTGGGCTTGTCTGACTGAGCCCCACACCTGATCACTGCAGTCTGTCCTGTCTTCTTACATCTTTTAAAATCTTTTTCTTAACTATCTCTTTGTGTAATCTCACTCTCTATTCTGTGTATGCATGTGCATGTGTGGACTAAATGCTAAATAGTAATGAGTTCCTCTGTGTGTGTATGTGTGTGTGAGTAGAAATTGGTGCCACCTACTAGAGTCAGGCTGGGGGCATCCCTGCCCTGTGGTATCAGCTGCTGGAGCCAGTGGGGTCTCAGCATCAGCTACTGGAGCGAGTGAGGGTCTTTAACTTCCAGCCACTTGGGTGGGGATGGTGTGTGTTCCTAAAACTAGCTACTGGGGAACATTGGAGTGAGTGAGGTGAGTGAGGAGCTCAGTACTAGTGGCTGGAGTGAAGAATTAACAGCCTGTGTGCCTGGTGCTGGCTACTGGCCAGGAGCTGAGCATCTGTGTCTTCCCCAGTTCTGGTGAGCATGGTGTGTGCATGTGCATTCACCAGCAAAAATTAAGCTGGACCAGCCAGTCAGTAGGGGAGCCTTGTGTCCAGTCTGGGGTATCAGGCAGGTGGGGTGTCTGTGCTGGTATGTTCAGGGGCACTTATAAGTATGGGGTGCCCATGGGATGAGGGTGTGAGTGCTGCATGTTTGTGAGCATCAAGCTGGACCAGCCGCAAGTAGGTAACTGTGGGATTGGTCAGAGGGTTGGGGTCTGACCAGGGTGGGGACATAAGGGCTGTGCTGGACTCAAGGGAGAATCAAATGGACATGTGCTTGTGAACCTGGTGAGTGTGTGTGTGTGCCTGCACTAGTGACCTCCTGTCTGCCAGTCCTAGAGAAGGAGGGTACGTGTCTGTCTGCTTGTCTGATGTGGGTCCTGCTGATGGCACCCTGTGTGGATGCTGTTGGTGGCAGCACCTTGGCTGTGGCAGTCTCTGTGTGTCTCTGTGGCACTCTACTGTGTCAGTATCCTTTTTGTGTGCGTGTCTCTGTCTGTGTGTGTGTGTCTAGGACATGTGCTCAGCTTTGCTACTGGTGAGCCCACAATAGGGAAAATGGCAGCTGTGTCCCTCAGCCCGGAGAGAGAACCCAGGTCCCTGGGCAGAGGCTGAGGTCCAGTGGCCAGGCAGGGTTGCTGAGCTGGAGTGGCTGGAGGAGGTGCCCATGCATTCTCACATCTAGCATACTCCATTACAGAAGTGCAATAGTTTTGGGAGGAGATGTGGAAGACTTAAGTTTTTCACACAAGCATTTACTGCAGCCGTGCTGGATACCAGCTCCTTGTGTTAGGAGTGTGTAGGTGGAGATCTCATCACAAAAAACCTCTAGTGGGCATGGTGACAGCTTTTGAGTTGAGGATGTGCTACCTGCCAAGTCATGAATGTAGAGGAGGAAATTCCCCTGTCAGGAATGGAGGAATGTCCCCAGATAAACACTATGTGACCCTCAGAGGTGGCTGCCCACAACTGATACTTTGTCACTGCTGGGGGAACTTCCCACTTCACCACCTGCACCAGTAAGGTACCACCGGTGGGAACTCATCATCATCCTTCCACTGCACCCTTGACCTCTTGTACCACTATAACCATTTGTCACTGCAGCACACATTATTGGACGAGTGTTATCACCCCTGTCATCCCCCTCAGTGAGGATGTCTCACTGAGGCAGAATGTGAAAGTATGAATGTTTGGGTTTATGTGTTGTCATTGGAGTTTTGGTTCATATATAGAATAAAAACCCACAATCATCTTTTGCACAGACTACCTATCCATACTACATTTTCCAAAGCCAGTCCACCTTTGGACTTTCTGTTTGATGGTAGTCATTAGTAAGCCATGTGTGAAAGAAGTGGTTACTAGTGTGATGAGAGCACAGCCAACTCATATTTGAGGTGACACTGGCAGCATACTATGAACTCCGTCATAAAGTTTGCTTGCTTTTTATCCCCTATTCTCTCTGCTTAAACTATTGATTCCCAAGTCTCTGTGCTCTTGCCATTTCTGCAACAGCCTAATCACTCTCTTGAGACTTCTTGGTGTCATCTTTGACCTGCTGGGGCTAGCAATGGTGGTGGCAACTGGGTATTATCTATGAAGGTGGTGTTTAGTAGAAGTAATTAAATAACTTGTCTTCCAAGTGTAGATGTCTAAGTGGTATTATGTTTGGCACATAAATGTTGACGCATAGAAATTAAAATCACCATTTTCTAAGAGTTTTGAATGGGGGATGGGATGTAGTTGAGAGTAATTGTTGTCAAATACAGGGATGTCTAAATCGGTGTCAGATGGCTACTTTTAGTCGCATGAATTTTATCCCATATTTCTGTTCTTATTTTCTTTGTCTCAGTATATGAGCTATTAAACAGAGAAAACACAAAATTACCTTACACACCAAAGTAGGTGGGACTGAAAACTCCTAAGACCAGACATTTTCTTCCTCCCACCTTCTTCTCCTTCAGTAAGACACCTAGATATAATTCCTTCCTCTGCCATGGGCCACTTCAATCCATAAAACCTTTAGACAGAAACAGAACTGCCATATTTTGGTTTTCAAACCCATGGTGCTGTCCTCAGCCATGGCCATGACAGGAAAGAATATAAGAATATCTAGTGCTACTAAAATGACTGCAAGGGTCAGTGAGAAATGCTACCCCAAAAGAGAACCTCTAGAATGAAGGAGAAGCAATAATCTTCCAGCATGGCTGTGAATTCACAGGTTATTAGGGGAGGCCCTAGGCTCATGAGAAGCAAAAGACTGCAGGTGGTGCAGATGATGAGTTTCAGGAATACTAGCAAACCGTCTCCAGGCTGTTCATATCTCCCCCAGACAAAAGGAACTACCCTATGGGTGATGACAGTCCCAGATTCACAATTGCTGCCAGCCGATACAAAGAAATTTCAACCAGTACCTCTTTTATTTTCACAAAAATTAATCCCCTTTTCTTAACAGGTAATGATGTCTGAGAGTGTGTCCCTTATGAAACCCCAAATATTTGTAAAGCAGCCTTGTATTATGCCTCTGAAATACTGAAAACAGAACAACATTGCTTCAGCCAAACTAGAATGGTGGAAACAGGTCCATATGATCTTCCGGGCACATTGTGTCTTATCTATCTTGTCTCAGGTATAGTCTTTGCTGAAAACCTTCATAAGGAGCAGGGAAACTGGAAGAGTGCCTCAAGGAGGGAGAGAAGAAGCCAGAGCGCAGAAGCGTTTGTCCAAAATGGCCACAAGAGGGTAAGCTATGATTTAGAGACATTGTCGGCTACAGTGCCTGAAGACTACTCTGCGAAGTTCAGCAACAGAAAGGCATAGGGCGTACATTCTTTTGTGGCCCCAGAAAATGGCCGGCAGCCCCATTATTCTTGTGAGGAACTGTGTGACAGGAGTGGTTTGCAGAGCATAAGCAGGGGTTCCCAGCATTTCTCAGTATCTCTTGTGATGTAGGCTTGTTGTTCGGGTCCTGCAGGAACTCTGATCTGATGCTGAGAGGATGTGGGATGGGAATGTATGTTTTGGGGGTACCCACTTTACACAGGATATTAGAAAGCAATAAAAAAACACAACAGCAGTCTGAGGAGGAACATTATCTTCTAGATATGACAGACAGATCCACAGTGGCTGCTTCTTTTTGTCTTCCAGAGCATATAGCTGTCCTTTAAGAGGGCGCCCAAAGGCTTCCTGGATATATGTGGACATCAGTGTTGCTCCCAAAGGAGAGTGTCCTCTGTTCATAACCATCTGATAGGCCCTGCGACTTTCCTGTGACTACAGTGCCGTTACACTGACAGAACAAGAGTATACAAAGACAAGGAAAGTGGGTATATGTGTTCTTGAGCACGCTGACTTTTTGGGGCATGCCGGTAAGGCACTGAGGAGCTAAATGACTCAGGGGTCTCAATGTCTACCTTGATTCCCATTGTACGAGTGGGGGAATAATGTCTCATTTGGGCAAGTGAAATATAAAAGACTCTTCTGGCCAAGTAAAAATTTCCACTTCTAGTTAGATAAACCAAACCTTCAAAGTTTATTTAAGTTGAAAAAACAATCAACCAAGCGGGTTGCATGTAGAAACTCAGAAAACATCATGTACCAGGAAGATTTGTTGAAAGTACATTTTAAGTCAATTCAGGCAAACATACCAGGGAAGTTCTAGAAGTACTTTATATATGCAGATACAGATATGATATTGATGTGAGTCTATTGTCTGTCTTGACTAATGTGTTGTTGTTCATACTACTTTTTTTTTTCATGTGATATATGCAGATGTGAATTTATCAAAAACAGAAGTATGGCTGGAGTCTTTTACAGCAATTTGTCCGTCAAAAAAAGTACCACATACTTATTGTGCTAGTTTCTAAGCACATGTTGTATCAGCTGATTCATCTGCACAGTTTCTGTAAATTCTGCTATTCATGGAATTCTGTAATTTCTGCTGTTTACATAGGTTGATTAATCAAGGCATCATCACACACACATCATGAGTTCTCATAATTCTGTTTTTGTCAAACAATATATAAAATGTAAATGTAAGCCTGTCTTGGTAGATGAAAGGTTAGATACCATGCAAAGCACAACTTGCAAAATTTCTGCATTTGATTATCTTAAAATTCTTTGCTCTTTTGGGAGAATGTTTAAAAGAATGTTTGTTTTCTCTGATCCTGTGATTCCTGCAGGATTCTTCAGTTCCCTGCATTTAGTACAGGGTGCAACACCACACATGTTCATAGCACCAAATAGTTTTAATCCTATTAAGTGACCCAGTATCTTTTCCTTTGGATGCACATGAAGAGATCATTTTCCTTCTACAAGTGGCCAATGAAGTAAGCCTGCATATACTAGTTCGTAACTTGCTATATCTGCAACTGTCTGACAATGTTGGGACAGATAGACATTTTGGTCTTAACTAGTGTAGCTATTCTCATGTTTCATGCCCAACTCCCTTTTCCTAGACCTCTAAGCAGATTCATATTTGCTCCTCATACCATCCACCTTTCAGACTTTTTATCACTTCGTCTTAACAGGTTATTGTGCTGCTGTTATAGCAGTACACAGGAAGACTGAAAGGGTAAGAGAGGCCACTAACTTCTTGTTGTCCCCCATCAATTTAAACTGAAAATAAAATTTTCTCTGCCTTCATATAGGATTCTTCGATTACATCTTCAGTGATGCAAAGTTGCCTGGCCTGATCATTAATCTGCACTACTAATTCTATAAATTTGGACTGTATCCTTAACTGTTCATGCAGGTCTCTGAAACCCACAGTTACTCTATCACATACATTGTTAGTGTTCATTATGGGATAAAGCCCGTTCCCTGTGCTTTAAATTATGTCTTTAAATTATGTTGTGTGGGACTGGTTCTGAAGAAAAGGAGGAAAAGAAACACCATCCACAAGATGCAGACTGTGACATGACTTACTGCAATTTAATGCCGTGGTAACCACACAGTTTCATTAGGTAATGTCCCATTTATTGGAAGCTTTTTGGCATACAGTCTCTTATTCCATGGGCAAAAGAGTGAGAATTCCTCCATAGGTCTTCTCAGATTAGACAGATTGATTTTTAGGCTGAAATGATCTGTGATGGCAGAATAAATGCACATTCGTGGAAAAATGTGTCTTCAAATATGTTTTTGAACTCAGCAAGGGTTCCTGCATTTAATAGAAACAAATGTACTGAGCTTTGAAAATATGTACTAAAAGTTCATCTTCTAAGCCTGACTTTAAATGATGCTCTTTTCTAATGTAAGTTGAAAGATAATTTATGTAAATGGAAAAGAAGGTTAATCCAAACTGGTCAAAAGTGTATGATACTGCATGCTGATTTTCTGCATCACTGCACATGACTTTGACACTGCAACAAGGCCTAATAGAACTAATGATAATCCTTGAGGGATTCCTTTCTAAAAATATATTTGAAAGGTTTTTTCACAGCTGTCAACTACCCCCAGTCTAGAAGAGCTTCTCTAATACCAGAACATAGGCACTGAAGATGCATTTCAGCTAACTACTGAACACTGCAAAATGGTCAATGGTCAATGATATATATTGTGTATTTTGGGGGAAAGGTGATCTCTATCCTGAATTGATTGTTCGTTTTTTGTTTTTTGTTTTTTTGTTTTTTTTTTTTTTTTCCCCAGCACAAAGCAGTGGTATGATCATATCTTCAAGCTGTTTCAGCAGTTGTAAAGTTGACAGCAATCAATATTCTGTGCAAGTTACTGACAAGAACTATTTATTACCCTGTGGACTGTGGGGCTATTTCACCTTAAATGACAGGTCTATTTCCTTCTGCCCTTCCTGAGGCAACCAAACTAGAAAGCAATTAATTACCAGGCCTTCATTTGTACCTTGGCATTGTGAAGGCAACAAATCACGTTTTTTCCCAAACAATTCTGGCAGTAAAAGCAGAAGTATAGGCAGGAGCATTGAAATAATACAGATTGCTTGCTTGCACTTAGAGCTGGTCTCACACCTGTACTCTGTCCTTGAACAAGAGCAAAGTATGTTGTTTATTTGGGATCTTACCTAGTAGCAGCAGAGAGAAAAAGGATGGCTTGACTTCCCTGCCAGAATTGTTCAGCTAATAAAATGATGATGATTGCACATTCTGCCTGTTGCCAAATAGACAAAATTAATAGTAAGAAGTGGCCAAGGCCAGATAGAATTTACACAAGATTTCCAAAATGATGTGGGGATGTAACAGCTGAACTATTGGCTGTGGTGTGTGAGCTCTTATTAAAACTAACTTGCTTTTGGAGATCTGGAAGTTGTTTCATAGAATGCTAATTTTTAAAAAGAGTTTCAGGGAAGTGTGGCCCAGTGAACCTAGTGCCTGTATTGAGGAAAGAGTAGAAGCTAATAATGGGTACAATTTGAGGACACACTGGTAAATATAACATACTGAGAAAAATAGTGTTTGTAAAGGGAAGTAATATTCCACAAACCTAGTAGAGAATGCAAATAAGTGGATAGGTGGGAGAACCAGCTGGTATTGCCTTAATGAAGATCTAAAAGCCATGTGAGAAGGTGTATCACCTTTCTTAAAGAAGCTAAGTGTGTGTCTGTGTTGTTATATGAGATAGTTTTGAGAAGTGATCCTGGACAAGGATAGGCTGATAATCATTGCTGCAGACATATGAGTGCCCCTGGGGATGGTCTTTAAGTGTCCAAAGTGGCTTAATCTGAAGCAAATCTCAGGAGCAGCTTGGGGAAAGCTCACTCCAGCAGCTCTATTTATATATATATATGTTGCATTAGAGCCCAGTACAGCCCTCCAGCACTGCCTGAGTGGGCTTTGTGTCCTCACATTCGTTATGTAACCTCACACCCCTCCTAAGTAATGTCCCATATCCCCTTGCTATCCTTCTCTGTAGAGCCTGCTAGCAGGTTATGAAACAGCTATCGTTATTTTATGTCATTAATGTACTGAGTAATGATTACCAGGGTATCAGAAGGATCTTGCCTAGTGCTAAGGACTCCGCCACTTTTTGTAAATATCTTCTGCGTCTGGGATTTCAACAGTGTGCTTTGCTTGAGCTGTTTCCTATTCAAAGCAAGCAGTAAATACAGAATGTAGAAGTCGCCTTCTGACACAGTCAAGATTGCTTTTCTGTGTTGCACTCCTGTTGCCCACACCAGCTTCACCTTCCTCCTGCAGTCTGGAGAGCAGTAAGCTGCAGAGCTGCACCGGTCATGGGGCTACCCCAGGGCTCTGCCCTTCTGGTGGCTGCTCAGCAATCTAGTCCAAAGATGCTCTCCAAGGCATCTTTGTGGACCCGGGCTGAATCCAGCTCCTTCAAGCACTGCTACTCTCCTTGCTATGAAAATATCTGAAAGGATGGATATAGGAAACAGGGGCATTTGTGAAATGTGCTGCAATTCTCTAGTTTTAAAACAGGCAAACAAAACTCTGTATTGTCCTTTTCTTCCATATTTAACAGGGAAGACCCTGAACCAACTCTTCTTAGCTCTCTTCCCCTTTTTGCCAGCTGAAGCTATTTGAAGGAACTCTTATGAAAGCAATTCAGCAAACCCAGGATTTTAGAGAAAAATGTAACATGCTGGATCTGAGAGAACTGAGTGGCAAGACTGCTGCAACTCCATGCCCTCAGGTCCAACCATTGTCAAGGCTGCAGATGCATTCCCAGCAGGCACATGCACACAGAACACCTGTCCATCACACAGCTACACTCTGCACATTATTGATAGTGTTCACAAATGCACTATCCCCGTGTTTACAGTGCTTACAGCTACAAGTTTCATTTCAAAGGAAGAATTAGAAAGGTGGGGTGTAGAGACAAAAGAGGTAGGGAAAGGGCAAAAAGCACAGAATCCTTAATAGTAAAGTGAGGCTGAAATTTGCACGTCTCATCCCTCCTAAAGTCTCATAGTGTTCCTGCACGATTTGGAGCCCTATTACCAGATTTTGTAAAACGAGAAACTCCTTCATAAATTGAGGACACTCGTTTGCAATTGTCAATACCTCTTCGTAATTCAACTTCCAACTAGCGGTTTGCAGACAACCTGGCCTTAACTTTCTGCTCTCTACCTGCTTCGTTGTCTATATAGTTAGGACTTAGTTTATGGTTGCTAGAAGTTTTTCAAAAGAAAGTATCTCTACTCACAAAGACGATTTATACATCAGTCTTCACATAAGCAATACTGTGTATTTCACAGTCCATCACCTCGTTAGACCAGGAGTTTCCCTCACAATATTCCAAAGGTTTGGTAAATAATTCTAACAGAATACATTTGCAAAAAGATCAGTTCCCTCCCCATATTAGGAATATTGAATCTGCTATTTTTGGAATACTCACAGGCCAACTGGCTCCTGCCAAATACACCAGATGTTAAAGGAAAACATACCATGCTGGATCCGATAGCCTGAGACAGACAAAGCTGCTGCAGTTCTGTGCCTCCAGATCCACCCACCCTGGGACATACCCCCTGTAGCAACATGGAAAATGTTTTCCCAGGAGACAAAACAGGCAGAGAGCAAATGTATATGCTGTATATATGTGTTTACTTACATAAATACATCTATATGTATATAAGTCTATCTATGCATACATATATACATACATAGACAGAGATCTATGTGACTGGTCCTACAGATCACAAACAGAGTGTTTACACAAACACAGACAGTGCCAGTGCCCTCATCCTGCCCCCCTCTCTGGCTGAGCAGGTTGGGGGTCTACTAGGGAGAATATAAACAAATATGTACAAGGTGGATACCTCCAGCAGCTGGGTTCAGACCCTTGGTGTGGCCAATAGCTGCCCCTAGATCACAGTCTCGCCAGTTGCTGGCACCTGGATATACAGGGCCCTGAGGCCACAGCTCCATTCCTGTTGCTGGTACTGTCTGTCTCCCACACACATGCAGCTGACAGGGACACCCTTGATCCCATAGCTGGCCCCTGCCACGCTCCCACCCCTCAAGACACAAGTGCTGTCACACCCAGGGTTGGCCCTTGGAGCCCACTCACCCTTTGCTGCCAGGCCATCTCACCTGCTCATCAGCTGGTCTGGCTTGATCTTCACTAGCAATTATACTTGCTCTCACACCTGCACTTGGTCCAGATGTTGCATCATGGACACATGGGCCCTCCAGCCTGCTGTCTGACTCCAGGTTCTGCACTCACACCCCACACACACTAAGTAGGGAGCCCTCACCCAGGATAGAGCTAGAAAGGAGTTTGATAGCAAGACAGGAAAGACTGCAGTGATCAAGCACAGAGCATGGCCAGCAAGTATACTGACCAGCCACTATTTACTTGCCATTGTCCCTTTTTATCTTCTTACTCCTTTATTTTCCAGTGTTTGTTCCTGGCCAGATCACCAACCCCTCCTCTCCCACACCTTTTGTTCCTCCCTTAAACATCCCTGTGTGATCCTGACTGCTCTTCCCCTGCATCCCACAATGCGTCCCACACACCCCAGCAGCAGCCCTCCTCAGTTTGAAAGGAGAGCTGCTCCCTGTGGCTTATGGCAGTAGGTTTCATACTTGGATCTTGGGCCCTGTGGGAGCCCTGGGAGGGGTCGACAAAGGTGCCTGTTCCTCGGGGGTCCCCACTGCACCCTGAGTTGGAGGAATAGTGCCTTTGATAGCTCCTATGACAGACATGGGAGTAGCTGGGCAGGACTTCTCCTCCTGCCATTGTGTCTGTGTTGTTTTTTGGTTTTCAGACAAGTTTTTATCACATAGTGTAACACAGGTGTCCTGGTTCAGCCAGGATAAAGTTTTCCCCAGCAGAGAGAGAGGTGGAAGGGATCTCCAGCTGGGTTATTCATACCATACTGACGTCATGTCCAGGGGTGGAGCCTTTTTACTTTTGCTTCTGGTTTTGGTTTTTGCCATACACATGGTGGGTTTGCTCCTTGACCATTTAGCGGTATTTCTCTGTATATCTTTTGTCTTGTTCACTGTTATTGCTGTTTATTGTTGTGACTATTGATACTGTTGTTGTTCAGATTGTTCTATCACTCTGTTGTATTAAATTTCTTGTTATTTTAGCCAGGGTCTGTGCCTCACTTGCAGCCTGACCGGCGCGGGTGGGGGAGGGGCAACGGCAACGTGCTCTCTCATCCCAGTAAGGATTAAACCTTGCACAAGAGGCTACTCAGATGCCTCTATGCTAGCTGTGCTTTCTGTGTGGGAACAATGTGGCATCTTCAAAGGAGGTGGAAGAGAGACCCTAAGAAGCACACACAGATCTTTCATGAGGTTTTGGGATTTATTCCTGTGACTGTCCTGCTCCAAGGAGTTGCTGGTATCAGCTATTGCAGAGGTGGGATCAGCTCCTCAGTCAACCTGTCTCTGCAACCTATCGCACCAGCGGGGAAGAACCCCAGCTGCAGCCCCATGTCTGAAAAGAAGTCAGCCATGCAGAGACAATGTAATGGCTGAATCAGACTGAAGCCTTATTGTCTTCTCTCTGTAAAACCGTGAATAAGATGGAGCCTTTTCCACTTACTGCTTTTGCTCTCCTTCAGACTTAGCTGAGGCATGATGGTTGTGAGTGAAATATTGTTAATATAAAATGTTGTTGAAAATGTTTTCCCTGGCCAGAGATGCTTTTCCATATTGCTGTTGTGTTATAAGACTTAGCAGCAGCAAGACACTGCTTAGCAATGGGCATAGTATGGTACTGCAATAGTGTCTTCAGGGGGTATTGGAGAGTATCCCCCTGTCAGAGTGCCTCTAGTGCACAGAAGGCAGAACCAGGCTGATAGGGGTGTAGAAGCTTGGTGGTGCTTCTCTGTGAACACAGAGTGTGAGCAAGCATGGAAAAGGGATGAGTGCAGGTCTGGTAACACACAGCTATGGTGTGATCACTTGGACTTGGGGCAGACAGGGATGGGGTAAGTCACAGATGCATTTTGAGGGAAAACAGGAAGATTCAAACGGTGTTTTTACTGATGTTAGCATAAAGTCTGAGGCCTCATCAATATGTTGTTGTGCCATTTGTGAATGTTGAGATGCCAGATAGGCTAGTGTGTTGGTTTAAGCCCTGCCAGGTCCGGAAAGCACGTTGCTGTTGCCCCTCCCCCACCTGCAGCTGGTTAGGCTGGCAGTGAGGCACAAACCCAGATTAAAATAAGAAGAAATTTAATACAACAGAGTGATAAATAATCTGAATAACAACAGTAGCAATGATAACAACAATAAATAGCAATAACAATGAACAAGACAAACGATATACAGAGAAATACCACTAAATGGTCACAGAAACAGGTTCCCACCACCGAGCCCGCCAAAGAGCCCAGTAAAAAGTTTCCGCTGCTGGACCTGACGCCAGCATGGTATGAGTAACCTGGCTGGAGATCCCTTCCCCCTCTCTCTCTGCTGGGGAAACCTAACCCTGTCCTAGTTCAACCAGGACAGCTAGGTGAGAGCCTTCACATTTTTTTCTGTTGCCAGTGGTGTCACTTGAATGGCCCAATAGAGTACAGAACCTGAAGAGACCAGATATATTGCAACCGTTCTGGTTGGCATAGCGCACCAGTGTCTGCGGTGTCTGCAAGGTGTGGCATGCTAGCAAAGAGAGGGAGTAGCTGTTGTCCAGCCTCTTCTTTGGGGTTTGACTTCTCACAGTCAGCCCGTTAGACACAGCTGAAGCATACATATGACCTCCACAGCCGGAGGAGGTTTGCTGTACTTTCCACAGCATTGCACAGCCCTGTGATCACACCAGCTGATGTCCATGGGTGTTGTCTGTCCCACAGGAATAATATTATCAGCTGCTGCCAGTGGGCTTACAAACTCCCCCTCATGGCTGAGCTGCCCTGTTTGGTTGATAAAATGGACGTGTCAACCTTGGTTTCTGTAATGAACTGATACACATCCCAGAGTCTGGAGAGATTTTGCAGCCCATGTTTTGTAATCCAGGGTTTCATCCTGTGCATACACTGCAAAATAGATAGGAAACAGCCTGTGCAAAAGCAAACTCCTGTCTTTATACTGCAAGGCAAGCAAAGCTGTTTTCAGAGAAGGTAGTTACTGTCTGTAAAGTTTGTGTTCAGAGACAGTAACTACACTCTAGTTAGAAGTCCACACACTTCCTGAAAGAAAAAGATGGTCACCCTGCATCAGAGGCAGGAAAAAAAACATTATGAAAAGTAGGAAGCAGGGCTCCCCCAAACCTAAACAGTTCTTTGGCAGGTAAGGGGGTTTCTGAGCAGGAAGTCCTTCTACAGCTTTTGTTTCTGTGGCATACATGAAAACAGGTCTATCTACATAGTATAAAGGCTGCATGCAGATTTATCATGTTTTTTCTTCATCTGAAAGGAACTTGATAGCAAGACTTTTCACAGTAGCTATCAATCTCAGAGTCTTCATTTCTCAGGTGTCTGACCAGTGACTCTGCAAATGGGTTTGGAGATGTGATGACACTCAGCTAGGACTGCAGTCAGAGGAAGCTGTCTTGTAAAGCTGCAAAATGCTTATCAAAGTCTTGAAATAGGATGCTAAAAATAGTGACTGCTTTTGACCTTGATTATGTCTCAGTGATGAAACAGTAACATACATCTTCATGTTACTGTGTTGCTGCTGAAAAAATAGCTTTGGAAACATTATATATATATATGCCTGTCTGTGTGTGTGTGTGCATATTTATGTATGTATGTACACAGATATATGTATGTATGCACACATAGATATATATGATGCATAAATTGCATACAGTAAATACATTAATATGTAATGTTTCACACATGTATCTTATAACCTTGGAAAGCCTTTGAGGAATTTATTATTTCCATCTTCAACCTGGGCTTGAATAATACTCATTAAACACAAAACAAAGGGGAAAAATTCCTGAATACCTCCCAGTCACTGAATACTGTTTCATAAGAATCAGAACTATGGAAAACAACTAAAGTTTATATAACCTATTACATAACCAAAGTGACTGTGGTAGACTGACCACCAATCATAATTCTGACTTCAGAATTCATAATTCACTATAGAATTCATAAAACTTAATAACTTTATTTTTTTTAAGAGGAAACTGGAGGGTTGTGAGTGTCTGGCAAACCATTTAGAACGATGATCAGTTCTGAGACCTGTAATATTGTTCAGTCTAACCTGTGTTCACTGAGAAGCATAGTGGCTGTAAGATTTGTCAGAGACAGTGATGTCTCAATGCCAAATGGCAGATGCATGGTGGGCTAGATCACTCCTCTCAGAAGAAACCAAATGAAAAAACTAAAACCAGAAGTCTACTGTAAGGAAAGCAACTACATTGTGTTGTTTATCATAGCCTTCTGCTCTGGACTTCTTCAAAACACAGCAGATAGATAGCACCACAGACTTGAGGAGAGGGAAGAGATGAGGAAGAAAGTTTTAGGGTATGGCCCAACTCAAAATGAAAATAATTGAATTTCCTTGGTGCTTGGAGATTCTGATGAGTCACCAGGTTCATCATACCAATGAAAAAAGGAGTCAGACAGGCCCATTGTAACACTAGTTAATTGCCAAATATTTAGTAGTGCTAATGGGTCTATCAAATGTAGCCATCCTTTTCCTAGATGACTATTTTCTCTATTATCCTACTGTCCTGGTTCAACTAGGATAGGAACAAGTTTCTCCAGCAGATACAGAGGGTGAAAGGATCTCCAGCCGGGCAGGACCCATCGCGTCGGCTTTGTTGCCTGACCACTTAGCAGTATTTTTCTGTGTATCATTTGTCTTGTTCACTGTTATAGCTGTTTATTTTTCTTGTCATTGCTACTGTTGTTGTTCAGATTGTTTATCACACTGTTGTATTAAATTTCTTCTTATTTTAACCTGGGTTTCTGCCCCACTTCCAGCCCGACCAGCTGCGGGTGGGGGACGAGCAACGGCAACGTGCTCTCCGGTACCGTCAGGGCTTAAACCAGCACAGCCTTAATTGGCGCACCAACGTGGGACTGATATAAGAATAAAAAGGGACAGAACCTGACCAGAGCAATCTGTTTGGTGTAATTTTCTGTTTGTATTTGTTTGATAAGAAATTGTTTGCAATGCTGGCCCACTTGCTTGCCTGCTTGCAGTGCTGGACATGCTAGAGCTCCAGTATGAACTGGAGTTAAAGGCAGCCAAGTGGTACGCCACGACTGACATTGCTAACGTGTTCTTCTCCATTCTGATAGCGCCAGAGTGCAGGCCACAGTTTGTGTTCACTTGGAGAGGCATCCAGTACACCTGTAATCGATTGCCCCAGGGGTGGGACCACAGCTCCACCATTTGCCATGGACTGGTCCATACTGCACTGGAGAAGGGTGGGGCTCCAGAACACCTGCAGTATATTGATGACATCATTGTATGGGGGAACACAGCCGAGGAAGTCTCTGAGAAAGGGAAGAAGATGATTGAAATCCTCCTGAAGGCTGGCTTTGCCATTAAGCAAAAGAAAGTTAAGGGGCCTGCAAGGGAAATTCAATTCCTAGGGATAAAATGGCAAGATGGGCGTTGCCACATCCCAATGGAGGTGATAAACAAGATCACAGCCATGGCCCCACCAACCTCTAAAAAGGAGACTCAGTCTTTCCTGGGCACTATGGGGTTCTGGAGGATGCACATCCCGCACTACATCCTGATTGTGAGCCCACTCTACCACGTAACCCGTAAGAAGAACGATTTTGAATGGGGCCCTGAGCAACAACAATCCTTTGAACAAATTAAGCGGGAGATTGCCCAAGCAGTAGCCCTCGGGCCAGTCCAGGAAGGGCAGGAGGTTAAGAACATGCTCTACACCGCAGCCGGGGAGAATGGCCCTACCTGGAGCCTCTGGCAGAGAGCACCTGGGGAGACCCGAGGCCGACCTCTGGGCTTTTGGAGCCGGGGATACAAAGGCTCTGAAGCTAATTACACACCAACTGAGAAGGAGATACTGGCAGCGTACGAAGGAGTTCGGGCTGCCTCAGAAGCGGTCGGCACTGAAACACAGCTCCTCCTGGCACCCCGACTGCCGGTGCTGGGGTGGATCTTCAAAGGAAAGTCCTCCTCCACACATCATGCAACCGATGCCACGTGGAGTAAATGGGTTGCATTGATAACACAATGGGCTCGAATAGGGAACCCCAGCCGCCCAGGGATACTAGAGGTGATTACGAACTGGCCAGAGAGCAAAGATTCTGTGATGTCACCAGAACAGGAGGTGACACGTGCTAAGGAGGCCCCACCATATAACGAGCTGCCGGATGAGAAGCGATATGCCCTGTTCACTGCTGGGTCTTGTCGCATTGTGATGAAACATCGACGCTGGAAGGCTGCTGTATGGAGTCCCACACGACGCGTCACTGAAGCTGCTGAGGGACAGAGTCAATCGAGCCAGTTTGCGGAGGTGAAAGCCGTCCAGCTTGCTTTGGCTATTGCTGAGCAGGAAAAGTGGCCGAGGGTCTACCTCTACACCGACTCGTGGGCAGGGGTGAACACCCTGTGGAAATGGCTGCAGCAATGGAAGCAGAACAACTGGCAACGTAAGGGTAAAACTTTCTGGGCTGCTGAAGTATGGCAGGACATTGCAGCGCGTGTGGAAAACCTTGTTGTGAAGGTGCGCCATGTGGATGCCCATGTACCCAAGAGTCGGGCCACTGATGAACATCGACACAACCAGCAGGCAGACCAAGCTGCTAAGATTAGTGTGGCTCAGGTGGACTTGGACTGGCAGCGCAAAGGTGAACTGTTCATAGCTCGGTGGGCCCATAAGACCTCGGGCCACCAAGGTAGAGATGCAACATACAGGTGGGCTCGAGATCAAGGGGTGGACCTTACTATTGACACCATTGCAGAGATCATCCATGGATGTGAGATGTGTGCTGCAATCAAACATGCCAAGTGGGTGAAGACCCAGCGAAATGGAGAGTGATGGCTGAAATATAGATATGGAGAGGCCTGGCAGATCGACTGCATCACACTGCCACAGACCCGCCACAGGAAGCGCCACGTGCTCACAATGGTGGAAGTAACCACTGGATGGATGGAAGCCTACCCAGCACCTCACGCCAGCGCTCGGAACACCATCTTGGGCCTTGAAACCCAAGTCCTGTGGCGACACGGCACCCCAGAGAGAATTGAGTCAGACAACGGGACCCACTTCTGAAACAACCTCATAAATGCCTGGGCAGAAGAACACGGCATCGAGTGGGTCTACCATATCCCCGACCACAGACCAGCCTCTGGGAAGATGGAGCGCTACAATGGACTGTTAAAACCCACATTGAAAGCACTGGGAGGTGGGTCCTGCAGAGACTGGGACATGCATCTAGCAAAGGCCACCTGGCTCGTCAACACAAGAGGATCTGTCAGTCGAGCTGGCCCGGCTCAGTCAAAACCTCCCCATGCTGTAGATGGGGATAAAGTCCCTGTGGTGCGCATGAGGAATATATTGGGAAAAATGGTCTGTTTAAGTCCTGCACCAGGCACAGGTAAAGGCAAACCCATCCACGGGATTGCTTTTGCCCAAGGACCTGGGTGCACCTGGTGGGTGATGCAGGACAATGGCAAGGTCCGATGTGTACCACAGAGGGACTTGATTCTGGGTGAGAACATGCCGTGAACTATGCTGTGCCTGTGTGATTTATTACTTTGTTATTGTTAACTGCTAAATGGCAGCTGGACATGACGCAGATGGTATCGAATAAAGGGGTGGATTATGTCCTGGTTCAGCTAGGATAGGGTTAGGTTTCCCCAGCAGAGAGAGAGGGGGAAGGGATCTCCATCCGGGTTATTCATACCATGCTGATGTCACGTCCAGGGGCGGAAACTTTACCTTTGTCTTTGGCTTTTGGTGGCGGGACCCATTGCATCGGCTTGGTTCCCTGACCATTTCCGGTATTTCTCTGTATATTGTTTGTCCTGTTCACTGTTATTGCTGTTTATTGTTGTTATCATTGCTACTGTTGTTGTTCAGATTGTTTATCACACTGCTGTATTACATTTCTTCTTATTTCAACCCGGGTTTGTGCCTCACTTCCAGCCCATCCTGCTGAGGGTGGGGGAGGGGCAACGGCAACGTGCTCTCTGGTCCCTGCAGGGCTTAAACCAACACACCTACAGAGGCCATTTTGAAAATTTTCTTTGTAGATAATGTAGATCAGTACATCTTCAACAGGAATGGTTGCCTTGGCTTCTCAAATTATCTAATTTCCATGTGGAATATGACGCAATCATGAGAAGGTCTCAGTGGCTTGAATCCCTTCAGATTGTGGAAGGAAAAGTGCTCTAGAGGTTAGATTATGACAGAGAAAGTGACACCTATTTCTCTCTTTCCAAATAGGTGACCATGGCTTCTCAGTTGTATGCTGATATCTACGAAGTATGAAATCCCACAATTTGAGTGAAGCCAAACTAAGCAAATTATCTGGATTACCCTGGAGAGTATGTAGGAGTTAAGTGACTGCCTGACCAGTTTAGAAGATTCAGGGGACTTTTGGGAACAGACTATAAACAATAAACAATGAACACTGACCATGAGGTAGCTGGTTGAGCTGCCCTTGGAATGCTGGTTTGCACATCACATCCATGAATGAAAGTTTAAAAGTAGCTCTCAGTTTTATATGTCCTCTAAACTATGTTTCTAAGTGGTTTGAAGGACTGAAGGGGTTTAAACTGAAAAAAGATCTAGTAAATAAGACACATGATTTAGTAGAACAACCAATGATTAGACCGGATTACAGGAAGATGCCATAAATTCTTATTATTTGGACAGAACCTTTGAATTAAAACCTATTGTATTCCTAAAGCAGAAGTTTCAAGGGATAATTAAATTCTGTTGCAAAGAAATAATGGTTTTCTCCCTTAAGGAAGTCTTAGATAAAATTCCAGAATTTTAGAGAATGAAGACAGATATCTGATTAGACCACTTTAACAGTGGCTGAAACACTTTAAAAATACCCAGAGCAAGATTTTTAATTGAATGAATTTAAATAAGGAAAAATATAAACCTTATTGAGAATTCAAAGTAATGATTAAAATACAACAGTGCACTTCTCATTATTTCCATGGGAAAATCTCTACTATTTTTATTATCTAGGCATTAATTATCTAGAGGTTGATGACGCACTAATCAGTGATTACAAAATCTAAATGATAGAATTTCACATTTTGTGCAATTCTCTTTCACTTTACACTACTGAAGGCATTTACTCTTCACTTTCTGCCTTCTTGCCAATTTCGCGGCTCTTTGCTCGGAGCTTGTTGACCTGGGACTCTGCAATGTCAGCCCGCTCCTCGGCTTCCTCCAGCTCGTGCTGGATCTTGCGGAATTTGGAGAGGTTGACATTGGACAGCTCCTCCTGGGAATAGGAATAGAGATAAAATAGGTTTTAAAATGCACTGCACTGGACATGCTGTGGTATTTCGCGTTTATGTTAAAAAAAAATCTCTGACTGTGAGTTAGTATGTAATTCTCTCCCATACTTCCAGGGGTAATCCAAAGAAATAGCTTAAACGCTAAATGTTTAGATGATTAATAATATATACTAGGAATCCCTCTCTGGATATGAAGTGCTAATAAAGTTTGGAATTTTTGAAAAAATAGTTTATAATTACAGATATTTCCATTAAATAATTTCCCATTTATTTACTGCTATAAAGTATATATTACAATTTTTAAGGTATATTTTTTTTCCCTGCTAGACAGAAATATGTAATAAAAAAAGTGAAAAGAAGCAGAGACCTACTCCCACATAAACCTGGCCTTTGCTGCTCTTCCCAGTGATGCAGTAATGCTCATAGAAAATGTATTCTACACCCCTCTAGACCTCTGAGCTCTTCAGCCAGAACAGCTGATAAGCTGTTTTTCCTGAGTGCACAATGAGAAAAGGGCACAAAATTTAAGGGTTCAAACACAAGTATGCCGGGGGAAAACACCATTACACCACCACAGAATTCCACCTCCACCTGGATGGAGACGGACTCTGCACACAACAATACTTACAGCCTCCTCAGCTTGTCTCTTGTAGGATTTCACTTTCATTTGAAGCTTGTCCACCAGATCTTGGAGCCTGAGAACATTCTTCCTGTCTTCTTCAGACTAAAGAGAAGAACAAGAAAGAGAAGCACCTCTTTGCCTTCCACATGAAAGAGAGAGTAACACTCCTCATAGACCATTGCTGCTAAGACAGAGGTAACAAGCCGAATCTTCCTAATGTGATCAGAAAGACAGTTTCTTCTGATGTTCTCAGTCTTATGCTTTTCAACTGTGTGACTCAGGACAGAAAGCAATACCTAAGGGCTATATTTTGGCAATCTTCAAGAAGAGCGTATGAGCTCATGGAGGCCTCCTGCCTTACCTGGTAGGTCAGCTCCTTCACCCTCCTCTCGTACTTGCGCACGCCCTTCACGGCTTCAGCGCTGCGCTTCTGCTCAGCGTCAACCTCCGCTTCCAGCTCCCTCACCTGCAATGAGAAGCCCGGCTTTGGAGCTTCCGTGCTGCTTATTTGCATGACACGTTCTCTCACGCACAACTCAAAGCCCTACGCACTCTGGCCTCCAGCTTCTGGATTTGCTTCTTGCCTCCCTTCAGTGCCAACTGCTCGGCCTCATCCAGACGGTGCTGCAGGTCCTTCACCGTCTGGTCCAGGTTCTTCTTCATCCTCTCCAGGTGGGCACTGGTGTCCTGCTCCTTCTTCAGCTCTTCGGCCATCATGGCTGCCTGAAGGGAGCAAAGGGTGAAAGCCATTTTGGGGTTGGAGACATTTTGGGGAGAACACATCCTCCAGTAGCAGTGAAAGGAGCCCCCAGCTCACATCTGTGATGGCCTTCTTGGCCTTCTCTTCAGCATTGCGGGCTTCCTGGATCGTATCCTCCATTTCACCCTGAATTTGGGCGATGTCTGTTTCCAGCTTCTTCTTGGTGTTGATCAA
>NW_020799123.1:296709-307985 GCF_003259725.1 Athene cunicularia
CCCCCCTTTTTAAGCCCCAGATCATATACAGTGTTCTCTTAAAAAAATATATTTTTTTTACCAGATTCTGTTTGTAGCCGAGCTCTCTGAGCACTGATGTCATTAATTGTGCGCTGTTGTTCCTCCTCCTTTGTCTTAATCTCACTGAGCTGATCCTCTAGGGAACGACATATCTTCTCCAGATTTGCCTATTTGCATGAAGAACAGAATTAAAGATGACTGGTGATTCAACACATAATTATTGAGAATCTGCAGTCTTATGAAGGGGAAAAAAAAGCCAATAATTTAAAAGTAAATGGATGATGGAACACTGAAACCAGGAATTATTTTAAATTTCTGTTTGGCTTTTCATGATTACATCACTGAAGTATTTAAGGAAGAAAAGGAAAATAATAGCAAAAACGAAAGTGTAGGGTAGGAGAAATTTTTAGTTTAGAAAGAAACTAAAAACCAGATAATGTCACTTTCCTTTCAATGTCACTGTATTCTGAGAAATGCAATGAGACCCTATAGTTCCTTAGGTCAGGTGCTTCAGGCGAAGCTTTTTAGATCTCCTCAAAGAATACAAAATATATAATTATACAAATACTGAAATATATAAACTCAAATTCAAGTTGTAAAGTGCAACTAATTATTTTAAAATATAACTAACTTAAAATTCCATTAAAATATAAATACTTCATAATGTTTGAATTACTATAAGGGAATATTTCAGTACCTTGGCTTTGGAGACAGACTCCATGTTACTGGCCAAGTCATCAATCTCCATCTTCAGCTCACTCTTCTCCTTCTCCAGCTTCTGCTTCACGCGTTGCAGGTTGTCGATCTGCTCCCCAAGCTCAGCTGTGCTGTCCGCGTGCTTCTTCCGCAGGGCGGCAGCCGTGGCTTCGTGCTGCAGCGTGGCCTCTTCGAGGTCACGGCGCATCTTCTGAAATTCTGCCTCACGCTTCTTGTTCATCTCGATCTGAGCTGCTGTAGCCCCTCCTGCTTCTTCCAGGCGCTCGCTGATCTCCTCTAGCTCCCGCGAGAGGTCAGCCCGATGCTTCTCTGCTTTTGCCCGAGAGGTTCGCTCTGCCTCAATTTCCTCCTCCAGTTCCTCGATCCGAGCCTGGGGAACATTAGGGACCCTTCACACCCATGCCCTCCTCCTTCCTGACCCCAGACTGGTGAGAGGGGGCAAGGGACAGAGGCTTGCCTGCAGCTCCTTGATCTTCTTCTGTAATTGCATGCCCAGGGCTTGCTCATCCTCGATTTTGCTCTGGATCTGACTGATTTCAAAGTCTTTCCTGTGGGCAAAGCAAACCGTGTCAGAGCTCAAAGAGAAAAGACAAGTGCACCAGCCCAGCACTCAGGTGCCCCACAGCCACACTTACTTCTTCATTTTCTCATCCAGCTGCTGCTTATCATTTTCTAAATCCATTATTGATTCCTGGTTCATTTTCAGGTCTCCTTCGAGTTTCCTTTTGGCTCTCTCAAGGTCCATGCGCAGTTTCTTCTCTTGCTCCAAGGACCCTTCCAGCTAAAGAAAGAAGACCATCAACGCTCTATATGCCAGGTCTAAAACCATACCTACCTTGTTCTGGACAGACATGCTTACGTCATCCACTTGCTGCTCCAGCTTGGTCTTAGCTTTGGTCAGCGTATTGACTTTGTCCTCTTCTGCCTGCAGGTCATCCAGTGTCTGCTGATGGGCCTCTTGGAGGGCTTTCTTCTCTTTTGTCAGCTTGGCAATGGTCTCGTCCAGGGCTGCCATCTCCTCTGTCAGGTTTTTCACCTTTGAGAAGAACAGAGCAAGTGTAAACAGAGGCAGTAGATACAGAAGTCCTGTAACAGCACAGTCTTTTCTGAAGTTCGAGTGATAGGTTCTGCCTCATACCTTGTTTTCAGTGGCATGTTTTTCCTTCTCAACCTTGGCCAATGTTAACTCAAGGTCATCAATATCTTTCTTCAGCTCTGAGCACTCATCCTCCAGTTTTCTCTTCTTGGCTGTCAGCTCGGCATTCATCTCTTCTTCATCTTCTGCTCTCTCTGTCAGCTCCTTAATTTTGGCTTCCAGTTGGATTTTGGTTTTGATGAGCTGGTCACATCTTTCTTCAGCATCAGCCAAACCATCAGCTTCCTACACATGATTCATTTAAAATAGTTTTGAAATAGTTATTTTTTCTTACTGTTTTTTAACAAAATAATCATTATTTTTGAAGCAGATTTACAATGTCCTTTGTAGTTAAAACTCATTATTGTTAAGATATGTATTTGATAGGGACTGCCTCCAGCCCATAAAATAAAGGGATATATTATCATACTATAAATATAGGTTCTGAGAATTTTTTTTTTTAATGCCTTTTTTTTAAAAAAGAAATCACAGAGGCAGATTTTTTAGCATACAGTGTTTAAAACTTGAATGCTAAATACTCCAACATTCAACTGAGAAAACCTTATTACAACTCTCCCACACAGATTTACTGTATATACATTTAATTTTTGTTTTGGCGAAATGTCATGTTAGGATCACTGTTTCAAAAATAATAGTTAAATGAGACATGTTTCTAGCCCTTGTGGTCAAGAAGAGTTTGGAAGGGAGACTGGTGTTTACCAGGGGAGTGTCAATTACCTGAATTTACATGCATTCTATAATGCAATTTACTAAGAAGTATTTATTTTCTACATACTGCTTGTTCTTTTCCTCTTTGTTCTAGTGAAGAACCATGATACCAGCCAGGCATAAGACTTTATATAGCTGAGCAATGTGTTGGGCTTGTCTCATGTAGATTTAGAAATCTGACATGATGTGATGCAGTCACATTCAGTGAAAAAAAAAAAAAAAACAACAAACCAACAACATTTTGGATGAATTGTATCATACTCTAACAGGATGATTTTCTCATTTCTGAAAATGAAGAGAAGCTCAGGCTACTAGCTCAGATGTAGACATTTAGAGTGTGGACATCAAAAGGGGGTCAGATCAATCCTAAATCTTGCTGGTAACAACAGTTTTAAGGGGATTATTGGTGCTACCTTTTTATTTCCAAGGAAAAAGAGGAGGTCTCCACTTCTGTCACTCTTTTTCCCGAGGACACAGGGCCCACAAATGCTAGAGAAATGCCTGACACTCTGGGCCTGTCCTACTCCACCTGAATCCACTTGTGGTTCTCCAAATAAGAGGTGTTAATAGGAGCTTTAGACTACCTTCACTAATCAGATCAGATGATGACGTATCAAAACTATATAATATCTGAAGTTTTATAAAGACATGATAACTTCTGCTGTAACTTGCCATATATGAGTTTAAATGTCATGCTTTAAGCTGTAGTATTTACTAACCGGAAATCGATTACTTCTCTCTTGATTTAAAAGTGTAAGGAACCATCTGCAATATTTCATTGCAAATTTATAAATATTTGAAGATTTCAAGTTAGCTTTTCTACATGGTTTTCCTTCCTATTTTATAAAACCTGTATGTTTTTAAAAATACTGGTTTTGGATAATGTGTCTCTTGCTGAGACATTTGGGATCATTTTACATAAGACATTACAAACTAAAAACATTAGTAATACTCACAGCCTGCACTTGGAGTTGCAGATCATTTTTTTCCTGCAGTAAAGAAACCATTTTCTCCTCCAGCTCCTTCCTCTTTGCCTCAGACTTTGCAAGCTCTTCCTTGGTTTTCTCAAACTCCTCCTTCATGTTGGCCATCTCCTTCTCAGATTCAGCACTCTTCAGCAAGGGCTTGATCTTGAAGAACAGCTTCATCCAGGGCCAGTGCTTCACATTCATGAATGCACGGATGTTGTACTGAATGCAGAAGATGGACTCCCTGAAAGGTAACAAAAAATATACTATTACATATTTAAAAATTTATAGTACATATTTAATTGTAGATATGTATAATGTGATTTTCTACATTCAGTACTAGTTTTATATATCTGAGTATATAAATTTTTTATTAAATGTTATTTAATATATTTTATTAGTAATATTTAGTATATTTAATAGGTACAAAATATATATATATATCTGAAGAAAACCCCCTAGTGTGACGTAGATTGTCAACCTGTATGGATGGTTTTGAAGTCCAGATGTTTGGCTCACTTTCATGGCCAAAGTAACACTTCCAGAAGCTGACTTGGTCCCTTTCATGAAAGTTATCCAAGGGAAGAGAATATTTCTCTTGTGCTAGAAGTATGCATTTCTCACCTTTGATTATAATGGTGAGCTAAAATAATTATCATGTGGACATACATGTAATGTAGCCATTTACTGAACTTATCAAAAAATTAGTACAAAGGGGGTTTATTTTTTTGTTTCCCCCTAAATTGGGATTTTATACTGCTTCATCTGCTGCCAGATTATACTCCCCAATACATCCATACTGGTAGACTGAATAAATGAGTAATAAATGAGATTTGGCAATAAGGAGCTTGTTTTCAGTTTTGTTCATGTTGATATCTGATGGGGATTGACCCAGCAGGCCAAATAAGTATAGCTATCTACCTCCTCTCCATCATTTTCTTGAACTCCACTCTCATCAAGTAGCCCCTACACATGGCCTGGGTGCGAGTGATGAGCTGTGTCAGCTTCTCATCCCTCATCTCCTCCAGAAGTCCCAGCAGCCCAGCTTTGAAGAACACCTTGAGAAAGAGAATGTTGCAGCACATCACAGTGAGGTATTGCAAGCACAGTACATCAGTCAAGCAGCATTTGTACCTTGGTGTGGCCAAATTTGTACTGGGTGTGATCCACATCGATGGATCCAAGGAGCTTCTCAGAAGCCTTCTTGCTATCAATGAACTGTCCCTCTGGGATGGCACTGGCATTTAGCACCTTGTACCTATGGGAGGAAGTAGAAAATTAAGGTCAGATTCCTGAAAGCTCAGTCAAACCTGTACCAACTGATGCCATTGGCAAGATTTTCTGAAGGGGGACCAAGATTGGAAGAGAGGTGAATAAGTATGAACTCCGTTTCACTGTTTAAAATCACATTGTCATTGGTAAATATATTTTTAGGAAAAACCTTGAATTTTCCTTAGTTCAGAAATTCTTGACACAGAATGGGTACTGCTTTCCATGGGTAACTGCTGACATACTCCACATGCCCTGTTATCTAATGCCTATCTCTAAATGAGAACTTTATGTGCAAGAAGAAAATATGTGGACAGGAGAAATTCTTCATCCAAAATAGTGGCAGTACATAATATCCAAGTATTTTCCAGCTGATATAGATCAAGACGCAAGTTGGTTTTATTTATTTGGTTTTCCAACAAGTTAGTCTTGAATATCTTGTAGTTTCTTTATTCACATTTTGTGCTGATGGTCACAAGTCATCTTACTTTGCTACACAGAAGTTAACTAATTCTAAGCTAGTCAACTTAATTCCTGGATAATTAAAAAATGCTTTATCCCATACCAGAGTGTGCATCAAGGATAGGAATAAATTGCTTTTTGAGAATGCCTGTTTTAGTTAGCTATAGAAAGAAACTGGATGGCTATCTTGGAAAATTGACTGTTGTATGCCTACAGGTAGGTACAATGAACCCCTCCCATAGCACCCACAGCACTTAAAACAACGAGGAAATGCAAATTATTCAGCATTGGTAGATATGGTGGAGGGAGGATGACATGGAATCCGACCTCTGTTTAAAGTCTGCATAGAGTATTCTGCTGGGGAATCCTTTCCTGCAAATTCTGATCCCTTCCAGCACACCGTTGCACCGCAGCTGATGCAGCACCAGCTCATGCTCCATGGCACCTAATAAATGACATAATGAATTGGTATTTCATTGAACTGGGCAGAGAAGAACAGAGTTATCATATCTTTGAACTTTAACAACTTACCAGGTGTTTTTGTTTCATTAGGAATAAGGCACCGCACGAAATGGGGATGTGTGCTTCGCAGATTGCTCATCAGCTTGTTTAAATTTTCCTTAAGATCAAGAGCAAAGACTTGGGTTTAAAAATATTACAATCTCTATGTTAGATAGAGTAAAAGCATTGTAATAAACCATGATTAGTTTTGGTTTGGGCTGTTTTGTTGTTTGTTTTCTTTGTTTGTTTGTGTGTTATTTTACAGAACTTTTGGGCAGTTCTGAAAGAATACAGTACCCGGAAAAGTGCTGAGACAGTCTGGAAAGAAGAACCCTTCTTCTTGCCGCCCTTCTTGCCACCACCACCACTCTCTAAACAGTAATATTAAATAAATTAAAAAAAAAAAAAAAAAATCTGAAGAACTTTGTCTGTTCATCTTAAAGAGATTAAAAATGTAATATTATTAAAATATGCAAATACATATACTATTTAAAGTTACAATGGGAGATTTGATTTATTCAAATGATAGCAGAATGGAAACTAGTGACTTCAAGCTGATGTTAAGAAAATGCAAGCAGGAAACAAATTGTAACATTTTGCACAGTAAGATATTTAAGGAATTAAATAAATTACTAGTGAATACACCAAATGTAGTCTTTACATATCTTTCTATCCAAGGCTATGCCTAAATTTAGCAGCATGTTGATACAATGGATTGTGTCCCCTGAAGTATTTGGGAATGTCCCATATTGCAGAAATCTGGTCCATCAGCTAGCCTGTGTAAATGTTGAAGTACAGCTGTCTGATCATCAAACCTACAGATCTATAAAAGTCTCTAGGGAAATGTAATATCTTTTATTAGTCTGAATGATTGAGTTCCAAAAAGTAAGTGAGGTTTTGGCTTTTCAGTTTTTGAAATGAAAATATTACTGTGAAATATTATAATGATTCCCCGCCCCCCCCCGTAAATTATAGTAGAATTGATTTAAAAGAAATCACCTGCTTCTGCTCCACCAACAGAGGCAAAGAGTAAGGCCAGGGTCTTCATTGATGATTTCTGGTACAGCCCCACAACAGTTTCATTCAGGGGGTCCTTGTTCTTCTCAAGCCAGCCAGAGATGTTGTAGTCCACTGTGCCAGCATAGTGCACCAGGGAGAAGTGGGCCTCAGCCTTGCCTTTGGCAGGCTTGGGCTTCTGGAAGTTGTTGGACTTGCCCAGATGTTGGTCGTAGAGCTTGTTCTTGAAAGAGGTGTCAGTTGCCTTGGGGAACATGCACTCCTCTTCCAGGATGGAGAAGATGCCCATGGGCTGGGAGAAACAGCAACATGTGAAGGAAGAAAGTGTGGGAGCAAGTAGAGAGAATGTATATAGGAGAGAGGAATGGAAAATAAAAATTATAGAAACGTCCTCCCTTCCTGAATATGTAATCTTATATATTTCCAGAAATGTCATTTTGTTAGTGGATATGCCATCAGATATATGAATACAAGCTCCCATAAGTTTCAGGTTTGTGATCTAGCATGTAAAAATTCACTATATGCATGTTAGATGAAGATGGAAAGCAAAATAAATTAAATCAATAGCATTCAGATATAAGGGAGATTTTACACTCCCTAAATGTTTTTTCTTGTAATCAAGATCAGAAGTTTCCTTAAACATATTAAAATAGAAGTTGGTCAGTGTATTTACTCACTCAGCAGGCATTAAAAAAATACACTGATTTGAGTATGAACTCCAGAACCATGATTAGGACTGAAATTTTTTCCTTATGAAAATCATATATACTATGTGACAGAATCCCACAGGCAGTGAAGTAACAGGCAAATAAAAATGTATATGAAATGCTTGGAGCCCAGAAAAAAATCATGTTATGTGCTGCATTGTGTGAGTGCCACACATTTAGAGTGGTCTAATTTAATCTTAGAAGATTTCTTTTACATTTTACTTCTGGAAAACTATTAAGTATGTAGGGCCCAAGAACCTTCTCAATGAGCTCAATGCAGGCAGCCAGGTCCATCCCAAAGTCAATGAACTCCCATTCAATTCCCTCCTTCTTGTACTCCTCCTGCTCCAGCACGAACATGTGGTGGTTGAAGAACTGTTGCAGTTTCTCATTGGTGAAGTTGATGCACAGCTGCTCCAGGCTGTTGAACTGCAGAATGCAGAGACACTTGTGAAGTTTTCATCTTCAAATAGGTATTATTTTCAGCCCATTATATCTATTATTGATTAGTCCACTATATCTATTATTACTATCCATGCATGATAGGGATCCTGAATTTATAGTCATGGGTCTGGACAGGTGACTGACCTATTCCATCCTCTAATATATCTACCATTTCAGGCTCTGGCACTGTCTCAACACATTTCCGTGCTCTGAAAAGAGTTGCAGAGCTTAGTCTATGTCCAGCTTTTCACCTGCTTGAATTTGTCTATACTGCCAAACTATTCCCAAGAATTCAGAGGGAGTCTGGCTTCACCATTAACAAAATCTTCCTTCAAGACTGTATATTTTAACTTCTCCAGAATCTGTTTCTGCTATTACCTAACAATTATTCAACATTTTCATATTGGTTTTCAATGCAGTGTTCGCTTCTGCATGCAACAACAGACTTCTATAATATTCTGCAGCCATTGTGGGATACTATGAGAACCAGAAGAGTGCCATTCCTACATGAATGTCAGGATTATCCAATAAATAAAAAAACCCCCATAATTTAAAAAAACAAAACAGAAAAAAACACCACCACCACCACCCCACCTCCCAACCCCACCCACCCCCCAAAACAAAACAACAACAAACCAAACAACAACCAGCAACCCCAAAGTATTCTAGTTTCTTAATGCCCTTTCAAGGAAACTTGTATGAAGATCCTCTTCTTACATCAAAGATCTCGAAGCCAGCAATGTCCAGCACACCAATGAAGTACTGTCTGGGCTGCTTCGTATCCAGCTGCTGGTTGATGCGAACCACCATCCACAAGAACATCTTCTCAAAGACTGATTTTGCCAGAGCACCTACTGAATTGTATACCTAAAGAAAAGTAAAATAAAAGTTACCATCCAGGGCAAAAGAGGAAGTTCAGACTTCTTAATTAATGTCATTTGTTTTCTATCATCACTTATTTCTTACCTGCTGCACGGTTTGACCCTTGGTCACATATTCATTCCCAACCTTGACTCGGGGGTAGCACAGTGCCTTGAGCAGGTCTGCTGAGTTCAGACCCATCAGATAGGCAGCCTTGTCAGCAACTAAGGAAAACAGCATACAGTAGTGTTTAAAGTTAGCTCTCCAGTAAACATATCTTGAAGTACTTCAGAATCCTTTCTGCAGAAGCCACATATACTTTTTCACATACTTCAAAATATGTCATTTTTATTGATTTACTAATTTTTTCCCCATTTATTTTACATGATTGGTAAATCATAGAATCATAGACTGGTTTGGTTTGGAAGGGACCTTAAAGATCACCTAGTTCCAACCCCCCTGCCAGGGGCAGGGACATCTTCGACTAGCCCAGGTTGCCCTAAGCCCTGTCCAACCTGGCCTTGAACCCTGCCAGGGAGGGGGCAGCCACAGCTTCTCTGGGCAGCCTGTGCCAGGGTCTCACCACACCCACAGTAAAGAATTTCTTCCTTACCTCTAATCTAAATCTTCCCTCTTTCAGTTTAAAAACCCTACTCCTCATCCTAACCCTACACCCCTGATAAAGAGTCCCTCCCCCTTTCCTGTTGCCCCCTTTAAGTACTGGGAGGCTGCTATTGGGTCTCCCTGGAGCCTTTTCTTCTCCAGCTGAACAAGTTCAACTGTCTCAGCCTGTCCTCACCAGAGGTACCAGATGTATTCTGTCATCACTTTCAATTTCCCGCCTGTCTCTTGTCACAACAAAGATTATAGTGAACAACAGTACTATTCACAAATTCTTTTAATGTGACAAGGTCAAAGGTGCTGATTTTGAGCTGCTTCATTTGTATATGTTATTCACAAGTAAGTATTTAATGTACATTTAACAGTAGAAATAGTAAAGTATGAAAAAAGAAAAAAATTGGTACTTAAGTTGTATTTCACATTTGTAGAATTATTTTTTAATAATTAAATGGTCATCGAATTATAACTCTTTCATTTGGTTATATTTATGTAATGATTTACAGCTGCTATTTGTAGCCTGTTCTACTGTTACTATTCATCATTATCAGATTCATTGCTACTGTAATCCTTGCAGTCATTTTCAGTTATGTGTCAACTTTCCTAAAAGAAGACCCAAATCACACACACATTAAAAAAAAACCTCAAGAAAAAAAAACCCTTAATGGTGTGCATTTATGATGTACACAAATAACTGTAGCTTCATAGAAATGCTTCCATGAACTTTTAGAGAAATGCACATTTGAACAATTCTAGGCAAAGCAAATGTTATAGATGTATCTTAGATGCCTGTCTTTCAAAC
The DNA here is from genome assembly GCF_003259725.1 of Athene cunicularia. Taxonomy (NCBI): domain Eukaryota; kingdom Metazoa; phylum Chordata; class Aves; order Strigiformes; family Strigidae; genus Athene; species Athene cunicularia. Next base: position 306,961 of record NW_020799123.1, read on the forward strand.
AGAAGTCCTGGAGACTTGCTGAGATGCTGCAGAAAATGTAGAACGTATGATCCACAGCTGCAGTATTAACTGATGTTAGTTTTCACACACACACCCCCATGTAAAAAGAAGCAGCACAATGTCTCAGTTCAGGCACTGTGAGTTGTCTCCAGGAGACAGGTTTTGAAGCGGAGCAGCTTCAGGGCCCTGGCTTCTTGTCACCTGGAAACAATGCCATTCGGAAGGGACTACAGCTGATGAAAATGATAGTAGCTCCCTATGAGCTGAGTGGCTCCCAGTTCTGTGCCAGGCCTGGGAAGCTGCCATTCAGTACAGCAGCAAAGCCTGCTTTTCTCTGGCTTGGCTCCCGCTGTGTCAGCCAATGGAAGCGTGCTTTAGGATTTGCTGGACCTTATACTTCAAAATAGGGTTTCAAAGTAATCTGCCTCTTCCACTGAGCTGTGTTCTTCCAGCAAAGTCCCCTGGTCAGGACACACTTCTCTTCTCCAATACTAGCATCTGGGGAAATGGGCAGGCTGAGCCAATGGTTCTGACCCTGAATCACTGCCTGTATTAGTGCGCGTCCCGGCACATAGTGAGCTCTGGTATATATTGTGCTGGTACCTTCTGTGCCGTCCGGCTCTGCCTGCTCCTCCCGCTGCTTCTGCTTGAACTTCAGGTTCCCGTAGTGCATGACAGCCCCCGTCAGCTTGTAAATGGCTGTTTTCTCATCAGCAGTGAAGCCCAGGATGTCAATGGCACTCTAGCAAAAGAATTATTAGAGTAAGTACCATGCCTGGTAAAGGTCAGAGTCCTCCCAAGAAAACTTCTGTGCATTACTTACATCTGTGGCCATCAGCTCTTCCTGGTCATTAATGCTGGGAACCGTGATCTCACCTTGACTCACATACTGATAATCATATGGGTTGGTGGTGATCAGTAACATCTCTGAAAGGAAGGACAGAACACATGCAGGTCAAATGTATTTGGCACGTAAAGGAGTTAAATGTTGTTCCATGAGCTTTGCCTGGAGGCATGAGTGATCT
>NW_020799123.1:308035-329485 GCF_003259725.1 Athene cunicularia
AAGTCCAAGACTAACTAACTCCCTTCCATGTCCCAACAGCATAAAGTATAAAGCATAATAGATCCATAGAGCTGTCAGAGGCATGTGGTCCTCACACAAGCTGTGTACTCATTTACCCTTCACCGTTCTTATCAAGAAATATAATCAAACTGCCTATCTGTATTGAAAAGTAAAGATTATATGGAATTATATTTCTTTTTGTACATCAGTGGAAAAATCAGGAGTCAAGTAGTATTTCTGCAGTGGGACTGTGTTGAATTTCCTAAAATAAAATGTAAAGAATACATAGTGCTGAGTCCATGCATGCTTCTGGGTCCATTTAATTTGTAATTAATTCCAGCATAACTCGATCAAGTTTTCAGTCAAACATCTCTGTGGCGTTTTTAGCTGGCTTGTCATATGCTCCAGTGAGATCAGTGGGGCTCTTTGGTTTAGATTGCTGTGAGGGAATTCAATCACTCACCAGTCAGCATGAACTGATAGGCATTGTCAGAGATGGAGAAGATGTGTGGAGGGGCCTCCTGGCGCTTCTTGCCTCGGTAGGCCAACACCACCTCCGGGTTGTACACCGGCAGCCACTTGTAGGGGTTGACAGTGACGCAGAAGAGACCCGAGTAGGTCTGTGAGGAAGGGAGACAGCACGTTGGCTTCCACCTACCCTGGCAGAGCAGTTCCTCCTCGCTGCCCAGGGGAAGACTGCTGCTGGTACTTACGTAGATCATCCAGGCTGCGTAACGCTCTTTGAGGTTGTACAGCACAGCGGGTTCGTGGAGGTGGGTCATCATGGCCATGTCCTCGATTTTATCGTACTTGGGAGGGTTCATGGAGAAGATCTGATCATCCTTCACGGTCAGGGTCTGCCAAAGAAAAGAAAGACATGTATTTGCTATTTAAAAGTCTGCAGCAGGATTAAATTGTATTCTCAAGCTTTGCATTTTTTTTACTCACCTCTCCACCTTCGGTCTTGACAGTGACCTTTCCTGATTCTTTGCTCTGGATTGTGCTTTTCACATAGGATTCCTTTGCATGTACCACAAAGACCGATGACTTGGCATCAAAAGGCTTGTTCTGGGCCTCGATTCTCTCCTTTTCTGACTTTCGGAGGTAGGGAGCTGCCTCCCCAAAGGCAGCCATCTCAGAGTCTGACGACATGGCTGTCGTTTACTAGGGGCAGTGCAGCAAGTATCTATCAGGGTGGAAAATACATTACAGGAGAGCATGATGGAAGATACACTCCTACAGTATAGTGGATTTGATAGTGCTCTGTTGTATGTATCAACTAATTTAATTGTCTCTTTCATATTTCTGCTAATTCAGAGGTCCCTTCTATAATTTTTCTGTCTTTATTTCTGTTTTATGTGGTCAGATCTCTAGGTCTACCGGACAACTGCATCTACAGAGGAATGCCTTCCGTGGTTTGGCTGTGGGTTTTTTTCCATTTGTTGAATTAACAGCATAAACTGATCCTTTCCAAGGTTCCAAACATTTCACTCACTAAATATTCCCAATTTTGAAATTGTGAAAGCCTTCTTGTATCTTTTTGTTTTAGCACCTTTCATAATATGAAATTTGTTTACAATAAAACACTGGAAGATGCACAGGACACTGGATATGCAGAGAGTTAATATTGTTCTCATTTCTTGTAAAAGACATTCCCTTGGGATTGAATAGTCCACATTGTCAAATATTTCAATTATTTCACAGATCCATCTGCTAACAAATAAAGCTGATTGATATTCTCCTCTTTGAACTTTTTCATAGAAGAAACCAATTAATCTTGTATCCATTCACTACTTTATCAGTTACTTATCAGCAATCCTGTTTATTATTGCCAAACAATACTCTTGACTGAAAAGTTTCAGACAATTGTGAAGCTGGAAAGCTGGAATTTAGATGTATTGTTCCAAAAGTATCCTTTTTTTTTAGTCTTATTTATCTATGTTTATCACCTGCATTTTGAGTATCTTTTCTGAATAAAGAAGCTCATTACTCTATCAATACTTTCACCTATGACAGACCTCTATGTGGAAATCATATAATTACTTAACTTTTTCTTGAGAAACAGTTGAATTTGATTGCAGGAAGGATATTCTGTATTTAGAATATTTTTTAAAACTCTCTTCTGAACATCCACCATTTAGCAACCTCATTATTGCAGTATGGCCAGACTAACAGAGACAATATTTTAATAAACATCACAATATTTTTATACATTATAAAGCTCGTTCCACTCAGTATTCCACTGCTTACACATGAAAAAAATTGCTTTGCCTTCTTAGCCAACAAGGACATACTTCATAACACAACTTAGTGTTATCAACTTAAATGCATGGGTACAATCTCTGACTGATGGTTTTGTTTCAAACTACATGATTTTCCACTTCATTAAAGTGTTATTAATCAAACAAGACCATCTCAAAATAATGACATAAGGTTGTAAAATGGACCCAGTCTTTCACCAGCAGTTTTATCTTTGCCTACATTATCTCACATTTTCTTACAAGATTCCTAACAGGAATAATACTAGTGTATTATATATATATTAGTATATAGTATGTTAATATATATTATGTTAGTATATATTATAGTATATTAGTTTATATTATGTATATTACATATATAGTATATTGTATTTTTGTGTAGATATCTTTATGGTATTATGACAATGTATAGTATATATAGTAGGTCAGTATATATTATGTTAACATATTATGTGTTATAGATTGCCTTCTTAAAGTATTTGCTAACTATTTTCTTTTGACTGTTTTATAGGATTTTTTCCTGAAATTAATGATATGCTAACTCTCCTCCACTTACTTGAAGCATGCTAGGTATATTCTTTACACATGGTAGCCTGTTGACATCTTATAATTTTGAGGGATATATTTCAATGACAAAATTATTGTAAAAAGGAAATATGAAGAGTTAATTTTCCTGGGTGCAAATATTTAAAACTTTGAATTTAGTTGATGTTCCATGTTTCTTTTTTCTAGGTATCCAATAAAGTATTGTCCTTTCTTAATTTCCCTGTGATTATTAACATTTGTTTATATAATTATATAACAATTAGGCAACATTTTCATAGGCACAAGCAAGCTTATAAGGAAGTTCAGCCTCAAATGTTTTGTTGTTTTGATACACAACATTCTAACCTCATTCCCCAAGCTTCCCTTTGAAAAAACAAAATATTAACGTTATTTAAATATGTATGTCTTTTTCTGTTGCTTCACAGCTAGTTCCAGTGACCCTTGATTTTTGAGGTAAATGAAAAAAAATCCCCATTTTTTTTCAGTCAATAATATATTTAATTTATGGACAAGTAATTGCAAACTACTTCCTGATGGGGTTTTTGCTTCTTAGGACAGTTTCTCCTAAATTTAGGATGAAATGTCTATTAATCTAGGAAACCACTCCCTATAGAAGAATTCTGGGGAGAATATAGGCGATGAAGCAATAATCATTACTTTTAAGACCACTGTCTTTGAGAATCGTGTGGCAAAACCACTGGCAATCCAGCCCAGATCTCATACTGTATTTGTACTAGAGACATAAATATAAGGAATACAGGGATTGCCAGCATGCCTGTGTAGGAGTCCTACCTTAGAGCAACTCTGGAGTGAATAAATGAAGATCTTACCTTTTGTGAGACAAGATGAATGGCTTGCAGGCTGGAAGCTGGTTAGTATTATAAAACAGAATAAGCAACTTCCTTCTTACTGCTGCACAGAATTCCAGAGAAAATGTATAGATAGAAAACATACGGATGCCTTGAAAGCAGGCTGAAAATCCCAGCTGACACTGGCAGTCCCCCATTGAATGAACGTGAGTGTCTGTAGGAATGCACTGGTGCTTGTGGAATGCAGAACTAGTTTCCCTTCATCCCCCACCTCCCCAGCCAAATCTTCTGACACTCTTACCTTAGAGATTTCTGAGGAAGGACAAGACACACTGGTCCCAGGGTACTTTTATAGGGTCTGATCTGCATATGAAGCCACCACCTCCTCTTTCTTAGGTCAAAACATTTTTGGCAATCTTAACTCCTAGCAGAATTGCCATTCATATCAGAATTGAATGGATATAATTAGACATAACAGGTCTGTGAATCAATCTCCTATAAATAATTTGACAAGAGAGCCTGAGAAGGGGGGGAGGGGAAGCAGGAGGGTGTGCTAAAAGAGATGAAAGGGGCTACATTGGTACTATAATGCATTGGATGCTGACTTGACCAGAGGAAGTGAAAAACAAGAGCCAGTGTATTGTAATAGGAAACATGTAGGGATGGAGAGGTGAAGGCATAGGCTTCTTTATGATGCAGATACTCTTGAGTCTGCAATGTGGAAAAGCATCAGGGGTCCTACTGAGATGGAGATCATTGTTAGTAGAAGAAAATCCCAATGCAGGAGGAAGCATCTGAATAGAAACTGAAGTCACAGGAGTGAGAATCAAGGGATGATATGAATTACCAAGTAGTAAAATGGTCCAAAGGCAAAGCAAGAGCAGGGAGGAAGGATGAGACTGAAGGTAGTGATGAGGGAGGATATGTGACTGAGGAAGAGGAAGTAAATAGGGGTGTGATTCCAAGGGGATAACAGCAAGCCACCATGGACACAAGGACCAATAGAAGAGTAAAACGAGTTAAGTATAGAGTTGAAGATAGAACCCTCTAAGATTGAAGTGTTCAAGTTAGATCTCAGAGAGAAAGCATAGAAATCCAACTCCTGTTTCTGGGGCTGAAGGGCTTCAAAGATCATATGAACAGGCCTATGACACCGTTGTACTGAATTTAAGATATGTCTTCCACTGGTAGTAGGACAAATAGGTGCTGTTTCAACACAAGGGAGTCATTCAGCACTGCTTTTGCAGGATAGGTGTGCTAGATGGAGGGAAAGGATCAATAAATTTACATTCTCTAAAACAGTCTGGAAGAGAGGCAGTTATTAGAAGCTGAATCCCATGCTAGTTTGTGAAAAACAACCAATCAGCTGTACTGATCCCTGGGATGTTCCCCACCCAGATTAAGGCTGTAGATGTTCTGTAACAGCACAAGGAGGAGAATGATGAAGAGGGCAGTGGGACCCTATGCTTTATTGAGAAACAATTTATTTCCCATGAACAGATCTTGATTTTTTTTTTTTTTTTTTTTTTTTTTTGCCTTCACTTTCCAAATGACAGTTCCTATGACAAGCTAGGCAATCTGAACTGACTCGCAGCTTCTTCTGATCCCATAGCGTACTACGTCCTCACTGCACCTGTTGTGTTCCACTCCCTCTTAGCATCATCTACTCAGAGGTCTCTATAAGAAATTGAGGAAATTCCTTCCTCCTCTTCTCTCAGCTGACTGTGTCTCTGTGATGACACTGTAATCCTGGGGGTGGGGAGTGAATTGGCAAAGGTCAGCTTCACATTTGAAGTAAATTCACACTGAAGAATAAGTTTATGGTTTAACTCTAACAGCTAAATACTCACCTGGGTATAAAACAGCAATTCTTTTATTTTCTTTTATGTCAATTACATTGTCTGACAACTAGAATTCACTGTGAATTTTAGGTATTTCAATGACTGTGTGTTGTCTCATTTTGTTAGTGTATGCAGTTTTGACCTGGATTAAAGTTGGCTATAGAAATTTAAAAATAAAACCTCATGGTTTTCCCACAGTCATATGTAATACTGGCATAAAGCTGACAACTGGCTAAAAGCTTTTATTAGCAAGATTGTTTTCATATAGAAGAATAATCTTTTTAAGACTCACATAGAAGAATATTTTTTTAATACTCAAAAGGACTTAGGAGAAATAATTTTTCAGTCTTTTTCAAAATTATATTTAAATTGAAAATTTCCACAACCTGTAACATTTTGCTTGATCTGTTTTAATTTATATTTTTTCCTCTTGCTCTTGTTTGCTTTTATATTGCTAGTCAGTATAACAGAATACAATGTGACTACAGTTTTTCTTCTGTATGTTTGCTTGCTTTTGCTTTTTCCTTTTTGTCATTTCAAGAGCAAAATTTTCTTAATTTGGAAAAACTCAGTAGCTGTCAAAGAAAAACTGAACCTGTGACTTTCTGAATTAGAAAAACTTGGAAAAAAGTACAGACACATAAAGCCAGAGGTCAAGAAAATAATGTGTGTGTATCTGGACAATTAAGCCTACCTATTCTGCTACCTTTGGTAGTAAAAGAATAAACTCAAACTTAAAAAATATAAATTATGGCAGCTCATTAAAAAAATGCATTTTTTTCCTCCTCCAAAATATCAGGAAATCTTTTGCTTTAATACAACAGGGTTTTTTTCAGTCAAGCAGAAGAGAAACAGCCAAAAGTTTTCACAGCCTTTTACAAAAGACATTTTAACATTATTTTGCCAGCTATAATATCCTCTCAGTACCTCTCCTTCACTACCAAATCCACTACAACTCTCTCCCTACTACCTGCACAAGTACGGCCCTGCTACTGTATACATGCACTTCTCATTTGTTCAAGTCTTCCATCAACGACAACCCTTCACAGCAAACTAGAGGTAGACATGCTCTCATACCCATGAGCTGGGTGTCTGAGATGTTATCATTGATGGAGCTTGAGCTAACAGAGTCTAGAGAATGATTCAGTTGTCCTAATGTGGTTGCCTACCTTAGAGTGAACTGAAACATTCGCTTGACTGTAGTAGTGTCTACAGTGGGAGTTTAGTCACTCAGCTCACTCATCTACTTGTTTATTTAGACATGAAAATGACTAAATGTAGATATCTGAGTTTGGAATTGAATCTCACCCACACAAGTAACAAGCCCAAATCTAGTATTGCACATTTATCCATCACTGAAATTCCTCTCCTTGTTTCCAAATCCTGCTCATTTTTCCCCTTGATTCATTCTGAGTGTGTCCACACTGACAAGAGTTACTGAAGATAAAACTGCTGCACTGCTGCTGGAGAAAGGGGGCCCCCGTCCTCAAGAGCCAGCCAGGGCAGTGGCCACTGCCCCACAGGAGAGGGTGGCATGAGGCACTTGCCTGAGGCTTCCTGTCACTCCGCTGTGCTCAGCCACCAGTTGCCTGCCTCCCACTGCTCTCCTCCCGTGCCCTGCTTTTGTGGTACAGGAGCTGCATGTAGGTGAGCAGCTACAAGGGGAAATAAAACCAATCTCTTTACTGGTTCACAGCCAGAGGAGTGAGTTCATTAGCAGAACAGCTTGTTTACCTCCTGCCACCCTTTCTGAAATGTATCAAAACCTGTAATGTATTAATGAAGGTCTCTGATGAACCCTTAGAATAGCAGAGCATATATTAGAACACTTACAAATCCTGCCACGAGTGATGCTTCTTCTCAGTGCAGTTGGGTTGTGTTCAGTATTACCAGTGTCACCGGGAAAACAGGTGCTGCTCACACAAAGGGTGCCACAGTAACCCAAAGGGTCCAAGGGGGCACTAAAAGCACCAAAGATGCTCAGCTCTGGTGGATCCTGAACTACCATTTCTAAAATGGATGGAGTAGCGTCCCTTCCTAACTCCAGCTATCTTCTGCTGTCCAAATGTTATTTACGTGTTTTTATTAAGAACCCTTAGCATTTGAAGGCAGTGGTTTTTTACAGCACTTGAAGGCTGGCTGAAGGATTAGAAAAGATATCCAAAAAGGACACATGGAGGTCAGCTAGGGACTGACAATTCTGAAGGGGTGGCCAAAGATGTTTAGCACTTGCTTTAAATAAACAGCAAATTTGAGGTAGCTGCTAAAGCTTGTCACATATGCCAAAAATACCAACCAAGTCAATCTCACACTCTCTCTGTGGCTTGGCAAAAACAAATTTATTTAGCAGTAACAGGAGCTTCACTTCTAATTTACCAGAGCCCTTAGATATATTGAAGGTTATTTCCAAATCATCTGATTTACTTACCTATCTGTAAAGTGTGATCAGTAGTTAGATACCTTACACAACCAATGTTGTACTTTATCTTATCTTACATTTGCAATCAACATGCAAATGTTAAACATCTTGTTTGGCACAATGCAAACTATTATTTTGTGGGCTAATAATCTGTTCCTAGGAAAGTAAGCAGTCCCAGTATATTAAGAATGACAATAAACAGGCAAGGAAGTTAGTCTGTGGACAGAGGAAGGTGAGTGTAAGGGATGAGGAGAGGAGGGAAGAAAGAAGGCAGGAGAGTTTGTGGACCCGAGTAGGACCGCTAGTCCCAAGGCTTGACGTGGGCTCATGGGCTGAGTAAAAGGTTGTCTTGTTTTGCTTATAGAGGATCCTGGCACAGTGCAGCAGCCTCTTTTACCTGCTATGAGGGTAATGAATGCATCACCCCCTTCTCACCACCTGAGTTCTTGTGGATGGATGGAAGCCTATAACTTCTTACAGCATGTCATGTCTGGCCACAGTGCTGGCCATAGCTGTCAAGCTCTGGTAACAAGCATAGATTTCTTCCATCTGGTGTCAAGGTTTTGCCTTAATAATTCAGGGAAAAGGACTAAATTCTTTATCAACTTTCCAGATTGGAGGGTTCCCTGCCCTGGAGCTTGTTGTGTAGGCAGGAAGATAGTGATGGACCTGTGTGATAAGACAATGGCATTGCAGCCAACAGAGAGGACCAGCTTGTTTGGCTGACATATTCATCTAGAAGTGAATGATCAACAGCAACAGTCACTGCCATGTCACTCCTATGAGGAGGCAGTTATATCTTTGCTATGAATCTGGACACTGGTAAAACCACTTTTTTCCTGGGCCTGTTCTTGGATTACTCTGCAATAGACTTTGCTTGGACAGAAAGAGAGAATAAAGACTCCTAGAAAAGTAGGAGAAGGCTTGATTGATATTATAAATAGAGTAAATATACTGTGATGGCTAAACCAAATGACCACCAATTCTAGGACACCCTTCAGTCCTCTAAGGTCCTTGTGAAAGAAATGGCAATGCAGTGTGAAAAACAAATGAGAAGCTTGAAGAGCATCACTCTGTGGTTTCTACCCCTTATTTACCCAGTGAGTCTTCCTGTGGTGGAAGGGCTCTGTATTCAGAGGCAGTGACAAGTATCACTCCTTTATCCAGCCTGGCTCTGCTGTGTTCCCACACAGTGCACTGTGGAAAGAGCCTCCATCCATGGTCACAATATGTTGGAGAACGGCTTGCAGAGAGCAAGGCCATGGGTCTCTGCAGAAGCTGATTGCAGCCATCTGAGGTAAACAAAGGAAAAAACCCAGGGTACAGTTATGCTAACAAAGGACTGTTATGTTAACAAAGAGAGATACATTATGACCTTGGGGGTGATACAAAAACAGCCCTGGGAGAAAAACAGGTTCAGAAGAGGGAAGGTGTTTATGCATACCTGAAACGCCACAAGGGGCTGGAATATTATAATGTAGCCTTTTACATGTATCCAATAGATTTGGGAGTAGTGTGCATGATTATTGTAGACTGCTTATATAAGGTGTGATTTCTATCAATAAAGTTGAAGCTTGCTCTATCATTCACATTGAATCGGCTGCTTGCTTCCTCCGCCCGCCGCAAGTGGCGCACCGAACAGGGTTACCCGAACTCTGCTTTTTCCACTGAACGGAACCCAGGAAGCGATGGGACGGACTCGGAGTAGGAAAGGCAACGCTGCCACCTCCTCAGCGCCAGCTTCAGGTGTTTGCTCCGAGAAGGGCTACCCCAGAAAGGCCGCAATAGGGGATTTACCCAGGAAAGGCCAAGGAATTAAGGAATTAAGGAATTAAGGAATTAAGGAATTAAGGAATTAAGGAATTAAGGAAACCGGTCATTGGCTGCCTGATTGGATGTTAAAGAAGGTCGTTAAGCTACTCGGTCCAGCATTTTAAGGAATTTAAGGAATTTTTGCCCGGGCAGGAATATTTGAACGAGAGGTAGTCCTAAGATTTTTGCTTTTTAGAAAAGCGGGGAGTAGGTCTGATAAAAAAATTAGCCACGCTGATTGGTCTGGGCAAGGCTAAGGGACACTTTAAAGAGCCAAATTTATTGTTTGAAGAGGCAGAATGGTGTGATAATCTTTTAGACCCTGATGCTGTAAATCCTGAAAAAGAGTCTGGACTGTCTGGTCTGTGTCCTCCCTTAATTGGGGATGATCCGTAGATAAAAGTGAGGAAAAAAACAAAACCAAAAAAACGTAAAAGTGAGGCGAAAAAACCTTGGTGCAAGGGAATATGGACATGGCAAGAAAAATTTTTACTCCTGTAAGCTATGAACCGAGTCATCAGCCACGTTGGGAAAAATGGCATTTTTCTGTTATTAAAGATTTAGAGAAAAGCATTAATAAGGACGGGCTGCAAAAACTCAGATTACAACAGCTGTACCGGAGGCGATGGCTCAGGGATATCGACTGGCCCCGTAAAAATTGGCTAACACTTTTAAGAAAAAAAAAACAAAAAACAAACAAAAAAAACCAAACCAAACCAAACCAAAAAAAAAAAAAAAAGCGGCATTCATGCCAGCACAGCACTCTACCTGGTAAACCAAGGTGTAGATCTCTATGCTTAACATTCGGAGCCTCCCTGAGCCCCCCACACCGTGAAGTGGCCACCTGTGGCTGGGCCCGGCACTGCGCCCTCGGCAGCCCACCTCCAAAAGCGGCAGGGTTATGCAGCACAGGCTTTATAGGTTCTTAATAGAGTTTTCGTATTGGTAATATTTGTCATTTTATGCTGTGAGTGATAAGTGTCAGGAGCTCGTTTGTGTGATTGTGTGTGTGTGTCTGTGTGAGACGCGGCCACTGCAGCTGCGGAGTTCTCCGGCCAGTGGAGCGGCCGGCGAGAAACTACAGGGTCCTAGTGCCTGCCCGCTAGGTCATCGGTGCTGTGGTGTGTTTGGGCTCAGGGTCATAACTGTTACAGGTAAAATACCTCCTCTAATGGGAGGCAGTAATTCTGTGTTGATTGTTGTTTTGAATTTAGGTGCATACACTGCGGGGAGAGTGCACCTCTGAACCATCTGCCTAATGGAAATACTGTTTAAAAAAAAAAAAAAAATAGAAAAAAAGAAAAAAAAATCATCTGCAACCTTACAGGGGCTGTTTGTTTTACCAGGGGTCGTAGATGCTGATTATGAAGAGAAAAATCAAAATTATGGTCTGTACCCCTGTGTTCAGTAACCAAAGGATCAAAAAATTATTCAGCTTGTTAATTTTACGGTGGCTCCCTTTAACATTATGCCAAGAAGCTGCAATTACTCGGGATTTGGTTCAGCAGGTACTCCTTAAATATTTTTGGACTTAAACGTGACACAAGGTTAACTTCTGATAAAATGTACTCTCGCTAAAGCTAAAAAATCTGTTGGGCTGACAGGCATTTTAGATACTGGTGCAGATGTGACCATAATATCTGTGAGCAGATTGGCTGTTAGATCTGGTACCTCATATGCTTTTCAGGGTTGGGGTCATGCTGTAGCAATTTAAAGCAAGGATCTCATTCATGTTAGAGGCCCAGAAAATTGGGTAGCAAATCTTCATCCATTTATATTGGAAACCCCTATTGCATTTTGGGGTCATGACTGTATGACTCCATGGGGAACTCAAATTGGATCAAATTTGTCTTAATAACCACTGCAGCACAACCCACCCTGAAACCCACCCTGACACTAACCTTGTAAACCGAATCACCTGTGTGTATTGTCCTGCAACAACTTAAAACTGTTATTAAGACTTTAAAAGATTTACAGACACTGTTAGGAACCATAAATTAGATACAGCCGTCGTGGGCCTAACTCATGATGATCTACATAACTTTTTTGATATTTTGTGAGAAGATCCTTAACTGACATCACCCAAAGTACTTGCAGAGAAGGCAAAACAAGATCTTCACCATATAGCTAACAAGCATCGGAAGTATACTGCATTCCCCCACGGGACAAGCCATCGTAGAAAGAGCACGCTAAACCTTGAAAGTGCTTTTGCAAAAACAAAAGGGGGGAGAGATCTTGGCTCCAGGTGAACCATTCGCTCTGCTGTAAAACGCATGCATGTTTTCTACCAGAATGCCAGAGCAATACAAAACCAGTTTTCTTTATCAAGGCATTCAGCTAAAGACATCACTGCAATTTGCCCTGAATACCAGAAAGACTCCATCTCTTCAAACCTTTTAAACATCTCCCCTGTCTCACAGGTGTCACCAATATTGTGTTGTTTTTCATCACAGATACCAGATCAACAAGAAGTCCAGAGCAAAGCTCAAGTGTTGACAAAACCTAGAAAGGGGTAACTGGGAAGGACCATTTCCTTTAATAACCTGGGGAAGAGGTTATGCTTGTGTCTCCACAGGTCTCATCTCCAGTGGTCACCGGCAAGGTGTGTGCAACCACACCTGAGGCGTGAGAAGCAGCCAGCACTCAGGATCCAGCTGTGGGTGCTGTGGGTTCCCCTGTGCTGACAGTTTGTGATCTCTTCGACTGATCATTCAAGCAGAATGTCTGAGTAATATTTGCTACTGCAACAGAACAAACTACACTACAGTTGCCAATTCTTTTAAGAGAAAATGCCAACAGTAATTGTAACTCCTTAATGACATATATAAGCTTACTAGTCACCAAATGCAAGATGTACTTTAGATGAAATATAGTTATTAATAAGGATAAGATTCTATAAGAATGTGTGTATTCCACTTTCTTTGTTTAGTAATATTAAGAACTAAGAGCTCAAGTATTTAACCTTATTTAGAAACTCCCTTGGTTTCCCCCCTGGAGTACTGGCCAGGCTCCAGGTGGAACCCAACAGGAGGATGAAATCAGATGCTTCGGCTCAAAGAGTTGCCAGTTATTTTTGCCTATTGATTTAAAGGCTGGACCTGCTTGCAGGGACTTTGGATGCCTCACCTACAGATGGACGCATCACGTAGGGTTTCCAGTTTGTGCGGAAGGGCACTCTAAAGTCTCGCTGTATACAGGGTTCCCTAGCAATTGCGGATCTGAATGTTAATACTTCTATTAATTAAGTGTGCTATTTCGTACTTTCCTTACTGTTTATTTTGTAGTATTTAGTCATATCCCTTGAATATGGGAAATATGAGATCCTTTGTACTTAATAGGGTACGTTTAACAGTTTATTGTGGTGATTAGGAATAGTATTATTGATTGTAGTAAGTATTAAAATAGCATATCATTGTATAATGATAAATATTAGTGAATTTATGTTTGTGCATCCTGCACAAAAAGAAAAAGGGGGAATTGTTGGAGAACGGCTTGCAGAGAGCAAGGCCATGGGTATCTGCAGAAGCTGATTGCAGCCATCTGAGGTAAACAAAGGAAAAAACCCAGGGTACAGTTATGCTAACAAAGGACTGTTATGTTAACAAAGAGAGAAACTGAGGTACATTATGACCTTGGGGGTGATACAAAAACAGCCCTGGGAGAAAAACAGGTTCAGAAGAGGGAAGGTGTTTATGCATACCTGAAACGCCACAAGGGGCTGGAATATTATAATGTAGCCTTTTACATGTATCCAATAGATTTGGGAGTAGTGTGCATGATTATTGTAGAGTGCTTATACAAGGTGTGATTTCTTTCAATAAAGTTGAAGCTTGCTCTATCATTCACATTGAATTGACTTCTTGCTTCCTCCGCCTGCCGCAAAAATATCCCTTATATTCTCTTTCCGATAATCCGGTCCCTACAGGTCCCCTACATTCTGGACCACACAGGATACTGCAGAGCAAAGACATTAGTTTGTGAGAGCAGGAGACCTTTAGGAGAGTGGCCTGAGCAGGGATCTCCTTAAAGTGATTATTCTGCTTGTAGAGACAATTCAGAGAACAGATGTGCTCCTAGGGATCCCCCTTAGCACTTTCCTTCTCTGACACATACCTCTATGACAGCATTGCTTGCTGCCAAAACATACTGACATAATGATTTTCTGATTTACTTAATCATTTTTGTGTGACAAGCCATGATGATTGCCTCTCACAATTGAACAGCATGAAGTTCTCCACTGAGCACGTTTTCCCATCTTCAGTGGAACAGGTACACTACTACATGAGAGTAGTGTACCTGTTCAGTTGTCCAGCTGACCATCCAACTGGGCTTTGTATGGTTATGTGTGGAAGAAGGGCGAGGAGATAGGTGATGGAGGTCAATATAGCTATTTCCCAGATTCTTTATAATAAATCCCTTTATGCTTTCTTAAGGAAGTGGAGATATCTATTTCACATTGTAGCATATAATTGCTTATGTTGTCCTTGGCTGGGTTTCCCTGTATGTGTCCACCTTCAGGACTACCCACTGGACATCACATCAACTTGGTGTCTTGGACCTCCTCGCTTGGCTGCTTATCTCACTTGGGGACTTGTTGAGGAAATCCTGCTGGGATGCTGAGGTAATAAAATCCTTTAGATCATCTTTGCATGTATTGTGTTTGTGTATCCAACCCTACTTGGGGCTGGTAAGGTGTCACCACCGGCAGAGGCCAGTTGGTGGCACCAGCGGGATCTGACATGCTTCTGTCCACCTTTACTAACCGGCATTACTGTGATGTAATAGCCTGAAGAAAGAATTTCCTTCGGTCTTTGCATGAGATTCCTTGAACTTTAGCTGGAATTACTTAGGACTATATGTGAAGTTGGCCAGGACTTGGCCTGTGTTGAGAACAGGTCATGGAGCAGAAGGGCATGCACATAGGGAAAGAGGGTGTGTGCTTAGCTAGGAAGAGAGATACTTTTTGCCACCTTAGAAAGTTTCCATTGCAATGCAGAAATCTGCCAGTGTTGGCCCTGGTCATCTTCCAGCTTACTTCGCCCTTATCATATTCTTCAGTATCCAACTGGACTGTCTTTGCCTTGTATTTACCATTAGATTTTGGGTCAGCAAGGTTACTGAAGATGGTCAGTACAGTTTCTCAAATATGAGGTTCCCAGCATTGTCAGTCAGAATCATAGAATATCTCATACCGGAAGAGACCCATTAGGATCAGAGTCCAATTTCCTGCTCCTTGCAGGACTACTTAAATCATATGACTAAGAGTGTCATCCAGACATTCCTTGAACTCTGACAGTCTTGGTGCTGTGACAACTCCCCTGGGGAGCCTTTTCCAGTGATTGACCACCCTTGCAGTGAAGAACTTTTTGCTTTGTCCAATCTGAACTTCCCCTGATGCAGCTTCATTCCATTTCCTCATGTCATTGTACTTGGGGATTGTCATTGTATTTGAGGATCTTGATAAGGAGTATTTCTTGTAGTGTTCTTGACCATAGGGACCCTCCTAAGATTTAGACCTGTAAAGATTAGTGTGGGTGCATGACTGATCTCCTTAACTGCCAGATGAGGAAAGCGGTATTCTGTACCATCTTCTCCTAGGGCTGCTGCATACAATACTGGCTGGTTGGACTTGACCACTCAGGAAAGACTTGTTCTATATTCCTCTCATTTCCACAGGACATCTTTCTTCAGGGACTCCTTCTGTTACAGGACTTCCTTGTCTTGGTCCTGCTCCTCCAGGAGAGGCAGATACTCTTTCATCCCTCTTGATGTCCAAGCACAGACAAATCATCTGTTCTGTCAGAATGTGGAGAATATAGAAAGACCTGACAAGCATGTTTACTTTTCACAGAGACTGTTTTGCAGGTCTTTCTACAGCAAGCATGCATGCAGTGTATAAGTGAAAAGAAGCAGTAAGATGACATAAACTCTTCAATGAGAATACAATAGGTGAATCTTACCCAGAACATGTATTTCTCTTATGAAACATTTGATTTCTAGAGAAGACAGTTTTAAAATATAAGTACATCAACAAAAGTAAAAGATCTCCACTGTTGATAGCTGCTGCATCTCTTACATTCTAACTTTTATGTCCATCAAGTTTTATGGTAAAAAGTTTCCTTACTATATAAAAAGGTGATTTAAGTAGACTTTGTGTATCCTTTCTTTTAAACTGAATCAACCCATTATCACTTAGGAGGTGATTATGTTGCACTTAAATATTTGCTTCTAATACAGCTACTTAGCTTGCTGGAGATATACAAAACCCCACAATCATTTTTTATCTTCAGTCTGTATTAGGGAAGTCAACATGAGAATATAATTTACAGAATTATTTCTCATTTTTATGATACAGAAATAACTATCCATGTTCAAAACCAACCTCTGGTAAGTGTAGCAGACTTTTCTGATATGTACTAATACTTAGTAGAAACTTCTATCATTCTTGAAAGTGATTTTCACTTATTCTTTTTATCTATGACATCACTACTTTACATTATATTGTATCTATACTGGAAAAACAAACAAACAAACCAACCCCACACCAAACCACTCCATCACCTTTATATGTCTTAATATATACTCAATTATCTTTCAGTTGTCCATAAAATGCTTTGGTTTATCCATGCTCAGGAGTATGCAGCCTTACCTATTTTTTCTTCCCTAGTCTTTTAACTCTGGATTCTTGTCATTCACCCCATCTGTGAACTGGCTATCATTTTGTGCTATGTATGAAATAAAACAGCTTCAGAGAAAGAGAGTGATGATATCTCTTTGTGCCACTACCTCACCATGTTGGCTTGACTGCTTGTCAATGCTTGGAGTGAATGTCAGTCTCCTAAATCAAAGTAGAAATTTGAGTTTCTCACACACTTAAGTCTAATCAAATAAGCAATATTTTTCAGTTAATAAAAATACTATACATTTGTTTCTAAATGCTTCAGGAAGCTTTTTCTTTTCATTTCTTTTTCTCCTTAAGAATTCAGCAGAATAACTTGGAAGAATGTAGTCTTAGTCTATCAAAGAAATGCATACTTCTCATTGAAGGTGAATAGTGAATCCCTATAATTGTTATTATTCCTCATGCATTTTTAAAATTGTAAATGAAAAAATGTATTACTGTTCAATATATTTTTTAATGTGTACATGTACTCCAAATGTAATGAATACTAGAATGAATAAATAAAGCACGCTAATCACTGTTCCTATGCAGAGATCTCTACTGTATTTATTACCTAGACATAAATTATAATTACAGAAGAAAGCAACTCAGAGATTTACATTTTATGCATGCCTCAGGTCACTTTTTAGCCTTGAGATCCTCATTCCTCCTCTTCTACCTTCTTATGAAACTCCCGGCTCTTTGCTCGGAGCTTGTTGACCTGGGACTCTGCAATGTCAGCCCGCTCCTCGGCTTCCTCCAGCTCGTGCTGGATCTTGCGGAATTTGGAGAGGTTGACATTGGACAGCTCCTCCTGTGAGGGGATAAGGAGTTGTGAAAACAATAGGCAGCATGTGGACAATTAATATCTGAAAGCTGGGCAAACAGAAATTTAAACAGCACAGCTGAGCAAGGAAAGCAGGTTTAAAACCAAGGTTAAAAGCTGCTCAGAGCATTAAGTGTGCCAGAAGAGAAAAGAGCATCGGCCTGTTGAAAAGGCCATGGCCATATAACACACAGCATGGACTAGGCAGAGTGCAAGGCAGAGTGCTGAACAGACTAGCAGGTGCTTCTGACACCCAGGGCAGGGCAAAGAAGAAGAAACTAGAGGTGGGGAGTGAGTCTTAGAGAAAATAGAGATAAGGAAGTGTAGTTTCTTCCCAAACCAGCAATTCTTACTTTTACATTCCCATTGTCTTACAGCAGAAGATTCATCAAAAAAGTCAAGGTTTCAAAAAAATGGACAAAAGAAAGTACCAACAGAGAATTCTACCTCCACCATAAGGAAGACTGGCCTTGGTCAGAGTGGTACTTACAGCCTCCTCCGCTTGCCTCTTGTAGGATTTCACCTTCATTTGCAGCTTGTCCACCAGGTCCTGGAGCCTGAGATTATTCTTCCGGTCTTCCTCGGACTACAGACAATGCAAAGTAACAGAAAACTTTGTTTGCCTGTTTCTCTAGATTTCATAAATGTGAAACAGATGAAGTAACATTCCTCATGGAGCATTACTGTCAAGAAAGACAGAATGCAGAATCCTGTTAACTGTGTCACTGAATAAGGTATAGAAATCCCTTCAGAAGAAAATGTGCCAACTTCTTGACTTTCTGGAAGAAGAATGTGTCAACATAAAGAAGCTTCCTGCCTTACCTGGTAGGTCAGCTCCTTCACCCTCCTCTCGTACTTGCGCACGCCCTTCACAGCTTCAGCGCTGCGCTTCTGCTCAGCGTCAACCTCCGCTTCCAGCTCCCTCACCTGCAATGAGAAGCCCGGCTTTGGAGCTTCCGTGCTGCTTATTTGCATGACACGTTCTCTCACGCACAACTCAAAGCCCTACGCACTCTGGCCTCCAGCTTCTGGATTTGCTTCTTGCCTCCCTTCAGTGCCAACTGCTCGGCCTCATCCAGACGGTGCTGCAGGTCCTTCACCGTCTGGTCCAGGTTCTTCTTCATCCTCTCCAGGTGGGCACTGGTGTCCTGCTCCTTCTTCAGCTCTTCGGCCATCATGGCTGCCTGAAGGGAGCAAAGGGTGAAAGCCATTTTGGGGTTGGAGACATTTTGGGGAGAACACATCCTCCAGTAGCAGTGAAAGGAGCCCCCAGCTCACATCTGTGATGGCCTTCTTGGCCTTCTCTTCAGCATTGCGGGCTTCCTGGATCGTATCCTCCATTTCACCCTGAATTTGCACAATGTCTGTTTCCAGCTTCTTCTTGGTGTTGATCAAGCTGGTGTTCTGTTGAACAACAAATAATATCATCCAGTTAGTTCCAAAACAGAACCCTTAAAAACTTTTAGAAATTTACTGTTTAATTTTAAACTTATCATTGATATAGCTATTATAATCATCCTCGTTCAAATGATGCATTTTGTCAAGTCATACTTGGTGAGATAGCAAAGAGTGCATAAAATTTTACGAAGCACGTCTGTCTCCTGTTAATGGTATCCTACTCATTTAGCCATAATCCAGTTCTTTGTACAAGAGTAATAAATCTGGTTCAGTTTAAGATTTTTATGGTAAGACATTATTTCACAATTTACACAGATGAACAATTTGGAAAGGGAAAAAGAAAACGGTACTTGAAACTTTGAATCTCATAAATCTAACCTGAGTGTGGAGGAGCTGAACTCTCTCAGTCGCATCCATCAGTTCCTGCTCAGCCACTTTCCTCGAGCGCTCCGTCTGCTCCAGGGCTGCCCGTAGCTCCTCAATTTCAGCCTGCAGCAGGTTTGCTCTGCGCTCCACCATGGCCACCTGCTCTTTCAGGTCCTCCTGTGTCCTGAGAGCGTCGTCCAAGTGTATCTGGGTATCCTGGAAAGAGAGACAAGGCAGATTGTGTAGTGTATTTTACCTTTTTTCTTATTTCCTATTTTCACATCAGTATAGAACAGGAAAATTTTGAGCTGTGTCAGATACCAGTTAGCACATGTTTAATTGTGCGATACCTTGAGCACTGCCTGCGTGTTTCTCAGATTCTTCTGTGCCTCTGCAGCCACGCGGTTGGCATGGCTCAGCTGGATCTCCATTTCATTCAGGTCTCCCTCCATCTTCTTCTTCAGCCGCAGGGCTTCGTTCCTGCTCCTGATCTCAGCATCCAGGGTGCTCTGCATGGACTCCACGATTCTGAGGTGGTTTCTCTTCATCTGGTCAATCTCCTCATCTTTCTCTGCGATCTTCCTGTCAATCTCAGATTTCACCTGGTTGAGCTCAAGCTGGAGGCGCAGGATCTTGCCCTCTTCATGTTCCAGGGAGGCCTGGACAAGTGAGCAGGAACAGTGACTCAAACTACTACTTCCTTTCTACCTAGTCTCGTGAAATCTGGGCTCGCTTTCCTGCCATGTGTGCAAATAAATACTATCATACTTTCAGTCTGGACACCATTTCCTAGCACATACCTCAGCTTCCTCCAGGGAGGCTTGCAGTTCAGATTTCTCCTGCTCAATCTGCTTCTTGACTTTCTCCAGCTCATGAATCGCCTTTCCTCCCTCTGCAATCTGCTCCGTGAGGTCGGAAATCTCCTCTGCAAGGAAGGGTGAAAAGTGGCACGGTCAGGCTCAGAGCTGAAGCGGAAGGGCCCAGCCACACCAAGGTGACAAGTATCTTTGCAGAGCTGCAGGCGGTAGTGGTGGACAGCAGAAAGCCCTGCCAGGAGCAGAGGGCCAGGCACTTACGCTGCAAGTTCTTGTTCTCCCGCTTCAGCGTTTCCAGGTGGTCCAAGGACTCCTCATAGGCATTCTTCATCTTAAAGAGCTCCGTGCTGAGAGAGCGAGACTCCTTCTGGGAGGCTTCCAGCTCAGCCTGCGTTTCCTCATACTTCTGCTTCCATTCTGCCAGGATCTGAGGAGAAACGGGGCGTCAGTATGCAGGTGGCAGTCAGGAGGACATGCTCTGCCCAGGAGCCCCGGGGCTGGAGCCCAAAGACCTTGTCAAAGTTCTTCTGCTTCTTATCCAGAGCTGCGCAGGCAGCATTAGATCTCTCCACGTCGATCATCAGGTCCTCCACTTCATTCTGCAGCCTCTGCTTGGTCTTTTCCAGGGAGGCACATTTGGCATTCACAGCCTCAACGTGTTCCTCTGCATCCTGCAGGCGCTGTGCCAGCTTCTTCCTGGCAGGAGATAAGCAGAGCTCCGGGTGAGGAATCAAATAGGAGCCTGTGGTGTGCAGCCAGTATGGTTTGCACAAGAGCACACTTAGCCACTAGGTAGGGTGTGATCCCCATTTACACTGCAGTGTAGGATGTCTCCCAGGCAGCCACTGTATTTCTATGTCTAAATCCTGGGCTACAGCAATTCCCTCCCTGCTATTCACACAAGCAACTGTCTGCTGTTCTGTGTCCGAAGAGATTTGTTGCTTCTGCTTTTCCCCAGTGCATACCTGCTCTCGGTTATATTTTCTCTCCTCCTGGCACCCCATCCCAAAGCAGAGCATTGACCTCTTGCTGACAGTGGTATCCTCAAATTTCCATTCTTAGCCTCTGCCAGCCTTCCCCACATTGCCCACATACTTGGCCTCCTCCAGCTCCTCCGTGCGCTGGATAGCATCCGTCTCGTATTTGGTTCTCCACTGGGCCACCTCGCTGTTGGCCTTGGACAGGGCACGCTGCAGCTCCCCCTTGGCTTCCTGCTCCTCCTCGTATTGTTCCCGCAGCAAGTCACAGTCGTGGCGAGCTGACTGCAAGGCGTGGGCCAGGGCGTTCTTGGCCTAGGAGAAAATTGTAGTGTGACAGTGAATGGAAATCTCCTGGGCAATGTCCTGTGTTGATTCACACTGGGTTATTCTGCTGTGAGAATGATGGCAAGGTACTGAGTGAGAAAGGAAGATCTGGCTATCTACAGAAGAATTAATGGATAGACTGCAGGGAAGGGAGAGCAAAGCTAATATGAAAAGACTTTCACTGCCTTACCTAAGTGGTCATTTTCCCCCCTCTCATCTTGTTGATTCTGTGATTTGATGTGTTTCTGATAGAGCCTTCTCACCTTTATCTCTTCCTCTAGGTGCCTCTTGAGTTCTTCAATCTGTTGGGTGAAAGCCTGCTTGCCCCTTGACAGCTGAGAAATCAGAGCATCTTTCTCCTCCACCTGGCGTGAATATTCACCTGGGAAAGC
>NW_020799123.1:330665-334828 GCF_003259725.1 Athene cunicularia
AGCTGCAGATCATTCTTCTCCTGCACCAGTTTCACCATTTTCTCCTCCAGCTCCTTCCTCTTTGCCTCAGACTTTGCAAGCTCTTCCTTGGTTTTCTCAAACTCCTCCTTCATGTTGGCCATCTCCTTCTCAGATTCTGCACTCTTCAACAAGGGCTTGATCTTGAAGAACAGCTTCATCCAGGGCCAGTGCTTCACGTTCATGAATGCACGGATGTTGTACTGGATGCAGAAGATGGACTCCCTGAAGCATAATTAAAATGTACGTTGAATATTTTCAGTATGATGGGTGCCAACATTTTCTCCCAAGTACAGTGACTTTAACTGAAGATGAGGAATGTCTAC
This sequence comes from Athene cunicularia, assembly GCF_003259725.1. Classification (NCBI taxonomy): domain Eukaryota; kingdom Metazoa; phylum Chordata; class Aves; order Strigiformes; family Strigidae; genus Athene; species Athene cunicularia. The sequence continues at coordinate 331,010 of NW_020799123.1, forward strand.
CTCCTCTGCACCATTCTCTGGTATTCGACTCTCATCAGGAAGCCCCTGCACCTGGCCTGGGTGCGAGTGATGAGCTGTGCCAGCTTCTCATCCCTCATCTCCTCCAGGAGTCCCAGCAGCCCAGCTTTGAAGAACACCTTGGGAAAGGGAATGTTGCAGCACATCACTGTCGCATAGAGCACAGCACTGACATGCAGTGAGTGAGTCAAGCAGGGCTTGTACCTTGGTGTGGCCAAATTTGTACTGGGTGTGGTCCACATCGATTGACCCAAGAAGCTTCTCAGAAGCCTTCTTGCTATCAATGAACTGTCCCTCTGGGATGGCACTAGCATTTAGCACCTTGTATCTGTGGAATGAGAGGAAATACAAATTAAATCAGTCTCAAGTCATAAAGTCATTGGAACTGACATAAGCCTTTGCAACAGAATGAGGCTGAGGAAGTTGGAATTTCATCCCTTGTTTAGATAATGAAATCCTAATTTGATAACAAAATTCGGGAAATTCTTACTCTCTTTAGGTGATCAGTCATAGATGAAAAGAGGACACTGATTTCCAGCCATTTCAGTCTGATACCTTTTTCACTTAAACTATGCTGCAGAAAATTACTAGAGAGGAACACTGCCACTATGTGTCTAGGAGGAAAGCATCTTCCCCTGAAACTTTTAGGTGATACAATGGTAGAAGTACTCTGTCTGAGTTTATAATTTTTGTGTGAAAACATGTTGCATCCACATTCCTAACTGCATTTTAATCACTGGCTTGTGTAGCTGTACTTTACTTCCGTATTCCGAGACACTGTCAAAGTTCTGTTGTGAGATGAACAACAATCAGTGAGGACACCTGACTTATCTCTTAATTTCTCAACAGTTTCTGTTTTGCCAGCCATACGTGCTGACTTTGGTTATACATTCCAGAATTTCCACCTTCTTTCCATTATAATCTGATAGAGTTGGCACTAAAAATAACCACAAATGTTAAAACATTTAAGATAGACAACTTATTCAGTAAAGACAGAATGAAGATCAGGAAGGAGACTGACCTCTGTTTGAAGTCTGCATAGAGGATTCTGCTGGGGAATCCTTTCCTGCAAATTCTGATGCCTTCCAGTACACCATTACAGCGCAGCTGGTGTAGCACCAGTTCATGTTCCATGGCACCTAGGCAAATAAGACAATTATTTGATTCTTCATGATAAAGCATAGAGAATAATGACTATATCACACTATCATTTCTCTGTATTTGAGGGTCTTACCAGGTGTTTTTGTTTCATTAGGTATGATACAACGCACAAAATGAGGGTGAGTGCTCCGTAGATTGGTCATCAGCTTGTTTAGGTTCTCCTGTGTGTTCATGAGCAAAGGTTTTTCATTAAAAATTGGTACCTCTGCAGTTATACTGTCAGATGTGAGAAAAGCGTTGGAAAGCAATAATGAATTTATCATTCCCACCTATAGCCATCCTAATTTGAGTTTTCTTCTGCCTTTCAGTCTTGAGCATAAAAATCAGAAAACTATGTAATGTGTATTATGTGTTAACTATGTCATGAGACTGAGGGATACATCCACTCACACAGAACACCTATGGAGAATGGTGACCAGAAGTTCGTAGCAAAGGGCATAGAGTGAAAAATTATTATTTGTAATTACCAGATTCTCACTCTATGGAATATATTGACTATTGATGGGAAAAGAGACAGAACCAAAAATAGGACAAAAAAGAAGAGGGACAAGGACTAAGTTTGCAGAGAAAACTGGGAAAGGGAAGCTTAATGGCATTAGATGCCACTTGTGAAGATGTATTTGACAAAGGTTGAATGGGGAAGACAAGAAAGACTCCTTGTTCAGCGAGAATGGGGGTCACAACTCATAGAGAAAAGGCATGAGTAGCAGGTCCTACAGCACCACTTCTTAGAACTGTTTTTAAAAGAATGCCCACAAACTATCTCCAATTTTAACAATCACTTCTAGGTCCTAACAGTTCTCATTTTGGCCCTGGTTTGGAGCAGGGGCAAAGCTGCCTAGACAAATATATCTTTCATATTGTGAAAAACTGCTCAGTATGCCAGATAGTAATTAGTTGCCACAGATGCTGAAACAAGAGTTTTTCCATCTGCCTTAAAGTCTGTTCACTGGTGGAAATGTAACTGGCCTTGAATTTTCCCCATTGCCTTGTCTTCATATGTATAATTATGTGCAAACAATTACATCTTATGTATTACTATGTGCAAATGCACATACATTTGTATGTGCTGGTCCACACTTGAGATTCCCTGAGGCAGATAGCCAGATCCACCATTTTCTTCCCAAGGCAAAGGGAAAGGGGGAAGAGCTTAATCCTACCAACTAGTGTACACGAGTAAAAGAAACTGTAGCTTGACCTAAGTACTTTTTCCAACTCAAAGAAAGGCTAGATCAAGATGTATCTTCCTCAACTGACTTCATCTGACTTGCAGTGAGCTCCTTTAAGAATAAATGAAGAGATGTTCTTGATGCAGAATAACATTAATAGGTGTAGGAAAATAGCATTGTTGGAATTAGTGTGAGGTCTTACAATCCCCAACAGAAAATAAAAAAATGAAAAAAAAAAAAAAAAAAGAGGAAAAAAATAGAGAGAATTACTTCTGCACTTACCCTGAAAAGAGCTGATACAGTCTGGAAAGAAGAACCCTTCTTTTTGCCTCCCTTCTTGCCACCACCACCACCACTCTCTGAAAAACACCAAACAAAGATGGTTTTAAAACTCTGATTTGATTTTTTTTTTTTTCTATGAGACTGCAAGAAGCTTCATCCTAGGAATGGAATTTAGGATGAAGTAGGAAACAGGGTCAATACTCAATCTAAAGGAACAAAGGACCAAAGCTGGGTGATAATACAAGGGATTATCATGACTGAGTGGGAGGTTTGAAATACATTTGATCTTTTCCTTTATTAATAAATTCAAGCCATGGGAATCTCTGCACCACGTGCAGTTTCTTCAGAACAGTCTAGCTGATATTCATGGCTCTGGTAGAGTAATTAAATAAAAAAATGAAAATACGAATTTCACAGAACTGACCTGCCTCTCCTCCAGTAGAAGCAAAGAGCAAGGCCAGGGTCTTCATTGATGATTTCTGGTACAGCCCCACAACAGTTTCATTCAGGGGGTCTTTGTTCTTGTCAAGCCAGCCAGAGATGTTGTAGTCCACTGTGCCAGCATAGTGCACCAGGGAGAAGTGGGCCTCAGCCTTGCCTTTGGCAGGCTTGGGCTTCTGGAAGTTGTTGGACTTGCCCAGATGTTGGTCGTAGAGCTTGTTCTTGAAAGAGGTGTCAGTTGCCTTGGGGAACATGCACTCCTCTTCCAGGATGGAGAAGATGCCCATGGGCTGGGAGAAGCAGAAGGAAGGAGGAAAAGGTGGAAAGGCAGTAAGACACACAGATAAAGAAATAGCTTCCTGACTGGGACAATATTAATGCTCTCAGGGGGCGTTCTGCTCAGCAGAGCAAACTGTAAAATAATCCAAACATGTATTTTCAATAGCACACTTGCCCTTCCAAGCTACATCTTAATAAATATTTATACATCTAAATACATAGTAATAAATATTATCAATAAATAAAAAGTTAATGCATTTCTGAAAATATTAGACACTGTTAATTACACAAATACCTTCTCAATGAGCTCAATGCAGGCAGCCAGGTCCATCCCAAAGTCAATGAACTCCCATTCAATTCCCTCCTTCTTGTACTCCTCCTGCTCCAGCACGAACATGTGGTGGTTGAAGAACTGTTGCAGTTTCTCATTGGTGAAGTTGATGCACAGCTGCTCCAGGCTGTTGAACTG
>NW_020799123.1:341523-355204 GCF_003259725.1 Athene cunicularia
CATCAAAGATCTCGAAGCCAGCAATGTCCAGCACACCAATGAAGTACTGTCTGGGCTGCTTCGTATCCAGCTGCTGGTTGATGCGAACCACCATCCACAAGAACATCTTCTCATAGACAGCCTTTGCCAAAGCACCCACTGAATTGTTCACCTAGAACACAGAAGAATGGAGCAGAAGAAAAACAATGTCTGGAGCAAATAGTAAATGATACAAGTCAGAGGTTCCCAGTCACCAGCTGGTTGTTACCTGCTGCACGGTTTGACCCTTGGTCACATATTCATTCCCAACCTTGACTCGGGGGTAGCACAGTGCCTTGAGCAGGTCTGCTGAGTTCAGACCCATCAGATAGGCAGCCTTGTCAGCAACTAAGTAGGAGATAGAACAATTAAGACTAACAAGACATGCAGCATTTTGAGTGATGAACCCTTTTCAAAGCAACTACAATATTGAATGTCCTTGTGATCAAATTCTGCTTACAGGATTTCAGAGGAAGCACAATAGTCATTAAAGTGAAAATCATCTTTGTTTTGAAAGCATTTCAGAGCAGTACACCTAAATGCTATTTGTGTCTTTAAAAATCTTCACAGAAGCGTCTAGACACAATGTATTTATTTAAAATTAATGCTGAAAGCTGAAGTTCATCACTTCAGAGCTAATTGGCATCTATAGACCAGGCAAAAAAATACAAAGGTGTTAGCAGGTTGGCCATCTGAGTGTAATCCAAAACCCATGCTCAGGTACTTGGACTACATGTATTCTTTAGCTGCAGCTATAACCCTAAAGGAGAGTGCATTCCAAAATTAGAGGCAACAATTAAGAAGTGCCTCTTTCTGGAGAATTACTTTTATAGTCATATCAGAAAGATGGGCATATTCATTCATTCAGGATCAAAACCTAAAAATTCAGTCCTGAAGCTGGCCATCTGAGAGCATTCTTTGGAAGAAGTAGACAGGGCTTAGTCATTTTAAACCGTATATGCATTATATAAGGTTTAAGTGCTTAAGTAGTCAGCTGGGAAGTACAAATCTGTCAGTTCTTCCCTAGCATAGTGTTCCTATGCTGCACTTAGACCAATGTTCAAATGGTACCAGTGTGTAGAGACAATTATGGGTTTGAATCATCAAAGGGGAAGAAAGAAGTTGAGGAAAAGTTCCCTTTTACCTGGGCAAAATTCCTAAATAAAATGTGATTTACAAAGAAGAAGTTCTAATAACAAATTTAATGCCTCCATTTTCTTTAAAAAAGAAACTAGAAATATAATTTCTGAAAAATCCTTCTCAGTAGGTCTTTAATATAAGCACACTGAGCAGACTGTGCTATCCCAAACTGAGATAGACCAGGAGAGAAATATGTACACATATGCAATTTATACTTTCAATAAAGATTATGCAGTGATTGAAAAAAAAGGTATATTTTGGATGGCAGTTTCATACCTGTATGCTATCTCACCTAAACACTTTTTTTTACACATTTCCACTGTTCTCTTTCTCCATATTCCAAACTGAATTATTATTGCCACTTCTATTTCTAACAGGACAGTCACATACTTTGCTGATACCTTCTGTGCCATCGGGCTCTGCCTGCTCCTCCCGCTGCTTCTGCTTGAACTTCAGATTCCCGTAGTGCATGACAGCCCCCGTCAGCTTGTAAATGGCTGTTTTCTCATCAGCAGTGAATCCCAGGATGTCAATGGCACTCTGCAATAGGAACAATAAAATAAAAGCTTTGTCTGGGAGAGATTACAATAGGTAAAACATTTTTAATTGTCACTTACATCTGTAGCCATCAGCTCCTCCTGGTCATTAATGCTGGCAACGGTGATCTCACCTTGACTCACAAAGTGATAGTCATATGGGTTGGTGGTAATGAGGAGCATGTCTGAAAGTAAGAAGAGGGGACATGCAGGCTTAGTTTAGTCAAGCAAGTGATAGTGTGAGCTGATGCTAAACAATCTTCCTCCAAGTTAATCATTCTTCCTACCGATTAGCTCTGGCTTCTTGTTGGACATGATCTGATAGAATATGTGGTAACTTCTTTCTGCTTTGAGCTGGAAAGTGACTCTGGACTTCTCCAGCAGATCTAGAGGGAAAATTTAATTAGAAACAAGAAGAAACAGCAAAAAATGAAGTAAGGAGAAATGGGAAGAAAAAGAGGGAAGGCAGGATAGATGGATAGATTAAAAGATGCTGTAAGGATAGATGGGTGAATGGATAGATTGTGAACTGCTCAGGAAAATATCTTACATGTTTCAATATCGGCAGAAGCTAGTTTTCCTGTGGCACCAAAGTGAATTCTGATGAATTTGCCCTTTAAAGGAATAAAAGTGTCTCAAGATTTACATCATAAAAATATATCCAAAATTAAGAGATTTGCCATTTATTCCATTGGGCACAATATTTCTACTTAGAGACATTTTCTCAAGAATCATCTATATATCCACAATTGAAATAAAGTAATCTTTTAATTTTTGACCATGAAAATAATCAACAGTAGCACAGCTCTATATTTTATGTATGTTGAATGTGCAAATGGAAGGAATGGGTAGATATTGTTAGCTTCTAACTGTATCCTGCATACAGAGAGCAGTCACACTAATAATACAGAAACAACCATTTAACTAAGTCATCTGCTTAAATGTCTTGCTATCGAATATGCCATTTTACTTCTGATTAATTAAATTTGACATAGAGCAAATATATTATTCAAGTATAAATTCTCTCTCCCCCTCCCCCCCCCTTCTTCTTGAATTCTTTTTTTTCTTTCTGTATATCTCTCTATTTCTTTCCCATATTTCCTGACCTCCCTACCTTTCTTCTTGGCATTCTGTCTGTCCATCTTTTAGCAAACAAGCAGAAATATAAGTGAAAATAAATAAAACTATTGCTTAACACTGAAAAACATTATAGGAGAAAGAGCATTACTTTAATTTGCAACCCAATCCAAAGCAGAATTATTTTTTTCATAGAATCACTATTTTTGAAAACTGAGGAATTACCATTAGGATAAGTGACACAGTAATGATAAGAAAATTAAATCTTACTCTTGAAAACACAATGGTTGAACAACAGGAAAGAATGGCCACAATTCTCCTGTTTAATAATTTTCAGAAATCATTTGGTTAAGCAACTTACAAAACGTGAGGAATTGTCATTCCTCACGGTCTTGGCATTTCCAAAGGCCTCCAGCAGTGGGTTAGCGCTGATGATTTGATCCTCAAGCGTTCCCTGCAGAATGATCATTATTCAGTTACAGCATTAAGTTGACATGGCAATTACATGTTGAGAATTCTGTCTGTTCTTCCTCACTCACCTGCATTTTGCCGGCCTGCTGCTCCTCCTTCTTCTTCTCCCCACTCGCTGCAATTGTTGCAAAGTACTGGATGACACGCTTTGTGTTCACAGTCTTTCCGGCACCGGATTCTCCGCTGTGAAACCAAAGAGAGAAGCAGAGAGCGTGTGGTCAGGCGGGAGGTCCCCCAGCACCGGGCAGCCCCACAGGGACCCGAGAAGGGATCTACATACGTGATCAGGATTGACTGGTTCTCACGATCTGTGGAAAGAAGCAGAAATACAGTGCTTAAGACTCAATGAACAACACAGGAAGAATTAAATGTAGTTAGTAAGTTTAATGTTTTCAACTCCATGCAGTCAGCTTAATCAAACAAAGAAACAAACAAAAAAACCTCCACAGCACATTTAGTACAGGGGTGTCTTTTATTTAAAACAGTAGAAACAAATATGTGAAAATAGTAAAACATGCTTTGAAAAAGTCTCTTCATGTTACTGAGACAGAGTATGCCTCCAGAGAATTTCATGGGACATTCCCTCTGAGACAGATGGAGTCACTCACCAGTCAGCATGAACTGATAGGCATTGTCAGAGATGGAGAAGATGTGTGGAGGGGCCTCCTGGCGCTTCTTGCCTCGGTAGGCCAACACCACCTCCGGGTTGTACACCGGCAGCCACTTGTAGGGGTTGACAGTGACGCAGAAGAGACCCGAGTAGGTCTGTGAGGAAGGGAGACAGCACGTTGGCTTCCACCTACCCTGGCAGAGCAGTTCCTCCTCGCTGCCCAGGGGAAGACTGCTGCTGGTACTTACGTAGATCATCCAGGCTGCGTAACGCTCTTTGAGGTTGTACAGCACAGCGGGTTCGTGGAGGTGGGTCATCATGGCCATGTCCTCGATTTTATCGTACTTGGGAGGGTTCATGGAGAAGATCTGATCTTCCTTCACAGTCAGGGTCTGTCAGAGGCAGACCATATGTCATCTAAGAGCTGAGGGTGGGATTCAAATGGTGTCCTTCAGCTTTGTTTCTTACTCACCTCTCCACCTTCAGTCTTGACAGTGATCTTCCCTGTTTCTTTGCTCTGGATTGTCCCTTTCACAAAGGATTCCTTAGGATGCACCACAAAGACAGATGTCTTGGCATCGAAAGGCTTGTTCTGGGCCTCAATTCTCTCCTTTTCTGATTTTCGGAGGTAAGGAGCTGCCTCCCCAAAGACGGCCATCTCAGAGTCTGATGACATGGCTGCACTTTATGGAGGGAGTCGTCAACAGAGAACACTGCGGAAAAGCAGGTATGTTGCTCAGATGTGTCAAAAAATTAATAACTTTTTAGTAGAAATAATGATGGAGAAAAGAATGATACTATATTAATACCATTCCCATCTTTTTTGAAAGTAATTGTATATTTTTGTATTGATGTGATTCAACATAGAAAATGTGAAAATTATATTTCAGAATATTGTTTGGCTTAGGGCCTTCCATACTGAAATCGCATTTTAAATTATCTATAGTCACTTAGTCAAGTATTTATACTGTGGATATAAGAACATCAGAATTCCTTTCAGCTACTTAGGCACTCTTATAATTCTTTTGAAATTATTATAATGCTGTTTATTCCCATATGACAGTAATTCAGAAAGCTTAGAAGACTCATACACTGCTGTCTTGAGTAACATACAGAAAACTTGAGGATCAGTTTCAGTTCTCTAAAACATTTGTATCATTGTATTAATGATGCAATTATTTGCTGATTTTAGTGAGTTCTTGAATCCAGGTGTAAATGGCTGTAATACCTATCAAAAGAAGAGTAATGGTGTTGCAAAGCACAGTGGCATAGCTCCATTTCTGTAATTTTCTTTTGCTTTTTAAAAATTAATATAATTTCAGGGGAAAAAAAAAAAAAGTTAAACACAAAGATTCAAAGTTCAGCTCAGAAATTTAAAAAATAAGGACTTTTAAAACATTCATATCTCTGAATAATTACTTTTTTCATTCTTCCTCCAGAAAAATCAGTAGGCATCTTAGGAAAATATAAATTTATTTCTATTCTGTATAGAGATAGATATATAATATTTAAAGAACCTTTAATATTGTGTTATATTTGTACTAAAATGAGAGAGTAACATGATAATTCTTTATTTGTCCCTGCAGGAGCAGGTGGTGGCTTACAGTGGAGGAGGGCTGCAGCTTCCATTTTTTTTGTGAGGTAGAGAACAGGCAGATCAGTAAGGGGAATAAATGGCAGCATCGCATTTTGCAGAGATGACAAACAGAGCTTGGTTACTTGTACTACAGCTCTTTCACTTCTTTAATGATTTCCTGGCAAATAACACAATAATTCCAATGGTCTGAGACAAAATGTTTAATTTTGCACTTTTTCTTACTGTGCTCATCTTGGTCCAGTTTTAATGCTGCAACAGCAAAGATGGGAAGCCAGCATCTCGCTTCTTTTTAGGTCAGTTAAATGGAAGTGAAGAATGTCCCCATGGGGATTTTCTAGTCTGACATCAGTTGTCAGGGACTTCAAACACAGTCACTTAAAGACTGGACCAGCTGATCTTTCAAGGTACCTTACAACCTGGGCTGTTCTATGATTCTATGATTCACTTGGAAACATAACCAGCCTTGGGCACCCCACCACCTTCTACTGTAATCCACAGGATTAGAAAATATAGAGTGGAATAGTGACAATTCACTCAGCTGTACAGAAATCCCATCCAAAAGGATCTTTCTCTGTCCTCTAAGAATTAATAAATCAGGTTCTTACCTCTCGTGACAGCAGATGGGTAGCTTGCAGGCTGGCAGCTGGTCAGTACTGTAAAACAGAAATGGCAATTCCTTACTTGCTCTTGCACAGAAATCCAGAGTGAAAATGTTCAGGTGCCTTGAAAGCAGATTAAAAATCTGCACTGAGAAACTGAGTGCCCTCCTGGAAATGAGCATTGCAGGCAGCAGGAATTCTGTGGCACATAAGGGAGCCATCCTCTTCCTGCAAGCCTGGGACTCCATACGCTTACCTTGAAGCTTTCCGTGGAGACAGAGCAGACTTGTCACAGGGACGTTTTATATCATCTAGTCTGCAGATGCTACAGATGCCTACTCTTTCTTCGGTCAAAAAATTTTTGGCAAACCTTCTTTGGCAAAGCATTGTCTGGCAAACTGAACTAAGGGCATAATTGTCATTTGACATGACTAGATATAATTAGAAAATTTTGATGTCTTACTGACTATATGAATACATCTCCTATAAATAATTTGACAAGGGTGTTAAGGAGGGAATCTGGACTAGTCAAGGCACTTAGAGAACTTGGATGCGGGACTTATGGATTCTATTGCTGGCTTTCCCACCACTCACTGTATGACCCAGGGTGGATTGCTTGGTATGTCTCTGTTGCAGCTATCCCAGCTGTACAATGGGGATGACAACATTTATCTTTACCATGTGATGGTGTGAAGCTTATAAGAAATGCCTAAGACCAATACATTAAGCTGACCACTATGAAGGGAATAAATATTTGATGGTCAAATTAGTAAAATTCTGAAAATAAGGGAGTAATCAGGTTCCTTCAGTGTGATAATGCTGGTGCCTGAAAGTCACAGACATGGCAAGATGACTGTCCAAGAGACAAAGATCTGGTCACCGCAGAGGAGGCTGGGGTCTAGCTGAACTCCTGAGTCTCAGAGGTATGTGAGGTCACTTCTGATGTATGAAGAAGAGCTTACACACACTCATGAACATGTTCCCATTTGCCCACTTGAAGTTGCAAAAAAGTGGGAGGTTCTCCAAGAAGCCTGTGCGTGAATTTGTGCTAAGGAATATGTCATAGGTATGCTATGATTTCTGCTATGTAGGTTAGTGAAGCTGAACAACAGATGTTCCTTTCTTTTCTTGATGTTTTAATACATCAAAAAGTACCCATATTAGCAATTCAGGAATTCTCCATTCTTTCTTATGTCTTTTTTCCTGTCAATCTATACCACTAATAAAGGAAATTGCTAAGGTAAAGATTTGGGCCTGTAGAAATCTATGCCAGTTGAATGTTCATAACCCTTTTCAACAAGAAGTGGTTACAGTCATTACAGTCTATATATCAACAAAGTTTTTTTACATTTGTTCAGAAATTTATGCTCCTGCAGAACTGCAGAGCCCTACCACCATCTCTGAGCTCAGCTGACACATCCAGAAGACAACCTAGGTAATGCGACTTGCAGTCACCAGTTTATCCATCAATACAACACTTCTTCTCCTTTAACATAAACCAGCCACAGTCTCAGCTAAAGCCTCTCTGCCATATGCATGCTCTCACCATCTAATTCATCAAGTGGGATAAAAACAAAGACCCTTTTAGCCCTTCCTACCCACAACTCCCAGAAACTAATATCTTACACATTTACACATTCATACAGTTCCTGCAACAAAAGCTATCAAAAAATTTCTGCCTGTATCAGAACACTAGAGGTGGTAGATAATCCTGATACTCTGAGAAAGGGGGATTTGCTGGTAGTCCTGGAGAGTGGCTCATCTACTTTTAGGGAAAGGGCACTGTTACTTGAGCTGCTTTAAATGCTGTCACATCTAAACCCACTTTTCTCATCGTCATTGGCATTTTGGTTATTGCAAGAGGTCAGGGACACAGGGACCAGGTAAGAAAAATAATGCATGGCATCCAAGGTAATAAGCAGCATCAGGCACTGCCTTGTGCATAAAGAGCTTGCTCCAAGAAGGACTCTGACATTGCAACACCCACATTTTGGGTGGTTGGGCCCCAGCCTGGAACCCAAACTGAGACACTGGGTGCTGTCCAGCAGCCCAGTGGGTTATTGGTTTTGTCTAAGGAAGGCACAGGAAGGCTTCGGCAGATCAGAGCATGGCGTTAAGAAGACCATGAGAGAAGCAGGGATGGCTGAGACCTCTCCTAGGATGTGAGATGTGGGTTTTCTTCCATCAGGTTGAGGAGGGAGCTCTGGTCTTCCATTCCCAGGGAAGCTGTAATATCTGAACTGTAAAGTCAGCATCCTCTGGCAGCAGCAGGTTAAGTCAAATGATAGAATGGCTTAGATAAGAAGGGGCATTCAAATATGACCTAGTCCAACAACCCTGCTGTGGACAAGGACATTTTCCACTAGATTAGGTTGCCCCATACAACCTGATTTTGGACACGTGCAGTGGTGGGGCATTTGTAATGTCTCTGAGAAACCTGTTCAAATGCCTCACCACACACATCAGTAAATATTTCCTCCTTATATGCATTTGAACTCTACCCTCTTTCAGTTTACAACCATCACTTCTTGTCCTGTCACTACAGGCACTGGTAAAATGTCTGTCCTTGTATTTCTTATAAGCCCTCTTTAAGTATTGAAAGGCTGCAAGATGTCCTTGAACCTTTCTCATCTCCAGGCTGAATAACCCCGACCCTCTCAGTCCTTTCTTCATAAGAGAGGTATTCCAGGTTTCAGATAATTTTTGTGGCCCTCCCTTGGACCCACTCTAACAAGTCCATGTCTTTCTTATACTGGGGGCCCCAGAGCTGGACACAGCAGGTGGGGTCTTGCAAGAGAGGAGTAGAGGGGGAGAATCACCTCCCTTGACCTGCTGGCCATGCTTCTTTTGATGCAGTCCAGGATGTGGTTGGCTTTCTGGGCTGCAAGTGCACACCACTGGCTCATGTCTGATTTTTTCATCCACCAGTATCCTTGAGTTCTTCTCTGAGTAGCTGCTGTTGCTTTTCTGTGGGGTCCTGCTCTCAGTGGTATGTACGAAGCTTGTCTTATGCGGTGCTGTCAGGCTGGGACAAAGTGCCCCCAGGATGTGAATGGATCTCCAGGTGCTATATGGAGAATCTGAGTGTGACTGTGGGGACTGAAAATATTTGAATTTCCATTAGCCAGTGACAAAGCCAGTCTTCTCAGCAGAGCTCTTCTGGGGATTTGCTGTTGTGTTGCACAGGATGTGGACCCAGCTGTGTAACAGCACATGTGTGATAGGCTGTGGGAAAAGAATTCCTTCCTCACACTCCCTAATATCCTTTCAGTCAACAGATGACATTTCTTCTAGCTGCATATCATTCAAAGTTTTTTTATAGTTAAAGTTCATGTGGGTTTGGTCAGTGTTCCCAGGAATATATAACCGTACCCTGTGTGTTATTCCACAACTATATAGTAGAAAATATCTATATAGGCTTTTATGAAGGTATTGTATAAAAGGTACAGGAAAGATATGCCCAATTCCCAGTTTTAATTAAGGAAAAATTACAGTATTGTGTACATTCTTTTCTGTGTAGTATATCATGAATACCAGGGAAGATAACTGAAACAATATTCTTACAAATTCTGAGAAAATAGTGAAAATATTATACCCTTAAGTGTTGTATGTCATACTTCTACAATATCCATCTGTCAGTATATATGGATATTCAGATCTTAACTATTACATTGCTTTACACCTTTTCTCTACCCAAGCAACATGCTGTTTGCCAATATAGTTCACAGTCCTAAACTCAGGTGAAGCTCTGTATACTCTGAATTGTTAGAAACAGAGTTACAGTGCTTTTTCTGTCTCTTCAAATACTCTAAAATCTCTGGAATTTTTTCAGTTTTCATCTTTACTCAAAAGTCTGCTTTACAAAACTACCTTTTACTGAATTGTGTTATCAAATGCAAACTATAGTTTTCCCCAATGTAGTGTCTTATATTGTCCAAAGACAATGCAAAAATTTCAAGGTACAAAATGATGAAGAATTTTCCTTAGCTTATGGAGTCTCACACAATTTCTACACATCAAATAAATTGGATTTGGAGGGAGTAATAACAATTTAAACTTGATTATGTGTATATGCACTCAGACACAATGTCAAATTCAGTTGATTTTCAATCTGCAGAGAGAAGAATATAATTATTTATTCTCTGCCAGAAAAGTTGAGGAAAATGCTTATGTACTGAGCTCATCTAAAATATGAAGGCTTCTCATAAAAGAAATTGGTTCAACACTGACCTATCTTCTCAATATGACCTTGAAGTAAGGCTAACACAGCTCTTTTCAGGTTACAGCAACAGCTGAGAAAAGAAGTAGCTGATTCCCACTGCTGCCAGGACCTAATGGAAACTCAGCAGGGGATGGCTGGAGAAATTAATGCCTTCATATGTCCTCTTTCTGATATTGATGTCCCCTGATCTTTGTCCCCATTCCCAGGGTAACACATGACTGAACCCTTTTTCTTGTCCTTCTCAAGTCTCCTTCTATGTACAAGCATAGTCTCTGAGGGAAATAACACCCTGTTGAACTAGCACAGCAAGAGTTTGCAGTGCAGCAATCTTTGCTTCACGAGATCCAGGATACAGAAGGTGGCCACAGCAGGATATATTCATAAAACTGAAAAGCTCCACTATGTTTACTCTTGGCCTAACTCTGGTCCTCCTCAAGAGCAGATCATTTTTGTTCACTCAGATAGATACAGTTGGGGCAGACTATGTGTATTGAAGAATGTGGTCTTACATTCGAGTCAGCTATGTCTGTGCTATAATTCAGAGAGAAAATTCAGTGCAATTAAAAGTGTCTCAATGATGCTCTGGTAACAGCATCCTCTGTCCACCTGAGTAGCAAGGAAAGCCATAGTACCTGAAGATGTATAATATAAAGGGAACTGCACCATCCCAGTAGGCAGTGCTGTAACATGCTCCTGCAAAACATCCAGCATCTTGGCAGGAGCAGGAAGCTCTATTTCTTCCAAAAGCAGGTGATAGTTTAGAGACAGCTTAGTTAAGAGCTTCAGAGAAAAATCATCCTCATGTCTCAGAGGAAAATTTCAAGTATCTGATGAACTCAAGGACCAGTTAAACACCAACTCCCTATAAGCTACAAGTACTTCCTTATGGAATGACATTTAAATAATGATGGTTTCAATGTCAGAACAAAGAAAGAGTATCATTAAATGGCTGGAACACAAAGCTAAATTCACTGGTCCAGATATATCTTATTCAATGTTGTGTGATTTACACAGATGCCAAATTCAGAAACACAAACATCAGTTCCATACAAGCTCCAACAGATCAGGACTGGAAAGGCGTAGGTAGGTAACATATATATCCATTCACTTTAAGCATACTAGAGGAAAATCTCATTGCCGTGAATATTTTTGACTACCATATAATTACATCCCACGCTACTATAAAAACTTTCAGTATAAAACCCACATTTGAATGTCTTAGTTGTTAGGAAGACCTTCATTAGTCCTTGCAAATCGGGTCATCTTGGTCTCACAGATCACAGCTGACAGCTCCATCTCAGTGACATCTCACAGTTCATTTCCTGTTCTAGAAGAATCCCCTTGATGACATAAAATTTTACACACTGAGAAAGTAAAAAGAAATGTGTTAACATTTTTATTTTTTAATTTGCCAGTTGTCTTCTACCTTCACCTGAAAAAGAATATATAAAAAGGGATAATTGTTTACTTGATATTTTAGTAGTCAGCTGTGAAACACCCTGTTCATTGAAAGAAAGATCTAATGGCCATTGATAAATGTTGCCAACATTTGATATTTTGACTAAGCAAAACAAAAAGTATAAGGGAAAGGATTCAAGATGAAAAATGTATCTTATTTACATATCTTCCTAAAAAATGTATTGTTAAAACTGATGCAGAAAAGCATAGTTTTATTAATAACTTGGACATATGCCAGAAATTTGCCAGAACATAGCCCATGATATTAACACAGTGCTGCATAAGACTTCCAAGAGTAGATTTATATATTAGCAGCTGCTTCAGATAGACTAGCGGGCTAATTACAGTCCTGGACAGAAGCACTTGGTGTCCATAACAGACACTTAGCAGGCACTTAATCAGTATGGTCATTAGTGTTTTGAACAGGGAAAACACAAAGACAATAGAAACACAGGCAAGAAATATTGAAGAGTAATTTAACTAGAAAAATTGAACTAAAATGTATGGAAACAACGGCCTGAAACATTCTTAGGTATCTTAGGTAATCTTTGCCAAAAACAGTTTTTGGGGTTTTTTTGTTTTGTTTTGTTTTGTTTTTTCTTTCTGCAGCTTGAGGTTACTACCAAGGAAAATAGACTAAATGTTAGATTCAAGTTTTCAAGGCAAAGTAAGCAGGGGAAAGTAATTTGTGCTGTGTTTATATTACTCAAAGATGGAGATGAGCATCAGATGAACACCATGGAAGAACACTGGCTATCCGGGGCTTTTGTGTCACTGAAATTCTCAGGACAAATAATACTTTAATTTCCTGCAGTTGAAAAGCCATGGTGAAAACAATGGAAGTTTGAAGGTAGTCTATTCTGGAGTGTTGTTCTTGTGTAAGAAGTGAAAATTTGAAAGATTTATGTTCAGTCACTTTGTTGCTCACACGAGTATACCCTGAAGGGATTTAAGGTACTCATCCGTTGTGGCAGCTTTATCTTCTTTCACAAAGCTGATTAATTTATATTTCCTGACATGATGACCTGTAAGCTTCTCGCAAAGAAGTCTATAATCCAAAGTCCTCAATTCTATTTCTTTTCTACTCTAAGTCCACAGACATTGATGAATTACACTGGGGAAAACTCCATGTTGTGTTATATCTTTGTTAGTATACTGCACTATGCCAGTGAACATTTGCAGATATGGGAAGTCAGTCACTTATACTGGTAAAATATTAGTGGATTCCTTGTCAAGCTTTTGACCTGTGCCAGGTCATCCATCTCTTAAGCAGATTCAAAGGCATAACTGGACAGCTGTCATTTTCTGGGACCATTCCCAATACAGCCTGAATCCAGCCTCACCATTCTTGATACAGAAATAGTTTACTCCCATAAGAAGTCCCATGCCAGTTGGCCTAAGTTCCTGGACATGTTTAATTTACTAGTGTAGCTGTAGTATTCCTGTAGAAAGGTTTGAAGCAGCCACAAAGGTATCTGTGCTTAGGAAAGCAAGGACCTGCTGGAATAAGCAACAATACTTTAACGCAAAAAAAATGGAAGGAAATAGTTCTTGCTTCTGTTAACTTTCTGCCAATGTTTTCATCTCCACAGGGCTGAGTTGAATGCAAAGCACATCAGACTTAAAAGAGAAGAGGCAGAATGTGAGTAGGCTGTGGATACAGGCTGTCCGGCACAGCAGTGTGGTGTGGAAAAGGCTCTGCAGTGCTGACATTCCCATGGAAGAGGGAGGATTTGGGCATGCAGAAAATAGATCCTTCTTGAGATGGAGACCAGGCACCTGTGTCACTCTGACATCCCTTAAAACATAGCCTCTCCTTCCCCCTCTTCTGTCGCTGTCTGTGAGACCAGTAGCAAGAGAGCACAGGTCAAGTGGGAAAGTGAAGGTGTCTCAAGACTGCTAGTCTGTATCACATTAGAACACCTCACCTTGAACTCACCCCCACCCTCCCAC
>NW_020799123.1:355254-363283 GCF_003259725.1 Athene cunicularia
GTATAAGAGACAGCTCCCACCCCCAGCCTGTGTTTTCTTCTTGGTACTGTTCATCTCATGAACTGGAAACTTTACTTGAGCTGAAATAATTGTATGGATAAGGAGATAGTGGTGGAAGTAATACACCTCGTGGAATACCATGCTGAACAACTTTAGGCTCTGTGTAAAAGTGACAAGATTTAAATAGTATGCCTTGCAGGTGTCTCATTTGGAAGCTGAGGACCTTGACAAATGGGTTCTTGTGACATCTGAAAATTGTCTGGACTGTTCAAGGGGTAGCAATCAGCAGCTAATTAGTAGCTGGCTGGGAGCTGTTAATGAGAAGAGTACCCCTGTGGTTCACAATGAGGCTCTTTTATCTTTCTTCATAAGTATCCTGAGTGCTGACACAGAATGCACCTTCAGAAAAATCTATGGGGGGTGGCTGAACATCACAAATGACAGAGATTCAATCCCACAGGACCTTGATAAACCTGAGGTTAATGACAACAAAAGCCTCAGGAAGATCACTAAGGAGAACCGCAGAGTTTTCCACCTGGGGCAGAATAACACCACAGGGACAGGGAAGTGTCTTATCACTAGCCCTGCCGGAAAGGATGTGGGGGTTTTGGAAGATGCTAGTCTGAAAGCAAGCCAGCAGTGCTTTCTCACTGGGAGGAAAGCAAATCCCATAGTGGGCTGCGTTAGCAACAGTGTCCAACAGACTGAAAGAAGTTACTTTCCTTACTGTATCTGGGGACGGTGCAGTCACGCCTGGAATACAGTATTATATTTTGGGCTCTGCAGTTCAAGAGGGATGTGGAAAAACTGGAGAGGGTCCAGTGAAGGGATACCAAAATGGCAAATGACTTAGAGCACATTACCTGGGCTACAACAAGAAGAGGGCAAGGACCTGCCTTTACATCTTCCACTATTTCCTATCTGCACTTTCCTCAAGTCCTCTGCCTTTTTGGTCAGAATTTGTTCCTTCATGAAGTATTGGAAAAGAAGCATGGTGTCAAAGGTGAGTCTACAACTCCACAGTTTCTTTTAGGTGGCAGTGACTTAAGAAATCTGTCATTGTATTCAGTGACCAAAGTCTCTGCACCTTCTGTGAGCCAAAACACACTGCTAAAGGCTTTACTGTTTGTCAGTGTCATGGTTTAAACCTGGTAGGCAGCTAAGATCCACACAGCTGTTCACCGACTCCCTCCCAGTGGGATGTGGGACAGAATTAGAAAGGTAAAAGTGCAAAAACACATGGGCTGAGATAAAGACAATTTAATAGGTAAAGCAAAAGCCACAAGCAAAGTAAAACAAGGAATTTATTTACTACTTCCCATTGGCAGGCAGAAGTTTAGGCTTTTCAGGAAAGCAGGATTCCATCATGTATAACAGTGACTTGGGAAGACAAACACCATAACTCTAAATGTCCCTCAATCCCTCCTTCTTCCCCCAGCGTCATATGCTGAACATGACATCATATGATATGGAATATCCCTTTGGTCAGTTGAGGTCAGCTGTGTTGTCTCCCAGCTTCTTGTGTACCCCCAGCCTATTTGCTGGTGGGGCAGTGTGAGAAGCAGAAAAGGCCTTGGTTTTGTGTAAGCACTGTTCAGCATTAACTTAATCATCCCTGTGTCATCACCATTTTTATCACAAATCCAAAACATAGCCCCATAAAAGCTACTATGAAGAAATTTAACTCTATCTCAGCTAAAACCAGTACATGCAGTCAGTAACTTTTGGTGCAGAAAATAAGGTGCTAATGATGTCTCATTTCCTCCTTTAAAGTACTGCAGCAGTAGAATACCCAAGCCACCTGTGGAAACATGCATAATTTTTTCAGGATCAGCAGGTACCACTGACAGTTCCACAGCTGAACTGAATATAATCAAATGTGATGCCTGAGGATCATGTTGTCAGTAGTTCCCAACCACTATGAGATTTGGTGGCTGTTCCTTGTTCAGACTAATGGCAAGACTTAACTTTGCTTAATGTAGCATGTGAGCTAAAGTTCTCTAACCCATTTAGGGACCCTGGGATCTGTCTCTTTGTTTCACCCAAGTTTCCTATTGCACCTCCTTCTGACAATGTTTCATCTATCAAATGACAATAAATTTTCCCCAGATACTAAATAAACTCCAATGGGAAGCTTCTCCTAGTGTCTCTTCAGCCTATGTGATCCCAGTCTCACTATTTCTCTATAGCAAGCTCCAGAGGTGATGTCTCTGCACATTGACTTGATTCCAGATCTAGTTAGCAAAACAATTGAAACCATTCACTTCTAGGTTACAGGAAGGTCCTGGTACCAGATGTCTTCCCACCTCAGAAAAGACTGAAAATCCAAAACCTACTAAGCATAGCAGGTAGACACTCCTGGTTTCATAGCAAGACACAGCTTTACAAGTTTACAGTTTACAAGAACACAGAATGGCAGTTGGGTAACTAGGAGAGTCAGGTTGAGGATGATCTGTTCCAGCTGCACAAGGAGACAAGACTGAGCTCACTGACCTGTGCTGCCTGTGCATAAGGATGCAGCAGCAAGTTAAACATTTGTGTGTGTCCTTTGGAGTTGAAAGTTGGGACTGAATATGAGTTCTCATCCCCTGTCATGTGAGAATTGCCAGAATGCTGCAGTCACATAGAAATTATCCTTGGGAGTATGGTGCAGTCTGTGTAATCCCAGCTGTTAAGAACTTGTGCTGACACCTAATTTAGGGGCACAACAATAAAAAAATAGTTCAAGGAAATGATGATATGGTCTCAAAACTCAGACTGTAAAATGTCTTTTCTTCACTAACTTTCTTACTTTCTTTGTTTCTTACTATTTTCTTACTTAAATGTGGTTCCATTCTAAGAGGCTGGACCCCAAGAGCTTTCTGCAGAGCAAATACATCACACAAATCTTTCTTATAGGACTACATCTACATTCTGTGAAGATTACATAGTGTACAGACTAAAGTCTTGGGGGTCCATTTTACTCCTGCACCACAGTAATGCACTCAATGAAACAATAAACTATTAACTGCAACTTCCAGAGAATGGGGCTTGTCAGGTAAAAACTATTACAGTTAATGGAGTTACTCTCCTTCCTAAAGCCAGTTTTGGAGATTCAAATTGCATTCAGACTGCTCTCCAGCCCTTACAAATATATACAGGTCTTCTGTGAACATCCAGGGACATACAGTTCCCAGCTCCGTCAATTCTGATTTTTGCTGCCTTTGCATCCAGATTTCTTCTGCTCATAGATGTGCTAGCAATCCTGTACCACAAGTCATGGTGTAAAACATGCCAGCGATATTCCCAACTATCTAATGCAAACTGGAGCCAGGTGATAAGAAAACAGACTCCAATGATAATCAGGGCTACCACCATGCCCAGTACTGTGCTTGAGTGATTATAGTCCCAGCTAGACAAGGTAGAACTGATTCATGATGGCAAGCAAGACTCTCTCAAGCTCCCAACAAATAGAGGGCAATGACCTGCTTTTACATCTTCCGCTATTTCCTGTCTGTAGCAATAAAATGAAGCCTATAAGGACAGACACAGGATCAAAGCATCTGTGTCACAGGCAAGAAATCTCTCAGCTGGGCTCCTGTATCCCTACAACATATCGAGATACCAGATATTATGTGAGTGTTTAGGGAAGGGGATCTCAGCATGGGTGAATCATGAATCTCCATCATCCAAAGGATATTAGAAGACCAAGTAAATAGCCACATTTTGGTGGGAAAATGAGGGTGCTGGGCAACCTGTGAGAGCCTTTTCTGTCAGGTGCTGGTTGCTAGTTACCTTAAAGAAAAGAATGTCACACACAAAGAGATTAAGGTTTTGCTGAAACCATCAACAGGGCAGCTGAACAGCAGGCCAGAGTTACAGCTCAGAAATTTATGTCATGGGGATGGTAAGGAAAAGTCAGTAGGGGTGCCAGGATCTGAGAAGAAATATCTTTTTCCCCATGTCCAGAACAGGCGCTCCTTACACACCCATGTGCACAGTCCTTCTATAGTTACTAGTGTTATTAGGATCCTTACTTTAATCAACTACTGCTCCCCAGAGTGATGGAATGCTCAGGAGCCAGTCAGTGCGCTTCTAGACTCTGCGTTTGCAAACTGGTTGCTGGTGGATAGAGACCCCTGAGCAACTCCCCCAGTATATGGGTGTGAGTCCTGCCTTGGTGTGCCAGGGAAGCTTGTGTGGGCAGCCCTATTGCTGCCCATTGCTGGCTCAGCTACACTGTGGTTGTCTGGACCATAAGTGGTGAAGGCTTCTAGTAGGTATAGTCCTGCCCAGCTGAGAAAATTTCAGGTCAAGGTATCTTTTTTGATCTGCAATACAAGAGGATGAAAAAGATGATGAAGAAGGAAAAAGGAGGATAATGCCTGTGCTTTTACTGCACTGGCAGAGTAACTCGTCAGTCCTTCATCCTTAAAATGTATCTTGGGCACCAGCATTCAGCAGGTGTTGCTGAAAGTCAGCAAATACAAATGTGTTAGTTAAAGAAACTAGTAGGAAATCTCAACATTAAAGAGCTTCACTTTGTATCTCCTCCATCTTGAACAATACCAGATCAATAAAACTGAATGTTACCAGTTTCCCTGTTGGTCTAGGATAGACAAACCATCAAAGTCTGTTTTGGAAAATGACTGAGTTTTGTGTACTACTTCATGAAGAAGTAACAAGGCACATGATGTCACTTTTTAAATGGCAGAGTTCTTGCAATTACACTGTTGGGACATGGGGAATACCTACCAGCCTTGTTGGAGAAGTCTCTACTACTCACTAAATCCCTTGCATCTAAAGACAGTCACAGATGTACCAAAATAGATGTGATTGCTGGTTAATCTGCACCATAATGTGAAAATTTGGATTGGGGTTGTTACTGCCTTTACACCTGAGATAGTAACTTAATATTTGATCCACAAGTGCTGTGTGACACTGAGGTAAATACAACACTCCCCCATCAGTTCAGAGGTAAGATAACACATATGCACAATAGCAAAGAGTGACTGAAAATAAGAGCGGAAGTCACAGGTACTGTGGGTTTCCCAAACAAGCACAGTGATATTGAGTGCACCACCTGTGGTACTTTGGAAACTGTTAGGGCAGCACTGATGGCTCTGTACAAAGCTCTGGTGACACCTGCTCTGAAATATTCTGTACTGTCCCAGCCATACACATTCAGAAATTACTGACTCAAGCCATATGGGGTACAAAGAGAATTTGTGAGACCATAGGGGAACAGAGAAGCTCCCTTAAGGAAGGAGTCTGGAAGAGTTCAACCTAGCAAAGGGTTTCTATTGCAGGGCGAAGGCTGAGGTAGGAACAAGCACTGTAAATAAATCTGCATAAATCCCCTGAGAGATCTTGTCTGGGGCAGATAAGCTTGGGTTCACTCCTGGAGATTACTGTTGGGTTCTCATTTGATGTCTCACTCAGGGAAATCAAAGATGTGGGGGAGCTCCCACACTTGCAAATGATGATGCCAATGCCCGAGAAAACAAGAGCTGCATGCCAGGGAGAGGAAAGTATGAGAACATAAACCACCTCACTTCCTTTCTGAATGGACAGATGTAGGCTTATTGAGAGAACCGGGAGAGGACTTTGGTGACTACTCTATGTCTAAAATAGCAAATACTTCCTTTGTAATATGTGATTGCCAGGGGCCAGGGATCTGTGATTTGTCCAGACAGGAGACAAGACATCCTTGAGTTTCAATGGACCCCATGCAGGAGCTGCTTGCCACACCCCTGCTCATCTCCAGGCCTGGGGCAATGTGCTGTAGGGTAACCATGTCTGTCCAGCTGCCACACATTCATGACACCATACTTGCTCCTGCCTTTGTCTGATATGGTACTTTGCTGGCCCCTCAATACTAAAAGCAGTTGACCATGTACCAGGCCTGCCATCAGTCCCCATCATTCAGCTCCTCCTCTGGAGCTGCTCCCTTGCTTCTGAGCCTTTGCCAGTGCCCAGGAAACACTGACAAGCCACCCATTTGCTTTCAGATGGGACAGATCCTTACAAAACAATCCTAACGAGTGTTGCCTCCCTGGCCTCTCATGCAGTTCATGTTGATGACTTGCCAAAATTGAAACCAACATCAATATGGAGCCGGTATCACTGGGCATAGCATGTGCTGGTTTGCCCAGACAAGAAGGCGGCCCCAGCTAGCCCTGGCTCTGGAGGCTTTCCAGCCACTCCATGAATGCACTGATTGCTTTACCTCCCAGATGCCTGCTCTGCACAGACCACAAGCAGTGGCTGCATCTGGTGCTGCCCGTGCTCAGCCTGCCTGCCTGTGCAGAAGAGCATCCTCCCTGCCAGGGACCAGAGCCTGCCCTGGCACCAGAGCAGCAGCACCTGGGCTCCAGGCTTTCTATTGCCCAGGCTTCTGCCAGGTGCTGACCACAAGGGGCACTACCTGCCTTGCTGATGTGTGTCAACTGGTGGTGACAGGCATGCCAGGACATGGCAGTTGCGAGCTGTGTCTCCCTGCCAGTAGCTGAGAGCCTTGCTGACAAATTATGGCAATTATAAGAACAGGCAGATGTGCTGAGGCTTTTCCTGAACACTGCCCCATTCCCCACGTGCTCCTGGATCAGGCACATCCCAATTCTGATGCATTTGTTGTGTGTGAGGTCAGGAGTCTGCACTTGGTTCTCCTCACGTGGATTTGTGTGGCAGCTTTTTGAATTAATAGAAATATTCAGTAGCCACTCAATTTGTGGTGAGGACCTGTGCAGATTAATTATCCGTGGCTTGAAGAATATGTGACACTAAACGGTCTCCAAAGGATGGTTCTTCTCATAGTGGAAACACCCTCTAGGGCTGTGAACATCTTCTCAGAGCATCTGGTTTTTAGCACTGTAGCAGAATTAAATGAGTCAGAGAACTGTTCCTATCACACCACACATGAACTGAGTAAGTGATATTTTCATATTTATATTGCTGGTTGGAAGAACTGACTGACATCTAATTTGATACGGACATCTGCACAGTCTTGGCCTGAGCAATTCTGTCAGTGATACATCCCTAAGGATCCCACACCAGACAGTTATTTTTATGGATGTTAATATCATCGCTCCTTAGGGTTGGGTTTCAGCAATGTGGATCTTGTTCTCCATTGACATCTTAAAATTTGAGAGGGAGGTTAGAACTCACTAGGGAGTGACCGTAACATTTGTGTCACCTCCACAGAATGTATGATTTGTGCCTATAATATGAACACAGGGATTTATACAATTCAAGACACTATAAATTCAACTAAATTAATTTTTTCTGCATTCAGGAAATTGCACACATGGAAAATTGAATGCACACCCACATTTGCTTACACAGCATTTATGGTACTGTAATATTTTCCTTCTGTGTTCGTCCTGTGATGGCTGTGCAGAGCTTGGAATCTTCATGGGAAGAAATCTCTGCATGGAATATACAGAGTGGTGACTTTTTCCTGAGAGCCATGAATGTTTGTGAACATGAATTCCCTGTTTCATCTTCCCAGTCCTCACATTACTTATTGTAAATTCACCCAAATACTCACAATATTTTTGGTAAGAAAACAGGTTCTTTTGTGTGAAGGGATGAAAACCTTCCTAGGCTGATGTTATGAAAGACTTCCTGGAAGATTTCTCCATAGGCAGTTTTCCATTGAGGAGGGTGGACTCATTTTCTTCTTTGGCATCAGGAGTGAGGTAGTAGAAATGTTCCCCCTCTCTGGTCTCCATGGAAATTACCTGGAGAGAGGTATCCTACATGATATCAGAGTTCCTTAGGGAACCAGGATCATCGTGTGCTGGGCACATCACAGGTGCCCCCAAGAAATGTCTGCAGCAGCTTCTCTGCACACCCCCCATCTTCAGTATCAAAGATTATAACAGGCTCTAACTCAGCAAAGTTGTCAGGGAGTTTTCTGAATTTTATTATGGAATATTTCACACAATAGTGTGCCCCATGCTTAGATGTGTCCTGCCCTCCCTCCATTACAGCTTTACCAAGCAGTTTCCAGAGCCTTTGGGAAAAAAAGAAATGGGGGGGGGGGGGG
>NW_020799123.1:363333-374363 GCF_003259725.1 Athene cunicularia
GGGGGGGGGGGGGGGGGGGCAGGGGGCAGGCAGTGTTAGAGAAGGCTGTCCCTACAGCAGTGTGAAGGAAAGAATAACAAACATTTGTAGAGATGTGCTGGCTCCCCATCCCCACACTGTGGGGCTGGACTCCTGTGCCCTCTTCTGCTATCACCCCAAAGCCACTGAACAGGGAGGAAGACTGGAATCTCACTACCACAGCTGCCCACATTTAGCAGGGCTCAAAGACCCAGGGCAGAGCAGCATCAATAATGCTTCTCCTGAGGGAGCAGGGACAGAAGGAAGGGAAAACTGGGCCAGGGAGCAGCCTTGGAGCTGCTTTGCTGCTCTGATGCAGTGCAGCTGGTGTAACACACCCTCTCCAGAGTATAAAAGCATCACTAATTCTGTGTCAATCTGACAGTCTTTTCCCTCCTAAAGAAAAATTCTGGTCCCCTGCCATGACAGGACAACCCTGTTATGAGTCTCCCCACAGCTGTAGGGAAACAGGGCTATTGATGATGCCTTGCATTTAACTCATGGGAAGTTGTTGGACTTTTATCAGTTCACTCTTGCTAGAGCAACAGTTCCTTCATATCCTCAGCTGAGATGCCCATGGGGCAGTCCTGGGGCAAAGGGCTTGTTAACATGCCCAGGAAACAACCCACACATGCAACGGCTACTTGGATTGTTTGGGAAGAGCCTGAGTGGCATGGCATCTACTAAACAGTGGATTATCTGCATATTGGCTTCTGTCTTATGCACAGCATTCAGGGCTTTTCTGATGTAGGCCAACAAAGTGTTAGGCATGTGCAGGCAGAATGTGATTCCACTTTTAGCATCATAATCAGCAAGTACAATCTGTCATGAATGAACTCTTTCTGTAGCATGGTACCGTATAACCTCTGGTGGGCATCTTAACCAGAAAAGAACACAGGTGGGTGCCAGAGAGTACAGGAAGCAGTAATCTTCTGATAACACAAACAAAAAGAAGCAATGTAAAAATTATAAGTAATGACATGTCATAGTAATTCTGAAAAGAGGCCATTTCATCAGTCATTTTAGAAGAACTGATGAAATGACACCAACAGTCAGTGCAATATTCCCACCTCTGGTTAAAAATTCAGTATTTAGAAGGCACACAGTTCTTTCCTTAGCAATTCTCTCTAAGGGTGAGAAATATTTGACATATCATGAAAGTTTTTGTTAAATTATATTTGTGATTTATGCATTACTATTGCTGAGTAGGCATTTTGGCATAGTAATTTGTCTACCTAATAATAATAATACAATTTGTGCTCTACAGATCTGGCTAGACAGAGAGACCTGACAAATAACCCTGTCATTTATTTCTTATTCATGACACTGACAAAACTTCTTGAGCAGAAGGACATTGTACTCTTGACAGTACAGCTGGGACCAAAAGTAAAGTTGAGCTTTAAATTAAAAGCAAGAGTGATGTCACTTGGAAAACAGAAGGATAGAAACACAGAACTAGACACCTTCCCAGTCTGTCTGTATCAATCAACATGTCTTACAAACAACTCTGTAATCTCATCAGGTCTGAGATTACTACCAGTTATAATGAAAAACAATAAAATGGAGAAAAAAATTTTATATGGTGCTCACCACTGCAGTGAACGCAATTTGACACCATCTTTCCAGTTTTCAATTTCTATAAAATATATTTGTTTATCTCTAAAATTTTCAAAAAATGGATCTACCAAACACAATTTGAGGATCAGAAAAGTACCTCTAATTCTCAAAATTAATTAGAATATGATCTCTTTACATTCATTTATTTTACTTCTAATATTTTCCTTCAGCCTAAAGAGATTGTTCTCCTTTTTTTTCTCCTCAGTAGTTATACAAATAAATCATCATATCAGTTTCATCTCAATAGACTAAAAAAGCCAGTCTTTTGAAGTCACTCATCAGAAACTAGTGTATCTATTCTTATGGCCATTAATTCTGAGCTGCACTTGTTCCAGATAAGTGAATATTTCTCAACTCTTTCATCAATGTTCTACTGAGATGTCTCCTGATCAATGTATTTTCCCCATTCTTCAGTACAGCTATTGCATTATTTTTGGTTTGGTTTTTTTTTTTTTCCTATAGTTGACTCCCAGTTTGATAGATTCACATGACTAGAAAATTACATAAATAGTTTCTCAGGCTGGAAAGGATCACAGCCACATTTGCTGCTTCGCAGGAATGTGTCTGTGTATTCAGCACAAGCAGCAGAACTGACAGCCTGATAGAAGTTGCTGTCTTCCAGCTGGAGCCACACGCAGCAGGAAGGCAGAAGTCATAGGCCAGATAAGGAGCCAGAGGCATTCAGGGTAGAGAAGAGGGACTTAGGTTTTAGCTCCTATTCTTTCAAATTTGCATACATTCCATGCCTACAATAACAGAAAAACATAAAAAAAAAAAAAAAAAAAGAAAGTGTAACACTGCTTTTAATTTTGAAAGTCATTCTGTAACTAATGTCAGCAATGTATCCTCAGCTATTTGTTATTGCTTAACAGCAATAGAAATTTCAGAAATTAAAGTTCTGACCTGCAATCCCTTTTCAAGTTTTTTCTACAGATGTCCTAAAAACTTTCTGTCCTCCCAGTCCCCATCAGTACCTCTAATTTTCCTTCCATTGTTGTTTTTAGCCATTTCTTTTGGTGCCATGGCTCACAAGGACTTGGGGTCTGAGGAGGCACTAGACATGGGCTGCCTGCCTGCCCCTCCTGCAGAGTCAGGACAAAGCAGAGATGTAGCAAGTGGATCTATTTCTCAAGACATTCTTTCAGTACCCAGTGAGACAGACATTGAGGTACTCAGGCTATGGACATGAAATGGGTGGAGAAACATAGAATATGCCTGAGGCTGGTAGATCTTTTCTTCAAACATTTCCCAGATATTCACCTCCATTCTTTCTTCTGAAATTACACATTTTCCTTCAAAGACTGAAAACCTCCGCTCATTACTGCTTAAATAATATTTATTCATACTAGTATTCTCTTTATTTTCACGTAGCAGTAGCATGTGCAAATGCTGAACATTCCCCACTGCGAAAAAATGTGCCATTATCAAGCCTTAAATTACATCTCAGGAATTGGATACAGTTTCTTCCTGGGCATCAGATTACTAGGGTTAAATGAGTTTCACTAGTTAGTCTTACACAACTAAAGTCCCTCAAGAAAAAGTACTTTCTGTAGAACTGAGATGTGTTCATCTAACTCTGATGATAGGAAAGGGAATGAAGACCATGTGTTCTAAGAAATACACATCACTTTCATATCAAGATTTTTATGAACTTTAAATTCTGTGCAATACGAACAAGGTATCAGATGCATCTATTTTAAACTTTCTCTGAGATGTTCATTTATGCCTATTATGGACCCATGTTTTTCCCAAGATCAGTTACCTTTGCATCAGCACTCACCAGCTGACAGGCAGCCTGACTCCAGAAATAGTGCGTCAGTGCAAAGTGACTCCTGCCCTCCAGCTAAGACAGCAAATCACAAAGCAAAGAGAAATTAATTTTCCATTCCACCTCTATTAATATTCCATTTTGATCCCGATAATCCACTGCGCTTGATAGGGTGTCTAGTGAAGTTCTGCACAGTACAATGTGTGGGAATTTTGTGTTTCCTGAACATAGAATTTATAACAGAAAACCCAAATTATATTTTTATTTTCAAAAAATTGCACCGTTTTCCTATAAAAAAAAAATCCAAAATATCAATAGTTTGTGTAAAACACTAAGATAATAATTTATTAATAAATAACAATATTTTATTTTAAATATTTTGTAATTGCTTTAAAATAAGTATGTATCATCCATTTCATATTTGTAACATCACCCAAAGTAAACAGAATGGATTACTGTTAATTATAAAGTCTATTTGTCCTTCAACAAATGGACATAGACATCAACCTTTTCTACATTTCAAATATGAAATTTTTTATGGTTTCAAAAGAGCAAAATGTAAACTTCTCATTCTCTCCTTTCTTTTACTCTGTGTTATGGAAGACTGTGAGATGGCTTCAGCCACTTTCAGTGTCTCTGGTATGGTCCCTCTGGTATCCGGAATGCTATCCAGATACCAAATATTATCACTAGTGCCCAATAACCCTTTACAGAGTTGAACTTGTTGTCCTTAGGTTATAACCTTAGGTGAAACAAAATTATATAAAATCACGGAGTCATAGAATTATGAGGTCATAAGGGGTCTCAGAGAATTATCTACTCCAATCCTCCTGCTCAAAACATGATCAACTAGAGCAAGATGCTCAGCTGGGTTTTGAATATCTCCAAGGATAGACACTACTCCATCACCCTGGGTAGCCTGTTCCAGTGTTTGAACACTGTCACAATATAAAACCTTTTTTCTTAAGTTTAAATGGAATTACTTACATTTCCATTTGTGCCCGTTGCATCTTGGCCTGTCACAGTACATCACTGAGAAAATTCTGGCTTTCACTTTACTCCTCCCAGAACTGGTATTTACACACACTGTCATCTTTCCCCTGAGGTTTCTTTTTTTGAGGCTAAACAATCCCAGCACACTCAGCCTCTCCATAGACAGATGCCCAGGAATTGCTCAGGGATGTCTGTCCCTTTCTTTTACTGTGGAGCCTAGACCTGGACAGAATACTCTAGATGTTGTCTCACCAGACCTGAGTAGAGGGGAAGGATCACCACTCTCAGCCTGCTGGAGACACTTTTCATAGTGAAGCCCAGGATGCTGTTGGCCTCCTTTGCCACAAAAGCACATCGCCAGCTGACATTCAACTTGATGTTTACAGGTCCTTTTCTGCTTTCTGGCCAGTCATGCCCAAGCCTGTGCTGGTCCATGAGGTTATTCCTTCTCAGGTACAGGACTTCTCATTTCCATTTGCTGAACTTATGTCAGCCTGTTTCTCCAGCTTGTCAAGCTCCCTCTGAATAGCAGCACAGCCATGTGGTGTATCAACCACTCCTCCTAAATCTGTATCATCTGCATGTTTACTGAGGATGCACCCTGTTCAGACATGTAGGTTGTTAACAAAGATGTTAAAGAATACTGGCATTTGTTTTAACCCCTGGAGTACACCACTATTTTTTTTTCCTTTTTTTTTTTTTTTTTTTACAGCCAAGAAAGTAAACACATGAAGAGCATTATTACAAATCACCTGTGAGGCACCACAGAAGTGTGGCACAGTGTTGTTCCAGACATTTAAACTGTCAGAAGCTGAGTTCAAGAAGGCAAAATAATATGTCTGCTTTTGTTGCTCTGTCAGTGACTGCATACCCTTGCACAATTCATAGTTTTCCTCCAGAAAGACTGATTTAAAACCTTTTAAAAGAAAGGCATTTAAAACTGCATTTATTTGAAGAGTTTAAAACTCAGATCAATCTAACATCTTCGGAGGGTGTTCTAGCTTGCTAGTTCTTAGGACAGACTAGTCATTCCTTATTTGACATCCATGTGTATCCTTAGAGAACATTGTCCTCAAGAGAGAGATGCTCAGTAACCAACCCCCAGGATAGCACAAGCTGGATCCCATATCTTTTCACCGCAGTTATAATCTTCTGGCTATCATGACTGCCAAGATATTCAAGAATAGCACTGCAGTTCAGAATAGATGACCTCTGCCTTGGAAGCATCCAGCAGACCGGCATATGAATCACAGCCTTTCACTCTCTGTCTGATTAAGTATTTAAACTGATCTTCAAACTTCCATCAAGTCAGATCATTTCAATGTTGTAACAAAAATATTTTTTCAGGAGTTGTTTTTGTTGATGATAACATGGAGAAAATTGTGCTGTAAAAATTATGCTGTTATAATTCTGTAATGATCAACACATCAAAACTGCAATGATTAACAGGATGATTTCCTGGTACAACAGTGCTTACCCCTCTGCAAGGGTCCACACTGACACATATTCTGAGAACAAACCTTTATCTATTCTGTGACAATGGAAATTGCCGTAACTCTCCACAACAATCCACAGGAAAACAAAGTCCCTGCCATGTTTTCCTCTACACAGATCTTCCTCTGGCTATGGGATTTTCTGCCACAGTTGAGTGTCCCAGACATTTCCCTCACACACAATACTGGTGGGATGTTAGCTATATTTAACGATGTAGCAATGTGGTCCTAAATGTTTTCTCAATTCTTTATATAAACACAAGCTATTACAAGAGTTAAAATGATCCATCTAGATCAAATAGTTAAGAAATATCAGGACAAAGACACTCTGGAGAGAAGGAGTTAGAAAATCTGATACATTTAAAGTGTGTGTAAAACAGCCCACCGGAGAAGAGCTTCCTACAAACACTGGTTCTTAATAGCACAGTTCATGTCCATAGCAAGAGTCCATGCTGGATGATCATTAGTCCATTAGACATAACATGTTAGTAAATCACAGAAGAAATTCAACACCGTATTTAACAGTAAAAGAGGAACAGGTGCATCACACTTATGTCTCTGGACTTTGGCAGATCTTCAGGAGTGTTCAATTTCATTTCACAACAAGCAAAACAAAGTTGAGAAATTTTCAGATTGTCCAGTAGCTTAGTTCTCCTTTAACAGGTTTCCTTTAACTAAACTTATCTCTATAGTTACACAGTTAAGCATGCTAATAGTTTCAGAGTGGGATCATGAACACCACCAACTGAGAAAAAGCAGTTGGCAAAGTACCAAAGCCATCTTAATCTGACATTTCTTCTTCATTTCAGTCTTGAACACGAAAGTAAGGTATGTGTAATGTGCTCTCGTGAAACAGAGGGACACATCCAGTCAAGACACCACTGGGTGCCAAAATATTTTTGACACCAATGTTCAGCATGGACAGTGATTTATGAAGGGCATGGTAACAAAACCAGAGGGGAGACAAAATGAAAAGGATTGAGGATGATCATGAAGAGACTGAATGTAGAGTTGAGCAGAGAAACAAACCATGTGGTCCTGTAAAAGTGTCCTGTGAAAGAACGGATAAATCTGAGTGGAGAAAAGCCATAGGACCTGCTGCTGGGTGACAATGGGAGTCATAGCTCTCAGAGAACAGGCATGAAGAGAGGAGAGCTTGCAGGAACTGGCTTTTTTAACTGCTAATTCAGGAAATAGTTCTGATTTTAGCTGCCACTTCTGCTAAATTGGACATAACAGCTTTCAGTTTAGCCTTGGTTTGGAGCAGTGAGTGGCTGAGCTATTCAGAGATGTACCCTTTCCACATATTGTTGAGGGTTCCAGGAAGTAGCTAGATGCCACAGGAGCTCAAACAGGAGTCTTTGCACCTACATTAAGCTCTGTCTATTGGTAGGAAAGTAATTGGCTTTTGCATTTCCCTGTTGATTTATCTCCATGGGCAGAATCTGTCATGCTAGACATTCCCTCAGACAGGCAGCCAGATCCACCAGTGACTCATAAGAGAGAAAACAACATATTTTTTAGCATGCATTTGTTAATAAGACAAATCATCTGAGAGTGAACAGCAGTACTATAGTGAGAGTATCTATATACTGTCCTTCCTGGTGCCTCCAAAGACCTCTCATGGATATTTTACTGTGTTCAGTATGTTCTCAGCTACATTTTTTTCAGATTTGGGTTCCTTAAAATAATTTTTGAAACCTTTGTAAAATGCTGGTGGCTCTTTTTCCATAGTGTACTGTGGCAGAATGAGAAGTTGTACAACAGACTGAGTAGTTTTGAAGCTGTTAGCTCTCCTGGGAAACCACCCTCCAAGGTTAATGCACTTATGTCTTGGCATGTTATTAGGTTCCAAAACCTCCTCTTTGGACACAACTGGATGGAATTTGGGATTGAATTCTCTTTAAGTTTCCAGTATCGAAAATTCACATTACTGAGTCTGTCATTAACACATTTTTTTGCACAAAGGAGAGAAAACCTGAGACAAGTATCTAAGACCAGATGAACTGACACAATTTATAGCCCATTTTCTTAATAAATTCACAACAGCCAATTAAAGAGTCATTACAGCATGAGTAAATTAGTGGAAATCATTCTTTACAGTTAAAATTTC
Source organism: Athene cunicularia (assembly GCF_003259725.1). Classification (NCBI taxonomy): domain Eukaryota; kingdom Metazoa; phylum Chordata; class Aves; order Strigiformes; family Strigidae; genus Athene; species Athene cunicularia. The sequence continues at coordinate 371,336 of NW_020799123.1, forward strand.
TTCAGGGACCATTCAAACAAACTCACAAGGGAAATGAGGGATAAAGATCAAATTCCAGTACCTTGGTTCAAAAATTACATTTACAGTATATCATCACTAAATCTCATATTTAGTTTCACCTCCCAGGCTAACACGAATTATCTAATAAGGGAGTGGAACTAATTAAAAATGATGGATGAATCGTTATTTTACTGTGCTCTACTTCTTTGACTGTCTCATTTAACATCTGAAAATGAAAATCCTCCACCTCTGGCCTCCCATCCTCTGAGCAATATTTAACTATTTATTTATTTATTTATTTAGGAATTAACAAAAAAAACCTGATGATATGAAGAGAGAATACTCCAGTATTTCAATAGGAGGCAACTTAAGATCCACACAGACAATACTGCTCTAGCCAACTGTTATTTAACTTCCCACTTCTGACTCTGAGAACGCAGAAAAGGCCAGCCAAAAGCTATTCGAACCAAGTTCATTACTCTAAAACCAGCACGGTCTGGCTGGTGGAATGGAAATAGCTCTTTAGTGGCACTGATGGATGGTGCCTTGCTGCCAGTACATAGATGCAGAAACATCTATTCTCATACTCTTCCACAGTGTCAGCACTGCCAAACTGATAGTGCTGTTCTGCTTGAGAGATGGCACAGGTATACTATAAAGCAATCTACAGATTTTCAAAGGGGAAATGTAGAAAAGACAAGCACATCTACTACCAGATAGTGCTCACAGTCCCATAAGAACCAGTTCTCAGATCCAGTTTAACCTACAACTGTAAGTAAGTATGGTAGTAACATTAATTTTGCCTCCTAACACAGTAATACACCTGGTAAGTCTTATCTACTCAAAAAGATATGGGGGTAGACCATCTCAATGGAAGTCCAAGTCATAGCTATATAAATTATACCTTGTAATCAACTTACCTCATTTAACTACATATAAGCACACAGCACGTAATTTAAGTGTGGTTTGGTCAAAGCCATGATCCATTGTAAATCACATTTATTATTATCACCCCATATCTAGTTGCATTGTAAACCAGTCTCGGTAGGTCTAGAATATACCACACTGATTATAAAGATAGACCATTGTTGCCAGGTTTAAGTTGTCCTCCAAAACTCAATATGGCTGCCTACTCCTTTGTCTCATATATTTAAAGCATGCTTTTCCCCACTTATCCTGCTTTAGCTGAATGCCAACTGTGTGAATTGCTTTCTGATAAACGATTTTCTCAGTAGTAATCAGGTGTGCTCTAACTTTTACTCTGAAGATCTCCAAAGCATTAAAACAAAGGTCTTTAATTTGGTCCAAAGAACATTCCTTATACTATCTACATGCACTGAATTGGTTTTAAAGCTGAGCTACAACATAGATTACACAAAGATTTCTTCAGGATTCTGCAGAAAGACTGAAGTAAGGCTGTTCAGTATACCTTATTCATATTTCCCAGATATGTCAGCTGACATCAGAAAAGGCTGTACAATCTCTCTAAAACATCCTTTGTTAGATTATGTTTAATTCAGTTTTTCTTAGTGTATACATTATGTTTCTCCAAGCACAGCAACAGGCTTTGAGGAGTGAGATGCTCCTGTTCTCAGGCAGCATCATGCCCGGTCAGGGTGTAGTAGGTAATGGAGGCACAGCATGGTGCCAGAAACCTGCAGCTCACTGGATACTGCAACGGCCTGATGCAGGAGTGCAGGAAAGAGCAACATCATGGGCTCTGGTGGGACTTGGTGGACCTTGCAGTTCTGAAGAGAGACATAAGAACTAACTAAAGCCAATTTGGATGCAAGGACCTGCCTTGTAAGGATTCTTTGGGCAGGTGAATAGTTGTTGATAAAATTTCTTTGTTTCTATGTATTCTCTAGTCTGTTTTCCTGTTTAATAATTTAATTGCAACCAGGTGATAGGCTGTGTAAGGGACTGTGTTAGACTGTGTTTGTCTCAACATTGCTGCTGCACCATTACCACTTCCTGACCTCAGCATCCTGTTGCCATGGAGGACTATGCTCTGAAGGAGACGAATTGTCCCAGACGAAATTATGACATCCGCCCAAAGCTAAAACAACAGCATCCTTGGCAGTGCCTACCAAGCTGCACCTGCACATGAGCTGGGTGGAAGATCACCAGAAACACCTGGGCATGCGCACTTGGAGGACCACGGGTCAGCACGTATTACAGTGAGCTCCGTGAAAATGCGTGGAATTTTCGGAGAAATTGTGGGGACTGGGGCAATAAAAGGACTGCATACTCCTGTCTCAGGACTCTTGTACTCTTGTTCTCTTGTTATCACTCTTGTTGCCTTCTTGATTTTGGTCATCCTTCCTCGGATCTGGGACTTTGGCAGAACTTGGAGCTTGGAGCACCATCACCTGCACCGAGACCAAGCCAATGGTACATCACTGGATTCGTGGTGGTAGTAATTGATACTGCCACATCTCTACCATTTTCTTGCTTAGGGATTCTGACTTTCCCTTTCTTTTTCTCTCTGTCCTATCACTATTACTAGTTGTGTGTACAATAAATTTTATAAGGTTGTACGTCATCTGACCTCGTTTGTGACTTAATTTCACTTATGGGATCATTTAAGAACCCTCCCCGATATCAGATTAGGACAGGCTGCTAAGCCTGACTTTTTAGTTTAGAAGCCTTTCCAGGTTTTGTGACAGCTCATTAGGTTTTAGGTAGTTGTGCCCCAAGATATGGCTGACAGGAGTTCATCTTACTTGTGCTTTCATGTGGCACATAGCACAGGCCATTAGTATCTTGCAATGTGCATCCATGGCCTGTTCGCATCATGACTACTAAAGGCAGGCATGGGGATTTCATCTCAGAAAGGATGTGACAGACTGGGAGGAGCACTGAGAATGGCTGAAAGGATCAACTGACATAAGGTTGTACAGTGACACAGTGTAATATGCTAGGTACCAGTGCAGGAAACTTCTTTAATCTGCACTGTATAGCTTGAGAAAAATATAATAAATTAAAAATAGCCTAAGAAAACCCACCTTCCTTCCCCCCCGCCCCC
>NW_020799123.1:374413-382857 GCF_003259725.1 Athene cunicularia
CCCTCTGCAATCTGCTCCGTGAGGTCGGAAATCTCCTCTGCAAGGAAGGGTGAAAAGTGGCACGGTCAGGCTCAGAGCTGAAGCGGAAGGGCCCAGCCACACCAAGGTGACAAGTATCTTTGCAGAGCTGCAGGCGGTAGTGGTGGACAGGAGAAAGCCCTGCCAGGAGCAGAGGGCCAGGCACTTACGCTGCAAGTTCTTGTTCTCCCGCTTCAGCGTTTCCAGGTGGTCCAAGGACTCCTCATAGGCATTCTTCATCTTAAAGAGCTCCGTGCTGAGAGAGCGAGACTCCTTCTGGGAGGCTTCCAGCTCAGCCTGCGTTTCCTCATACTTCTGCTTCCATTCTGCCAGGATCTGAGGAGAAACGGGGCGTCAGTATGCAGGTGGCAGTCAGGAGGACATGCTCTGCCCAGGAGCCCCGGGGCTGGAGCCCAAAGACCTTGTCAAAGTTCTTCTGCTTCTTATCCAGAGCTGCGCAGGCAGCATTAGATCTCTCCACGTCGATCATCAGGTCCTCCACTTCATTCTGCAGCCTCTGCTTGGTCTTTTCCAGGGAGGCACATTTGGCATTCACAGCCTCAACGTGTTCCTCTGCATCCTGCAGGCGCTGTGCCAGCTTCTTCCTGGCAGGAGATAAGCAGAGCTCCCGGTTAGAACGTAGAGCAGAGACAATTTTCACAAGAGGGCAGTTGGCCACCTTGGGGGCTTCGAGACTAGTGCTTTTCACAGTGTTCCAAGATTACATGACGCCTAACGCATCTACCAAGACTTTTCCTAGCACTTACTGATTATTTGTCATGTCTCAGCATTTCTAGCCATAAAGGCTACATTTGTCCTTCTAATCCACACTTTTTCCACAGCAAACTCTTCCCCTCTCTCCCTCTCCTCCCTCTACCACAAGGACACTATATCCCTGCCTTCATCCCACAAACAGTTCTCTGCCTGAAATGTTAAAACTACTAACAGTGAAAGATCTGAGTGCAACATTATTTGATACAGCTGTGAAACAAATGGAGAAATTGAGGACAGCATAAAAACCATATTGCAGAAAACCTGCTTAGGCTAAGGCACTTTCACAATCACTGTGTCAAACAGTAATTTCCCCACTTGATGCTTCAATTAACACTACTTTCCATTGTCAGTCATGTATTGCATCATATGGAGTATATATATATACAAACCTGTATATAACAGGATATATATATAAACATACATATGTACTTACATATTTAATAACTTTCCATTATAATATATCAGGATACATCATAATGCAGGCACAAAATAAACAGGAGGGAAAGTTAAGGATTTAGAAAAGATTAATGAGATTGGAGAAGAAAAAGGAGGTAATCTGAAACGCTTACTGTGCCAAGATCTCTACAATCTTTATTTGCTACAACTTTCTAAAGGAACAAACTACAGTTTGGGAAAAGGGGAAAGAGCTCCACATTCTGTGCATTCCCTAGTCACTTTATGGTTTTCTAGATACTAATTCTTGTTCTTAATTTTTCCTGTAAATCTCACGGGTCTTCACTCGGAGCTTGTTGACCTGTGACTCTGCAATGTCAGCCCGCTCTTCAGCTTCCTCTAGGTCATGATGGATCTTGCGGAACTTGATGAGATTGACATTGGACTGTTCCTCCTGTGGGGGAGAGGGAGTTGTGAAAACAGAAAGGCTGACACTTCCAGTTTCCTCTACCTGTAGCCTGCATATTCCTACAGGAGTAACCCTAGTCCCCACTTCCCAGCTCTTATCTAGGCTCTTAATTCAGATCTTCTCCATCTTTGTAGTTTCTTATAATGAAAATTCACTAAAGGTTTTATGGAACTTCATTTTGTCTACAGAATAATACTAAAAATGTATATTTTAATCAAATGCATGTAGCAGTAAGGAGATTGTGGACATGCTATGTTGTACCTTAGAAGAACTTGTCAGATGAGCAATTCAATGCATCTATGTATGTCTTTTTTTCAGAACTGAACTAAAAAGCAACCACTGTTGGTCCCCTAAATAACTTCAAATATGGTTGTATTGAATTTAGTATCCTGCTTCTGATAACCCAGACTTGAAGACCTATAGAAGTAACATTCTCTTTGATGCTCTAGGCCTTTTGAATTCTGACAAGACTGACAATAAACACCTGTGAATGTATTACAGACAGAAAGTAAGTGTCTGTCTCAAAGAAAAGTGTAAAGACCATTCACTTCCTAATCCAAACAGCTACTAATCCAGTCTCTTCCCTCTTTCTGCCTGTGGACTTCAAGACCATCTACCTCTTGTTGATTGGCATGTATTTCTAGAACAGGTACATCTTACCTCTGAATGAAATGTTCAATCATAAATAGCTTTTATTTAACCTAAGGACCGGACATTGAAATTCTAGGTTGTCTGAAACCTTAGGCCACCATCCATTTCAATTTCCCACTCACACAGGTCTAGCACCAGTGTTAGATCTGGTTACTTAGGGACTTGTTGAGTTTTGAGAATCCACAAGAATGAAGATTCCACAGCCTCTCTGGGCTCCTGTTTCAGTACTTAAGCACTTTCATGGGTTTTATCCTAATATCAGTCAGAATTTTTCTGATGCAACATGTGCCTTTTAGGCACTCATCCTTTGGAACGTGCACCTCCAAGGCAAGTGTGTCTCCTTTTTGACAAAATCATGTTTGAGTGCTGAAGACAACAGAAAAAACTCTACTTGATAAATCCATGCTGGCAGTTTCCAATTACCTTCTTCTCCTTCATGTGCCTTGACATTACTTCCAGGAGGAATTGAAATATGATCTTCCCACTACCTGAAGTAAGGTTGACCTGCTGTCTTTCCAAATACTCCATCTTGCCCTTCTTTAAGATGAGTGCTTTTACAGTCATCAGAGACTTTCACCAGTTGCCATAACCTTTCAAAGTTAATAGAAAAATTGCAGTGGCATTGGCCAGCTTCCCTAGCACAGTCAGGTGCAGCCATCTAGTCTATTGAACTCATGTATGTGCTGTTTGCTTAAGTGGTTGCCAGTTCAATCTTCCTCTACAGTTCAGCTTTCCTGGCTCCATCCTTATATGTTCAGGCAATACTCTTATGCTCCTCACAGGATGCTCATCCACGCTTCCACTTTCCATATACTTTCTTTTTGGTTTTGAGCTTAGTCAGGAATTGTCTATTCAGAATATATAGACTCCTGCAAAAACTGCTTGACTTCCTGCACATTCCTGTGCTCTGTAGAAACAGTCCTTAAAAACACAGCACTCCAGTCATAAGAGTTATAAGACTGTGTATGTGATATTGAGGAGAATCTCAACACTGCAGTGACTGTACACAGACTTCTAATTCCTCCTGCATGTTTCCCATACTGTACAAGTTTTTCTACAGACACATGAGATGGTTTTCTGTCATGCTGCTTTCTCAGGGGAGGTGTGAGAACCTTCCTCCTCATGCTGTCCCACAGATAATTCCTCCCTGCATCCATTTGTCTTTTTATTTGGGGAATGTTGTTACCAGCATGTGGGTGCATATGCTGGATTACTGAACTTTCTGCCCACACTGACAATGGAAAAGTATAACCAGCACTCTGGGCAGAAGATTAATGACATCTAAAAGCAAGAAATAGTTACAAAAATGTCAGAAGAAAAGAATATGCTTGTTAAGGAAGAAATTGTTAAAGAAGGGATTTTCTGGAATTTCAAAAGCAGGAACTTACTGGCTATGTACAGGTGGCAATGTTTGTGCAAAGTACTGAGGGGAGCTACTTTTAGAGATAAGCATGTGCAGGAGTAACGCAAGATAGAAAAACAGTATATAAAGGCTTGCTGCTATTTTTAGAATGCACGAGTATATAAGGGCTTGCTTGCTAATAAAGTTTGAGCTTGATTTCCAATCATATTAATTGTCTGTGGTCTTGTCTCCAGTGGCCTGCACGGGAATTCATCCCCCAACCCAATATCCAATAAATCTAGTTTAAAACTCTCCTCACTGAATCAAAAGCTTGCTGGCAAATATGCTTTTACCTTATTTGTTCAGATAAATCCACCACTCCCCAGAAGTTCTTGTTCCTCAGAAAAGAAGATGTGGTCATAAAAGCCAAAGCCTTGCCTGTGACATCAGCCACATAACCAGCTGTTCACCTGAAGAATGCATCTTTTCATACCCAAGCAGTCCCCTTGATCAGCAGAATCAGGGAGGACAACACTTGAACTCCCACACCCTTCACTGTAGTCCCCAGAGATCAGTAATCTCTGGGCACCATCACTGAGTATCAGAAACTATTATCTCACAATGAAAGGGATCTCAGTAATTTACCTAGTCCTGTTTCCTTTGCAAAGCAGGACCCATGTGCCAAGGAGAAACAATGGTTCTATGGTTCAATCTGATGGCTACTCAAGATTTTTAGCCCTCCACAACATTCTGGTTTAGAGCCCTTGGCAAGAAGCAAACTTCCTGAGAAAGCAGCTCTGGTTGGAAGATGAGTTCCTCCACACTATTTAGAAAAGTGTGTCCAGTATAAGCATGGGTCAGGCTCACCTGGCCCAGATGCCTCCTCTGAAGAAACATATCTCACTTGTCACCAGATCCTGTGTATAAGTCTAGAAGTGTACATCTGTAGGTGGTGAATGTGCCTTCTCCACTTAACAGATGTCAAAAGCTTCAAGCTTCTTGGAAGTCTTCATCAACCCCCCTAATGCAGGGTTTGAGCTCTTGCACCATCAGTGCCTCTCTGAGGACCTGCTGATCTCATTTGGCATTCCAGAAACAACACAGCCTGCTTGCTTCCTCCTGCAGGTCCATCACTTGGCGATTCATCAGCCAGATCAGGATGTATCAGCCCAAGCCTTGGGAATAAAAACTGCACTCTGGTAAAGCAAACCTGTTATTTTTTTCAGGAACTCCATTTTGACTGAGAACTCTTTGAAGTGCTGGGATGATTGTTCCACCTGATATTGGAAACTTATCTATAGCATGTTGCCATCACTTCTGGAACACTTCTAGCAGTCACCAACAAACTTGAGCAGCACACCTGGGTCCCTCATCTTCATGAACTGCTAAATCAACTGCTAAATCACTTGGTCATATTCCATAGAAATGGTAGAAATAGCAGCAAAACAACATTCTAAGACTTCAGCCTACTTTTTCTCAGAGGTACCTTTCCATATAATATGGAACTTTCAGAAGTCTAGCATGGTTATCAAAACCACATTTCTATTAGGAAGGTAGAGAAATACCATATAAAACCATGGTCTTCTAAAAAAAGCAACAAGATACTGCAACCAAACCCAAAACTATTTAAATATGTTAAATTAGTCACATAGATTGTAAGAAATTACTAAATTGTTGTGTACTTGTGAAGGAGAATTGACAAGTATTTACATTTGAAAATAAGTTCATTTATAGAGTGAAATAGTCTCCACATTATCAAATATAACTACTTGCTTAATATTCTGTGAAACGGTCCTGAGGATACATTATCAAACCTGAAATATAACATGATTAAAAAAACACCCAACTCATAAATTCCCCAAATAACTTCACAAACACCCAAGTTTTCCCCCTTGAAAGTGTCATCACCACCACACAGAGTGATACTTACAGCCTCCTCAGCTTGCCTCTTGTAGGATTTCACCTTCATTTGCAGCTTGTCCACCAGGTCCTGCAGCCTGAGATTATTCTTCCGGTCTTCCTCAGACTAGAGTGGTTTGTAAGCAGCAAAGAGAATGAGTTGTTTTCCCCATACCACAAAATAATATTTCCCCCTAGAGTTCATGTGAAGAATCTTTGATATTCTGGGATGAGGGTGTGTCAGCCAAAGGAGGCCTCCTGCCTTACCTGGTAGGTCAGCTCCTTCACCCTCCTCTCGTACTTGCGCACGCCCTTCACGGCTTCAGTGCTGCGCTTCTGCTCAGCGTCAACCTCCGCTTCCAGCTCCCTCACCTGCAATGAGAAGCCCGGCTTTGGAGTTTCCATGCTGCTTATTTGCATGACACGTTCTCTCACGCACAACTCAAAGCCCTACGCACTCTGGCCTCCAGCTTCTGGATTTGCTTCTTGCCTCCCTTCAGTGCCAACTGCTCGGCCTCATCCAGACGGTGCTGCAGGTCCTTCACCGTCTGGTCCAGGTTTTTCTTCATCCTCTCCAGGTGGGCACTGGTGTCCTGCTCCTTCTTCAGCTCTTCGGCCATCATGGCTGCCTGAAGGGAGCAAAGGGTGAAAGCCATTTTGGGGTTGGAGACATTTTGGGGAGAACACATCCTCCAGTAGCAGTGAAAGGAGCCCCCAGCTCACATCTGTGATGGCCTTCTTGGCCTTCTCTTCAGCATTGCGGGCTTCCTGGATCGTATCCTCCATTTCACCCTGAATTTGGGCGATGTCTGTTTCCAGCTTCTTCTTGGTGTTGATCAAGCTGGTGTTCTGTGCAACAGGAAGACATAGGGGTTTATAACTTTGAAGCCTGCATAACAAACGTAGAGCCTGAGAAAAGACTTTCCTCTTCAAGCTTGTAATTCAGAATCTGGAATGTTTTTTAAAATAGTTGTTTACAAATTGTGAGTGCTGGACTCGGGTGACGGGTTGTGAGTATACCTTCCCTTGTAGAGAGCAGTAGAGAATCTATTCTAGATGTTTCTCACAACCTCATCTCTAACACACATCATTATTACATGTTAGGTCTCTATGTCTGGTCTCCACAGAATGCCCTGACCTGGGTATGGAGGAGCTGCACACGTTCAGTGGCATCCAGGAGCTCCTGCTCAGCCACTTTCCTCGAGCGCTCCGTCTGCTCCAGGGCTGCCCGTAGCTCCTCAACTTCAGCCTGCAGCAGGTTTGCTCTGCGCTCCACCATGGCCACCTGCTCCTTCAGGTCCTCCTGTGTCCTGAGAGCATCGTCCAAGTGTATCTGGGTATCCTGTAAAAGAGAGGAAAGAGAAATTATAAGGTGGCACAACACTCCTGGGTCTTAAAAATGTAAGGTAGACATTCTTCTATACGCATCTTTGCTGAACGGACCTTGAGCACTGCCTGCGTGTTTCTCAGGTTCTTCTGGGCCTCTGCAGCCACGCGGTTGGCATGGCTCAGCTGGATCTCCATTTCATTCAGGTCTCCCTCCATCTTCTTCTTCAGCCGCAGGGCTTCGTTCCTGCTCCTGATCTCAGCATCCAGGGTGCTCTGCATGGACTCCACAATTCTGAGGTGGTTTCTCTTCATCTGGTCAATCTCCTCATCTTTCTCTGCAATCTTCCTGTCAATCTCAGATTTCACTTGGTTGAGCTCAAGCTGGAGGCACTGTATTTTCCCCTCTTCATGTTCTAGGGAGGCCTGGAAAATTGAAAACAAACATTTATAACATTAACAAAGCTACTATTATTTTTCTGGGTAATGACAGAATATTTCAAGAGAACTCAGCTGGCTGCATTGCCCAGCCCAGAGGGGAACAAAGGTTTTTCAGCCATATTTCCTCATTGCTCATATTTTTGGGCAGACACCAGTGACTGTGGGTGTGTACCTCAGCTTCCTCTAGAGCAGCTTGGATTTCAGATTTCTCCTGCTCGATCTGCTTCTTGATTTTCTCCAGCTCATGAATCACCTTTCCCCCCTCTGCAATCTGCTCCGTGAGGTCAGAAATCTCCTCTGCAAGGAAGGGTGAAAAGTGGCACGGTCAGGCTCAGAGCTGAAGCGGAAGGGCCCAGCCACACCAAGGTGACAAGTATCTTTGCAGAGCTGCAGGCGGTAGTGGTGGACAGCAGAAAGCCCTGCCAGGAGCAGAGGGCCAGGCACTTACGCTGCAAGTTCTTGTTCTCCCGCTTCAGCGTTTCCAGGTGGTCCAAGGACTCCTCATAGGCATTCTTCATCTTAAAGAGCTCCGTGCTGAGAGAGCGAGACTCCTTCTGGGAGGCTTCCAGCTCAGCCTGCGTTTCCTCATACTTCTGCTTCCATTCTGCCAGGATCTGAGGAGAAACGGGGCGTCAGTATGCAGGTGGCAGTCAGGAGGACATGCTCTGCCCAGGAGCCCCGGGGCTGGAGCCCAAAGACCTTGTCAAAGTTCTTCTGCTTCTTATCCAGAGCTGCGCAGGCAGCATTAGATCTCTCCACGTCGATCATCAGGTCCTCCACTTCATTCTGCAGCCTCTGCTTGGTCTTTTCCAGGGAGGCACATTTGGCATTCACAGCCTCAACGTGTTCCTCTGCATCCTGCAGGCGCTGTGCCAGCTTCTTCCTGGCAGGAGATAAGCAGAGCTCCCGGTTAGAACGTAGAGCAGAGACAATTTTCACAAGAGGGCAGTTGGCCACCTTGGGGGCTTCGAGACTAGTGCTTTTCACAGTGTTCCAAGATTACATGACGCCTAAAGCATCTACCAAGACTTTTCCTAGCACTTACTGATTATTTGTCATGTCTCAGCATTTCTAGCCATAAAGGCTACATTTGTCCTTCTAATCCACACTTTTTCCACAGCAAACTCTTCC
>NW_020799123.1:382907-390999 GCF_003259725.1 Athene cunicularia
GAGAGGGGGCAAGGGACAGAGGCTTGCCTGCAGCTCCTTGATCTTCTTCTGTAATTGCATGCCCAGGGCTTGCTCATCCTCGATTTTGCTCTGGATCTGGCTGATTTCAAAGTCTTTCCTGTGGGCAAAGCAAACCGTGTCAGAGCTCAAAGAGAAAAGACAAGTGCACCAGCCCAGCACTCAGGTGCCCCACAGCCACACTTACTTCTTCAGTTTCTCATCCAGCTGCTGCTTATCATTTTCCAAGTCCATTATGGTGTCATGGGCCAGCTTCAGGTCTCCTTCGAGTTTCCTCTTGGCTCTCTCAAGGTCCATGCGCAGCTTCTTCTCTTGCTCCAAGGACCCTTCCAGCTAAAACAAACAAGACCGTCATTGCTCCACCAGTCAGGTTTAACTCTATTGCCTGTCCTGTTTTTGCTGTACCCCTCTGTGCTTACGTCATCCACTTGCTGCTCCAGCTTGGTCTTAGCTTTGGTCAGCGTATTGACTTTGTCCTCTTCTACCTGCAGGTCATCCAGTGTCTGCTGATGGGCCTCTTGGAGGGCTTTCTTCTCTTTTGTCAGCTTGGCAATGGTCTCGTCCAGGGCTGCCATCTCCTCTGTCAGGTTTTTCACCTTAAAAAGAAAGCTATCTTATTACAAGAATTGGAAATGGATCTATTTTCCCTGAATGTGAACCCCAAATTCTGTTTTATACCTTGTTTTCAGTGGCATATTTTTCCTTCTCAACCTTGGCCAGTGTTATCTCAAGTTCATCGATGTCATTCTTCAGCTCTGAGCATTCATCCTCCAGTTTCCTCTTCTTGGCTGTCAGCTCGGCATTAATTTCCTCCTCATCTTCTGCTCTTTCAATTATCTCTTTAACTTTTGCTTCCAGCTGAAGTTTTGTTTTTATCAGCTGGTCACATCTTTCTTCAGCATCAGCCAAGTTATCTGCTTCCTACAATAAAAAGTATTTTTGCAGTTCTTATTACTAGTTTTATCTTGTGATTTTTTCAGTCATTCAATTTTGTTTATTAGACTATTACATATGACATAATCAGTTTCATATTCTTCACTGAAGTGATTTTTTACAATGAAACTATAGATTCACATATATGTTCTAGTGGTTTCTGTTGACCTTTGCCTCAGTGATCATTATTAAATACTGTATTAACTATTCTGGTTAAGCTTTGGGACCCACAGTCCTGACTCCCAAAGGAAATGCTCTTTCAGAAAAATTGAACCTGTATTCTCAGGATAAAGATGTCTCACATGATTTTCACCATATTTTGAAGCCTCTAAAATTGTGGAAATCGTTTCACACCTCTGTTTACTCTTGTTCCTATTAGAGTAATTCAGACAAATTTTTAGTTAGAGTGTGACTATATAGTCACATGTACTTTATATATATACACCACACTGTGTATGTATATACATATAGTTTATACTTTATAGATACAATTTTATATATATACTTGAGATGTACATATATAATAAACATATATATTTACACATATATGTTTACAAATTTTTCATATATATCTGTCATATATATATCTCCAGTTTTTGTATATTATGCATATACACATATACTTGTACTGAAGATGTTTTCTTCTCTACATTGAATCTGTGGGGATGTAAGTTTGAAGTCCCACCAATCCAAATCACCTGCCAGGGCCACATATAGCACAGTCTTATGCATGGCTTTTATTTGTGAATTTCAGTTTCACCATGGTTGCTCTGCAGATTAATTTGTCTTATAGGATTCTGTTCTTTGGAAGGCGTGTTTGATCTTCATTTTCTACTAACCAAGAAGTGTGGAGTGCACTGATGTTACTCACAGCCTGCACTTGGAGCTGCAGATCATTCTTCTCCTGCACCAATTTCACCATTTTCTCCTCCAGCTCCTTCCTCTTTGCCTCAGACTTTGCAAGCTCTTCCTTGGTTTTCTCAAACTCCTCCTTCATGTTGGCCATCTCCTTCTCAGATTCTGCACTCTTCAGCAAGGGCTTGATCTTGAAGAACAGCTTCATCCAGGGCCAGTGCTTCACGTTCATGAATGCACGGATGTTGTACTGGATGCAGAAGATGGACTCCCTGTAATGCAAATCAGAATGACAGAATCACAGAGTGGTTGAAGATGGATGAGATCTCTGGAGGACAGCTTATCCAATCCCTCCTGCTCAAGCACAGTCAAGTAGAGCAAGTTGCTCAGGACACATAGAAAGAATTATCAGTGTGATGCCTGCAGAAGCAATGGGCAATTACATGAACTTTAAGAAGAATATATACCTCCTCTGCACCATTCTCTGGTACTCCACTCTCATCAGGAAGCCCCTGCACCTGGCTTGTGTGCGAGTCATGAGTTGTGCCAGTTTCTCATCCCTCATCTCCTCCAGAAGGCCTATAAGCCCAGCTTTGAAGAACACCTGGAGAAAGGGGATGACATAATACATTACAACGTCATCAAAACACAGATTATATTTCCATGAGAATTACTGTTACCAAAGTCACTGAGACTTTATGGAAGGGGAAGGTGATAATTTTATTTTATTTAGTTTTCTAAATTGACTCTAACCTCTCAAACTTTCACACCAATACAGCCACAAACACCAATGTGTATGTGCCCAGGCAGTCTGAATAGTATGACTCATCTGATACACAGAAGACAAGGAATTTCAACTACTGATTCCTCACTACATCCTCTAGTTTAATTTTCATGGGCAGTGACAAACTGGTAACCGGAGATGCTTTTTTATCCCTTTTAGGAATCAGTGACTTTGTAGAATGTTCTTTCACCTCAGAATATTGCTTCTTACTTCACAAAACTCAGTGAAGGCTTCTGTCCCATTTCTTTTGTTTCCTCATTTTCTCTGTCTTTTGGATACAGTCTTTCTGTTGCCATCATCCTAGTTAACAGAGCACAGACTCTCTGCTGATGAGACTACCCTGTGGTCTTGGTGCAAGCTACATCTTCCTGCTGCCAGTTACGAATGCTACCACTTTTACTGCTGGCAAACATGTCCTCGACTATTTATGCATACTGTTTCTTTAGTCCTTGCACTGGTTTTATTTCTAGTGCTTTTGTGCATGTACATTTCTATTCATATTTCATTCATACCTATCTCAATATTTCTGTAACAAAGCTGTAACAAATCTCTATTTTAACCCAGTTGTACTTGTACCTTGGTATGACCAAATTTGTACTGGGTGTGATCAATGGCAATAGACCCAAGGAGCTTCTCAGAAGCTTTCTTGCTATCCATGAACTGTCCCTCTGGGACAGCACTTGCATTCAGCACTCTGTATCTGTAGGAAAAAGGAGAATGTAAGGATATTCTTATTACCCAAGCCAATACAAACTTGCTAGATTCCCAGCATGGCAGGACAATGTCTTAGCTGAACCTTGATTGATTGTCTGAGACATTTATCAGATATACATTTTCTGAGCAATGTGAAAACCTTTTGATAGAATTTACTCATTATAATTCTGTGTGGAGTAGATGATACTACAGTATCATTGACAGTAAAATAGTTTAAAAAAATGGAAACTGTTAAATATTATAATGATTGCATTATTTAAATAACACATAGAGGTTACAGAAGAACCTGCATTATTTTGGAATTTGAAACTGGAAGGAAACCTGGCACACTGTCTAGTCTGTCTCTAAGTAACCATATTTCTCCCAGGGCCCTGAAGGCATCAATAGGTCTTAGCAGCCCTGATGAGCTTCACCTAGGCCTCCCCCTTGGGCCTATGAGCTCTATTTCAGCTTAGGCCTGGGATCTCATTTCTTACATGAGTTACATCATAGCTGTTCTCCAAACTAGTCTCTGGCTTTGCTCTCTCAGTGGACCTTGGACCTATGCTGTAGGTAGTTTCCTCTTCCATGGAGTTCTTGTGCAGATATTGTAGCATGGTTTCCAGTGCTGTCTCTAGCCTCATCTCTTGCTGGTCCTGACAGGACAACCTGGATGGCCCCTGGATCTAATTCAATACTTGCCTTGTCTAAGGCCATTGACGGACCCCTTAACAGACCCAGCTCTGGCTACTGTGTTCAGACCCTTTGGACTGTACCCTGTTGGGTGGTGTTGGTGAGGGTCTGCCCTGTCATCACCTTCAGCTCCCAGTTCTTCCCTTAGGGAACACTTAACCATTTTTGCCCCCTGATAATTGTTTATATAAATACCATCTGTTCTTGCAACAATGTCAGGACCTTTCTAGGGAGCATACCAGTATGTTCTGTTTGCTTTCTATCAGTCATGTAATGCTATCAAGAGAACAGGTGAGACATAAGGTGCTGATTAAAGAAAACAAAGAGTACTTATCCTGTCCCTACAGAAGATACATAAATGCCATAACAAGGCCCTAAATTGTCGCACCAGTTTAAGGTTGTATACATGTGGACTTAGCTATAATAAGACAGTATGCTGGAGAAACCCAACCTCTGCTTAAAATCAGCATAGAGAACTCTGCTGGGGAATCCTTTCCTGCAAATTCTGATCCCTTCCAACACGCCGTTGCACCGAAGCTGGTGCAGCACCAGCTCATGCTCCATAGCACCTAACAATTAAAAACACAAGTGAATATTGTGGGTTGCAACACAGAGATTTTCAGTATCACAGGAAAATCTTTATGTACATGAGGCTATTACCAGGTGTTTTTATTTCATTGGGGATGATGCATCTCACAAAATGTGGGTGGGTGCTGCGCAGATTGGTCATCAGCTTGTTTAAATTCTCCTGCAGAATTATGAACAAAAGTTTATATTAGTAAATATTTGTTCTGCACATTCACATTTACAGTAAAACTATTATAATACCATCAAATTTGCTGGACCCCTAGGAATATAGTCTTCTCTTCTATCAATACTGTGATAAAATAAAATATAAAAAAGTTTGCCACTTTGCTCTTGAAAGCTCATAGACAGTGTTAATGACATTATTTTATCTGAAATATCACTATATTTTATATCTTTCAGAAATTCTATTCAAAAAAATGAGTTAATTTGAGTGAAAATTGGTATTTATTTTAAAAGACTATTGCCTGTGTTCCCTGGGGAGCCAGTTGTGATAGATGCTTTTTTTATATGTGATTAAGAGGTAGGCACAAAGATAACAGTAGTGGAGAACTGAGCAACCGATTCCAGCTGTGTTCCAAAGCTTTGTAAACTGAACAGCTATCATTCCCTCTGCCTCAAATCACATCTGAGAGAGCCAATTTCCAATATTTTTAACCTGTATCAAAAGAGGTGATTTTGACATGTAAGTCATGTTTTTGCAAAGACATCTTTGGCAATGATGGTGGACAACAAAACAGAATAAAACCGGTATGGCAGAGGCTACCAAGTTTATCTTGTAAAACTCAGTGTTTTAAGTGTGTGTTGTAAAACATGAACAATAAACCCAGGAAGAACAGGAGGAAAAGAACAGAAGGACACCTAAGGAGGCATTTATAAATGTCCTTCACCCATGAGAGATCTACACTTGCACCAGTGACTGCTCCTGGAGCACAGACACACATGCCCATTTTTACTCCAAGGGAGGCTGGAAAAGGAGACCAAGAGCAAACCAAAAGCAACCCAAGAAGAAATAGGCCATTTGAAGAATGGAACCCTAAGGTGAAGTATGAGTATTATGTTCCTGAATACCTCCAGGGAAGAACAGCAGCTTCACCTGGGAGAAACATATGGAAAAGTCAGGCAGGAAGGCCTAGGCTTGAGAAAGAGTTGTTAAGCCTCTGACCTGTCTAGAGGTCATGATATGGGGATATTTCATGTATACCAGACCAACACCTAGACTATGCAGCTGACATGGGAAGGGTGAAAATGTCATTTAATCAGAAAAGCAAAATAATCTCATTACAAGATTATATTTCACTTTAAATCTAAAGGAGGGAAAGAAGGCTTCTAGACTATATAAGACAATTCTATTATGATAGCTAACTCCTTCACTGGAAAGTAGGGGATAAAGGGATAAGCTTTGCATTCACTGCAAGAGAGTTTAAATGACATGATGGATTTCCTTGCTATAAGAACTCTAAAAGAACTATGATTACAGTTTACCAAACTAGAACCAAGAACTATTCAGATTTCGAGGGAGTTTATTTTCCATTCAGCAGAGATAACAAATTCTATACTTACCCGGAAAAGTGCTGAGACAGTCTGGAAGGAAGAACCCTTCTTCTTCCCACCTTTCTTGCCACCACCACTTTCTACCCACCACCACTTTCTACACAATTGAAAAAAAAAAAAAAAAAACCAACCACATTTTAATTTGTGATTCTCACTTTACATTGTGCATGGATGAACCTAAAGATTTTATAGAACTGACCTGCTTCTCCACCATAAGAGGCAAAGAGTAATGCCAGTGTTTTCAGTGATGATTTCTGATACAACCCAATGACAGTTTCATTCAGGGGGTCCTTGTTCTTCTCAAGCCAGCCAGAGATGTTGTAGTCCACTGTGCCAGCATAGTGCACCAGGGAGAAGTGGGCCTCAGCCTTGCCTTTGGCAGGCTTGGGCTTCTGGAAGTTGTTGGACTTGCCCAGATGTTGGTCGTAGAGCTTGTTCTTGAAAGAGGTGTCAGTTGCCTTGGGGAACATGCACTCCTCTTCCAGGATGGAGAAGATGCCCATAGGCTAGAAAACGGCACAAAAAACACAGATGTCAAATTGGCCTTCTGACACAGAATCACAGAAATGTCTAGGTTGGAAAAGACCGTGAAGATCATCCAGTCCAACCATTAACCCAACACTGACAGTTCCCAACTACACCATATCTCTCAGCACTATGTCGACTCTACTCTTAAACATTTCCTGGGATGGGGACTCCCCCCCTGCCCTGGGCAGCCCATTCCAACACCCAACAACCCCTTCTGCAAAGAAATGCTTCCTAATATCTAGTCTAAACCTTCCCTGGCACAATTTGAGGCCATTAACTCTTGTCCTATTGTTTATTACTTGGTTAAAGAGACCCATCCCCAGTTCTCTGCACCCTCCTGTCAGGGAGCAGCCTCCTCTTCTCCAGACTGAACCCCCCCAGTTCCCCCAGCTGCTCCCCAGCAGACCTGTGCTCCAGACCCTGCCCCAGCTCCGTTGCCCTTCTCTGGACATGCTCGAGTCATTCAGTGGCCTTTTTGTAGTGAGGGGCTCAAAACTGAACCCACTCATCGAGGTACGGCTTCACCAGTACCGAGTACAGGGGTCAGATCCCTTCCCTGTCCCTGCTGGCCACACTAATCCTGATACAAGCCAGGATGCCATTGGCCTTCTTGGCCACCTGGGCACACTGCTGGCTCCTGTTCAGCCAGCTGTCAATCAACACCTCCAGGTCCCTCTCTGACTGGCAGCTCTCCAGCCACTCCTTCCCAAGCCTGTAGCTCTGCTGGGGGTTGTTGTGGCCCAAGGGCAGCCCCTGGCATTTGGCCTTATTGAAGCTCATGCAGTTGGGCTCAGCCCATGGCTCCAGCCTGTCCAGGTCTCTCTGCAGAGCCTCCCTACCCTCGAGCAGATCAACGCTCCCACCCAACTGGGTGTTGTCTGCAAACTGACTGAGGGTGCACTCGATCCCCTCATCAGATCATCAATAAAGATGTTAAACAGGAGTGGCCCCAAAACTGAGCCCTGGGGGGCACCACTCGTGACAAGCCGCCAGCTGGATTTAACTCCATTCACCACAACTCTCTGGGCCCAGCCATCCAGACAGTTTTTTACCCAGCGAAGCGTGTGCCCAGCCAAGCCACCAGCAGCCAGTTTATCCAGGAGAATGTTGTGGGAAACGGTGTCAAAGGCCTTACTAAAGTCAAGGAAGACAACATCCACAGACTTTCCCTCATTTAATAAGCAGGTTGCCCTGTCGTAGAAGGAGATCAGGTTTGTCAGGCAGGACCCAACTTTCATAAACCCATGCTGATTGGGCCTGATCCCCTGGTTGTCCATTACATGACTTGTAATAGCACTTGAGATGACCTGCTCCATGACCTTCCCTGGCACCAAGGTCAGACTGTCAGGTCTGTTGTTTTCTGGATCCTCCTTCCTGCCTCTCTTGTAGATGGGTGTCACATTTTCCACCCTCCAGTCCAATGGGACCTCTCCAATCAGCCATGACTCC
>NW_020799123.1:391049-396411 GCF_003259725.1 Athene cunicularia
GGCTCACTCACCAGCTGGGTGAGGAAATTATCCTCCACACATTCCAGGAACCTCCTGGACTGTTCCCTCTCTGCTCTGTTGTGATTCCAGCAGATACTCGGGAGGTTAAAGTCCCCCGCAAGAACAACGGCAAGTGACTGTGAGATTTCTCCCAACTGTTTGTAGAAAGCTTCATCCACCTCACCGCTTTGGTTGGGGAGTCTATAGCAGACTCCCACAGCAAGACCTGCGTTATTGGCCCTTAACCTAATCCAAACACTCTCAACCCCGTTATCACTGTACTTGATTTCTGACCTGTCATAGCATTGTCTTACATACAGGGCCACTCGACCGCTTCTCCTTCCTTGTCTGTCCCTCCTGAAGAGCTTATAGCCATCGATTGCAGAACTCCAGCTGTGTGAGGCATCCCACCACGTTTCTGTGACAGCTGCTGTGTCAGAGTTCTCGTGCTGCATCCTGGCCTCAAGCTCCCCCTGGTTGTTGCTCACACTGCGTGCATTGGTACAGATGCACTTGAGATGAGCTCATGAATCTTTTTTGTGAGTGTGGGCCCCAGTCCCTACCAGACCCTTCTCAGGTGCTTCCACGGTTCCTAAACATCTATCCCTTCTTTCAAATGAACTGTCAGAGGAAGAGCCCTCACCAGTCCACCATCCTTCAAGCCCTGACATGCTTCCCTTGAGCTTGTTCCTAACAGGCCCAGTTATCTCCCTGCCCCCCCTCATATCTAGTTTAAAGCCCTGTCAATAAGCCCTGCTAACTCCTGCCCCAGAATCCTTTCACCCCTCTGGGACAGCTGCATCACACCTGTCTCATTTGTCACCAGCAGACCAGTTGCCTTATAAACTTTGCCATGATCAAAGAACCCAAAATTCTGACAGTGGCACCAGTCTCTGAGCCACGTGTTAATCAGATGTGTTTTCCCCCTCTTTCAGTGGTTTTCCCTTGCACTTGAGTGATTGATGAAAACACAACCTGAGCTCCCAAGCCTTCAATTAGCCACCCTACAAAGGGGGGTGCTCTTATTCAATAAAGTATGAAATCACACAGTAAGACTCTGATATCTGTAAGATGATACTGCTGTATCTTTTCAAATTCAAATCACAGGGTTAAACATGAATAGTTACCTAGTTTACTCAGTGACTGATGGAAATTTACATTATTTGCTAGAAAATTTGAAGAATAAAGTTTAAAATATCATAACCAAAAAACTCTTGGTCTAAACAACTCACAGTGTATGGATATATCTTAATAAAAGCACTCTTTTATCAAGATCCTCGTAGTCACTGGCTAGTGAATGCCATGTCTTGTAATGAACTTGACTGCTATTTTGTTACTTTAAATGATGCACATGAGAGGATGACTATCAACTGGAAGCTGTGAGGTTCCATCTTTTACATTGTTGGGTTTTGGGTTTTTTTTAAAGTATCAATTTGTGGCTGTACTGCTAGGCAGAAATGCATTGATCAGAACTTAAGAGAAACATGCAAGCTCTATAATGGAAAGTACTTCTACCTGTTATGAAAGAATACTGTTATTGAGGGCTTTGCAGTGTTCTGGCTCTTGAAAAGAGCTTTTCCCATGAGGCTGTTGAAACCTCACAGATAAAATAAGCCACATATTCAGGTAATTTGAATAATTAAAACTGAATGTTTGGACAAGAATGTGGAAGAGTCCTCTGAAAACTGATGTCAAGTAACTACAAAATTCCCACATGCATAATGCACCTAAACAGGAAGGATACCTTCTCAATGAGCTCAATGCAGGCAGCCAGGTCCATCCCAAAGTCAATGAATGTCCATTCAATTCCCTCCTTCTTGTACTCCTCCTGCTCCAGCACGAACATGTGGTGGTTGAAGAACTGCTGCAGTTTCTCATTGGTGAAGTTGATGCACAGCTGCTCCAGGCTATTGAACTGCAAAACACATATGGATGCAAGTGTTTTTGAACCATGTTGCTCTGTCTATAAAACAGTGAGATTTACTCCATTATTTTCCAGCTCAGACTAGATCTATGGTTAGATCAGATCATAATTTTCCTGTAGCACTCTTCAACGGCATCTTTCCTGTAACAAGCATATACCAGACACAGTTGAACAGCCTGATCTGTGATTTACTTAACAACTATATCTAGTGGAAAGAGCCAATGGCAGGGCAAATGTCCTTTTCCTAACACTGACTAGGATTATTTCATATAATAAGTGCCTGTGGTCCAGAGAACTCTGTAATTGCATGTCATGAATCTGAAGACTTAGCACTGCAGCTCTCTTCTCTCATGTCATCACTCTGCTCTTGTCATGCAACAATAGTATCATATGTTGAAAGAGGAGAAACTTGAGAAATTTATATTCACGAGCTTCCACAATGAAAACTACACTATACTAAGTGCTGCGTGCTTCTAAATAACACCTTTGTCTTCATATTAAAGAAAGAAGGATATCAAATTCAGTGCTTTCAAAGGATTTTCTGGTATTCTTTGCAAAAAATATTACTAATTTGTACAGAGTTATAAAACACATTCAGGGAAAAAATTAAAAGTTTAGTCCCTAGGCATGTTACAACACTTCTTTCTGATTAATTTTTAATGTTTCACTTATTCCATTCAAAATTTTCTCTTTTTCATATCAAATCCTTGGTTTTTCACTGCATCCTGTAACCCGTAATTTTTGGTGCCCTAATACCTTAAAACTGACATTGCAAAAAGCCTGTGTTCCTTTGCCACCATTTTCAGACTATAATAGCCCACTTGACAGTTCTTTAACACCCGCTTTCTATGCCTTAGAAGAATTTTTATACTTCTGGAGAGTGTTATTACTGAGTTGTTCTTCATGTAGATCCATATCCATTCTATGACCAGATGCTTCTGAGTTCCTATCAGTGCATAATCATTTTTTCAACTACCATATAAAATAAAACAACATATTTCTATGAGTTTCCTTAATTGTTGGATGTCTCTTCTAATAAGCATTTAACAAACTGTTTTCCTTACATCAAAGATCTCAAAGCCAGCAATGTCCAGGACACCAATGAAGTACTGTCTGGGCTGCTTCGTATCCAGCTGTTGATTAATACGAACAACCATCCATAAGAACATCCTCTCATAGACAGTCTTTGCCAAAGCACCCACTGAATTGTGCACCTATACCAGGAGGAAGGAAAGAAAGTTACCATGTGGATTTGAAGAGAATGCTTATGATGTTAATTCAAGCCAGAGGCTCCCAGTCACCAGCTGGTTGTTACCTGCTGCACGGTTTGACCCTTGGTCACATATTCATTCCCAACCTTGACTCGGGGGTAGCACAGTGCCTTGAGCAGGTCTGCTGAGTTCAGACCCATCAGATAGGCAGCCTTGTCAGCAACTGATAACAGAAAGAGAGAGTAAATTATTGAATGATGCACAGGTTTTGATAAAATTATTTCAAAACAAAATATTCCCTGAAGGCTAGTTTATGAGTATCATAGAACCATAGAATATACTGATTTAAAAAGGACCCACAAGGATCGAGTCCAACTCCTGCCTCCACACAGGGCAACCTAGAAGTTAAACAATATATCTAAAAGTTAAAGCATATATCGGACAGCATTGTCCAAATGCTTCTTGAATGCTGATAGGCTTGGGGTCATGATCATTTCCCTGGGGAGGTTGTTTTGGTGCTTGATCACCCTCTCAGTGAAGAACTTTTTCTTAATATTCAATCTGAACTTCCCCTGACACAGCATTAAGCCATTCCCTCACATCCTATCACCATACGCCAGAGTGAAGAGATCAGCACCTCACTCTCCACTCCCCCTCATCAGGAAGTTGTAGACAAAAAATGAGGTCACCCCTCAGTCTCTTCTCCAAGCTAAACAAACCTAGTATCCTCAGCTATTCCTCATATGTCATGCCCTGTAGTCCTTTCACCATGTTTTATGCCCTCCTTTGGACACATTTAATTATATTTGCAACCTTTTTATATTGTGGAGCCCACATAGTAATCAAGGCGATGCTGTATCAGTGCTGAGTATACTGGCACAAAATCTTCTTTTGAGCGGTTAGCTATACTGTGCTTAATGTACCCCAGAATATTGTTGGCCCTTTTGGACAACAGGATGTCTTGTTAACTCATTAACCAAGACCTCCAAATCCCTTTCTGCAGGGCTCCACTCTGGCCTACTGTCCCCCAGTCGAGGATTACACTGTCCCATGTGCAAAATCCAGCATCTGTCCTTCTTAAATTTGACGTGTTTGATGATTGCCCAGCACTTTAATCTATTAAGATTTCTCTGTAAGGCCTCTCTACACTCAAGGTAATCAGTGGTTCCTCCTAATTTAGTATCGGTTGCAAACCTAACTTAGTGTGCACTTAAGTCATGTTTCCAGGTCATTAATAAAAACACTGATGAGAATTGGACCTAGAACTGAGCCATGGGGAACATCACTAGTGACTGGCCACCAGCCAGACATTAACACTTTTACTACAAATAACTCTTGTCTGAAGAACAGAGAGATCAGTGGAAATTATCCTAATACCTTCTGTGCCGTCTGGCTCTGCCTGCTCTTCACGCTGCTTCTGCTTGAACTTCAGATTCCCGTAGTGCATGACAGCCCCCGTCAGCTTGTAAATGGCTATTTTCTCATCAGCAGTGAAGCCCAGGATGTCAATGGCACTCTGGCAACAGAATCAGTGAAATAAGCCTCTGGGCCATTAAATGGAACTTTCACCATACCAATATGCTCTGTGTCACTTACATCTGTAGCCATCAGCTCCTCCTGGTCATCAATGCTGGGAACCGTGACCTCACCTTGACTCACAAATTGGTAGTCATATGGGTTGGTGGTAATGAGGAGCATGTCTGTAAAGAAGAATAGGACATATCTGGGCATAAGAATAAAGATAAATGTTAAACATGTTCAGATTCCATCAAAGAATTTATAATACTTCCTACCAATTAGCTCTGGCTTCTTGTTGGACATGATCTGATAAAATATGTGGTAACTTCTTTCTGCCTTGAGCTGGAAAGTGACTCTGGACTTCTCCAGCAGATCTGGCAAGGCGGGTAGAAAGAGTTAAGCCTGAGAAAGTACACTGAGGTGGAAAGGGAGGAAAGAATGTGTTCAGGTCAGGAGGTCTCTTACATGTTTCAATGTCAGCAGAAGCCAGTTTGCCCGTGGCCCCAAAGTGGATTCGAATGAATTTACCCTTTAGAGGGGAAAGAAAAAAGACATTTTGAAATTTCACTAAGAATGTCAGTATTTAACCACAGAGGACAGGTTTCCACAGAGGACAGGATTTAAACTTCAAAGTTGTTTCAAATGTTTTTCTTATTTTTCTTTAAAAAGGCAAGAAAAAATTTCAGGAAACGACACTGGCAATACTAAG
>NW_020799123.1:396461-433256 GCF_003259725.1 Athene cunicularia
AAAAAAAAAAAAAAAAAAAAAAAAAAAAGAGAGAGATGACAATTTTAAGGAGAGTATAAGTAGACACAGTTTGGAGAACAGAAAGGAAGCTCTGCTTCCTAAAAGAAGTTACAGAGAAGTGAGAGCTAGACTTTTCTCAGAGGCTTACTATGAAAGCACAAATGACAACATCACACATTGCAGTGAGAGAAATTCTAACTAGACATGAAGTTCAATGTTTTTAATATAAGTGCATTCTGGTTTTAGGAAAGGTACTTAGAAGTTGTGGAATCTCTAGTCTTGGAGCTTTTCAAAACTTGGCTGTATTAGGGCATGAACAATCTGATCTAGATTTGAAGTTAGTCCTGCTGAGAGCTGGACTAAAGGAGGAATATTTGATACAGTGAGATGTATATATGATTCTTACCAGTTTACCAATTCAGGATATATTTTTATTGAATGAATACTTACTTTCCATTTTAAGTTTTATGTCTGTGATTTATATGTATATTCTATCTTCTGTTTCAATACTGAGCTATAAAATTAGGAAATATTTGAGAAAACGTTAATATAAATTTCTTATTGGTGAACTGCAGGAAGAAATCAATAACAATGCACTTCTTCCTACATGTAAACTGAAGCTTATTTTCACTGAAAACTCACAAAGCGGGAGGAGTTGTCGTTCCTCACGGTCTTGGCATTTCCAAAGGCCTCCAGCAGTGGGTTAGCGCTGATGATTTGATCCTCAAGCGTTCCCTGCAGGATAGTTAGCTGTAAACTGCATAGTTCAATCCACATTACAACTGCAGAACCAGACAAAATGTTAGTAACTGATCTCACCTGGATTTTGCCTGACTGCTCCTCCTTCTTCTTCTCCCCACTCGCTGCAATTGTTGCAAAGTACTGGATGACACGCTTTGTGTTCACAGTCTTCCCGGCACCGGATTCTCCGCTGTGAAACCAAAGAGAGAAGCAGAGAGCGTGTGGTCAGGTGGGAGGTCCCCCAGCACCGGGCAGCCCCAGAGGGACCCGAGAAGGGATCTACATACGTGATCAGGATCGACTGGTTCTCACGATCTGTGGAAAGAAGCAGAAATAAAGCAACTTTAATGCTAATGAACAACACAGAAAACAACAGAAGTGGTCTAAAAATAAGATATCATGATAGTTATGTGACAAAAACATTTGTTTGGCAGTTAAGTAACTCCCCTCAGTAAAAGTCTGCCTTAAGGAAAGTTTTGGATTCTAAAAAATGAAGCCTTTCAGCAAAGCTTTTTTTCCTCCTTTATTTTTCCTTTCCCTTGTTCATTTATCTTGCTATCAAATACAGAAGAATGAATGTTTTCTAGAGTAGATTTTTCACCACCTTCACTTTATCTTTTCGTTTTTTCTTAGGTTTCTTGCAAATCTTCAGAGTTGAGTAAGTTTTTAAAGTTACAGAATAATAATAATTAAAAAAAGGATTAAATATAAAAATGAAATTAAAATTGCAGATTAATGTTAGGTCACCTGATAAAAGCTCATCTGCTGTGCCCCCAGCACAGAGAGTCAATGACAAGTGGGAGATTCCAAATAATACCCTGCCCCAGCTCTTTCTGGGCCCATCAGAGGAACCATCAGCCCATTTCAAACATATTCTCCCTTTCTGTACTTTAGGCATTATTCTTTCAGGCATGTATACTCTTGGCTGCAGAAGATTAAAAAAGACATTTTACCAGAGAAATATTCCATAGGTGTATTGAAACTAACTTTATAACATAATCCCGGGAATGGTTCCTATTCATTAGAGCCATTAACCCAGAGAGACACAAATCCATATCATTCATGGCCAGTTCCCTCTAGAATACACAGTTTGCTTGCAATTGACGAGCATTTGGAATAACCTCTGACTGAGCACTCAGCACCTATTATTATATTGACATATCTGATCTTTATTCTTTACTCGCTCAAGTCCACAACACTATTCCTTACACATGCTCAGCTTCTTGTTTGCAGCATATTATTCCCATCACATAGCCTTCTGTGCTCCAATTTTACCACATGACTAGGTGGGTACATGCAAGTCAAAACTTTCATCATTTTTAGTTTTCATTATTTCAACTGGAACTGCGCAGATCTGCACTCATGGCAATCCACCCCACAGCGACTTCTACACTAAGGAACTCCTCAAATGTTTGGTATGCTGGGGTAGCTACACACCGCTACAAGAGGAGGCAATATTTTTGGCTTAAAGCAATCTAATTATTTTCTTATTGTTCTTTAAGAATTAATATCTTTCCATACTGTGCCCAAAAGAAGGAGAAAACGGCTTTATTTTCCACTGAAATAATATTCCATCATAAGGCTCAGCTGTGCACTGCTGAAATACTGGAATGGTTAAGCTGCTTAATCTCCTGTGTTATCACTGGGGGACTTAAATGAGAAGAGGAAAAAAGATCTTGGGTGATTCACTCTATGTTACTTACTGTTATAGTCCTTAGAGCTAAGCACAGATTGTTTCAGTCTCAGTTTAAAGGGACATCTAGAATCTTTTGAGTAACCTAATATGGGTGATCTGGGAAATGATCCTAGAAAGAAATGATCCAAACTGAAAGTTTAGACACAAGTTGTTATTCCCCTGAAAGGTATTCATAGTATAATTGCCTTAAGGGAGT
The DNA here is from genome assembly GCF_003259725.1 of Athene cunicularia. Classification (NCBI taxonomy): domain Eukaryota; kingdom Metazoa; phylum Chordata; class Aves; order Strigiformes; family Strigidae; genus Athene; species Athene cunicularia. The sequence continues at coordinate 399,095 of NW_020799123.1, forward strand.
TACAGTCACTCACCAGTCAGCATGAACTGATAGGCATTGTCAGAGATGGAGAAGATGTGTGGAGGGACCTCCTGGCGCTTCTTGCCTCGGTAGGCCAACACCACCTCCGGGTTGTACACCGGCAGCCACTTGTAGGGGTTGACAGTGACGCAGAAGAGACCCGAGTAGGTCTGTGAGGAAGGGAGACAGCACGTTGGCTTCCACCTACCCTGGCAGAGCAGTTCCTCCTCGCTGCCCAGGGGAAGACTGCTGCTGGTACTTACGTAGATCATCCAGGCTGCGTAACGCTCTTTGAGGTTGTACAGCACAGCGGGTTCGTGGAGGTGGGTCATCATGGCCATGTCCTCGATTTTATCGTACTTGGGAGGGTTCATGGGGAAGATCTGATCTTCCTTCATGGTCAGGGTCTGACAAAGAATAGAAAGATATCTGTATGTCTGCTAAGAGCTGAAACTCGGATTCAAATCGTGTCTTTTAGCCTGTTTTGTCCCTCACCTCTCCACCTTCAGTCTTGACAGTGACCTTTCCTGATTCCTTGCTCTGGATTTTTCCTTTCACAAAAGATTCTTTAGGATGCACCACAAACACAGCTGTCTTGGCATCGAAAGGCTTGTTCTGCGCCTCAATTCTTTCCTTTTCTGACTTTCGGAGATACACAGCTGCCTCTCCGAAGACAGCCATCTCAGCGTCTGAAGACATGGATGCAATTTATTTGGGGTGCACCTGTAGAGGATTAAAACTCTCCCATCAGAGGCTTGCATTATGATCAGTCTGATGTCAATAACAATTTAAATTATTCTTGCCCTGACATGCCATGGCAGGCTACTCCCTCAGGTTTGTTAGTACAAATATTTTTTGGTATACATTAACTGGATCTACCTTTAGAAAATAAAGAAAAATATTTTTTCCCATCTGCTAGTTCTAGGATACAGTTCAGAAAAGGGTCTTATTAACAATCAGGAACACTAGCTTCAGTTCTAATGGCATGCCTCATAATGAAGACAACCTTTTCAGAATTACCTATCAAAATGAAAAAGAGAGCCGTCCCTCACTTACTAGTCTGGCTTTAAACATGTAAAAGCTGTACAGGCTCCATAGAGGATCTCTTTATACATGTGTTCCCGGCAGTACGCTTGTATCTTTGTTGGAAGTCACCCTTCAAGCATTATAAATAGTTCACTTTGTCTAGCTTCTCCCTTATACTTTTTCCACTTTAGAAAGACATACACTGAAAGACAAGGTTATGTATATTTTATGTACCATAAATCGAGCCCTAATTGCCATTTTAAGAGTTATATTCAGTCATTTCCTGGTTCTGAAAACTTGATAATGGAGAAAAAACTAGTCTCATTGGTGTTTCACTAAATGCAGTCCTCAGCATCTAGCCAAGCAAAGATGTTCGTATATATCAAATTCAATAAAGAACACGCTAATATTATTCTAACTTCAAAATGGTGAAAACAGAAAATGCTTTTTTTGTCAAGAACGTGGAAACTAAATGAGATGTGATTGGAGAAGCTAAGACAGAGAAACTAAACATAGTTCTTGTTGATATGTCCTCACCAGTTTTCCACAGGTTGGGTATAGGATCTTTGCATTCCTAGCATCTTCAAACTCCTATAACAGTGCTCAGCATTACCTCAGTGTGCATTTCTGATCTAGGTGCCTTCCTTGGTCTCCTAAGAAATTGATTTATCAAGGGTTACCCAGATTTTTTTGCCTTGGTTTGAAAAAGTCTTTGGGGTGTTTTTTTTGTTTGTTTATTGGTTGGTTGTGTTGTTGGTGGGTTTTTTTTATTATTATTATTATTAATTTGGCTGTTTTATGTGGAGGTCCAGGTGTCTCTAGAGTTTCTGAAGATAAAAGGCACCTCCAGGAGTTAACTCCACCTTTTCTGATACATCTTTCTCAGGGTGCCCTTAATCATTTTCTGTCAGTATCCACGGTTCTCCATTAACTACAGACAGAATTTAGGTGACAGACGCTTAGAACAAGAAGTTTGTTCTTTTGAAAGTGATTTTTTTAAAAAAAAAAAATTTAAGCTTACCATCTTAGCACCCTTATATAATCAGTGGAGAGAAACAGAACCCTGCAGAAAGCAACTGATATACCCTCAGACAGGGAATGTGGAGTACAGATTATTTCTGCAGTTCTGTATAGGCTGCCTAGTGTATATGATTTAGCACTCCAGGAAATATCAGGCATCAAACCTGTGATCTTCCTTACAGAAAACATTTATTCTTCCAAAGATATGATCTAGCCTTTCCCTCATCTTCTAAGGCAGACTGGCTGGTGGAGGACCTATTATATGACAGGCATATGAACCTTATTTAATTACCAGCATCTATTTTCTATTACCATCTCTTACAAATTCCACTGAAAGATGAACAAAACACTTCTATCCATTTTTCCTATTGAAGGTGAATCCTTGTACAGAAACTACTGCAAAATGCACAGGATAAGAAAGATCTGTGCCTGCAGTCTAGCTTTTACAGAATTAAGCTACCAAAAATGAAGTGGTTCCAACCTTCAGTCACTATTCCTACAGGTTTTTTTCCTTATTCAGTGAATGCTGAGTACAGATTTTTGTCACTATTACCTGCCATGTATGATAGGCTTTTGTGGCTCAGGTGTTCCTGCCTGGCCAGTAAGATAATTATTAATATACACCTTCACTTAATCCTAGGTTTAAATCCTAAAGGATTTAGGCAGGAAGCACATGACTGCTCATAATCTGGGGCAGAAGCACATAGCAAAACTCGAGGCATCTCTGGGTCTTTCACATAATTGCAAAAGTCATAATTGAAATACCTTCAAGGGTGGTTCATATTTCTATTTTGACTTTCATTCTTAAGGTTTTCTGGAAAATATTCTGGAAAATTTAGGTCTTGAAGCATTATTAGGAAGTGTCTCCCCATCCTTCCTAGTCCATTCCTGCTCCCTAGGAAATGATCAGTTGTATCACTCCAGGAAATGATCAGTTGTATCACCTAGACAGAGGCAAAGTCCACCTGCCTAAAGCAACACCCTGAGGTGGACACTGTGAGCAGGTGAGTGGCAGCAAAGGAGCGATGGTTCCACAAACAGTTATGGTTGACCAGAACCCAGGAAAACCAGTCCGTCTGCTGCTGCATACAGGAGCATGGCTTGGGGAGAAACAACTTCCCACAGCAGCCACCAATGCATTCCTCAGACTGTCCTCCCCCGTGGAAGCAGGAGGACTGAATCATCAAGGCAGTTCTTCCAGTGGAGCAGTGAGATCCAATGTGCTACCCAATGTGAACAGTGTCATTCATCCACTACACCCAAGAACAAATGTTTCATGTGGAGATGCTACTTAGCTGTACTCTGCCTCTCTGTGAAACAGAAATTCTGGCCTCTCTGAGTCCCCTGCAAAGCAAAATCTTTGGTCCTGTCCTTGTACAGACGGGAGTGATCATCCAATGCCCAAAAAAGGCATCAGCTTCAGTGCATGCAGTATTTCCATGCCACGTTTCCAGTTTTCTTCTGCAAATGGCCTTAGAGACAGGTTCCCACATTTTCATACTGTGGAAGATGGCACTGAAACTTTACATATAAGAAGAAATTTAAGTCAAAAACCTTATGCTTCCCAACCATCTAGCCAATTGGGCATATTTTAATTCTGAATTAGCCTGCCAATCTAAGACACATATACTGCACCTTTAGAGATTTTTTTTTCTTTTTGACACTCAACTATAATGTGTTGTGACTACCTGAACTTAAATTGACAGCACAAACATTTGGTGACTGATAGTGCTGATTGGAAATAACTAATAAGTAGCACAATTGCATGAAAAAATACAACTTTTTAATGTTTATCACAGTTTCAGTTTAATGGTTTTTTGATGCCTTGTAAATATACATGAAAATAATTTATAAGAAAATAAAGATTTATTAATTTAATGAAGTGGATTTTTAAATCCAGTACTACAATCCCCAAATGATAATACATTTCTCACAACTGGAATTTTCAGAAGGCAAGGCAATTTTAGATTTTCAGCTAAGTCTTTAAGCACTGATTTTATGTAACCAAGAGCAAAGCATTAAATTAATTGTAGTTAAATGGGAGCTCCCTACATACTCAACAATCAATTTTGAGTTTGGAAGGGAAGAAGGGTTTCCAGTTTTATATGTGGAGTTTGCATGGGATTAATAGCACAAAGTCCTTAGCAATGTCATAAAAGTTCCCTTCTTGTGAGGAAATATGAATGGGTTGCATAGGTACCCCTCTGTATGGATTGAGAAACAGCCATCAGAAGAGAGCAGGCTGAATAGAAAAAGAGTGTATACTGTGAGAGTAATACTGGTAATCTCTGAAGTCTAGTGGTCCTGCCAAATACTCAAGAACTGCCAAATCCACAACACCAAGACCCGCTGAATCTGCCCAAGCCCACCAGCACACATCACCATCAACAACGAGTTGTACAACTAGGATGACAACCAGGAGGCTAGTAAAGATTACAGAATTATACATATCACCTGATGAAACCAGGAGCCCCTGAGGGTCTTCTTGAACACGCAGCTAGAAGCTGCTGGTCTGTCAGGGCTGGCCTCCTGGTTGTTGCTCCTACTGGGGAGTATGTGCATGAATGAGCTGTGATGAAGTACATTAATGTACAGTGTCCAAGGCTGTCTGGCATGAATAGTAACAGCTTGAGTCTAGTAATTGTGACAGATTTATTAATGAAGGTGTTCAAATGAATATTGGTTGTGATCTGTCTTCACTTGACTCCAGTCACTTACTAGAAACCAGGAAATTTGAAACACTAGAAGGACACTGTATCACGTTTCAAAGATAATCAGCAGGACTTGTATGCTTTTCAACAAAATGTTTTTCAATAGAAAACATGGGATAAAGTGATAGACTGACTCACACATTTTTCACTAATGAATAAAATATACAAATATTTTCTTCTGGTGTAACCTGATCAGTTTGGATACTATCAAGTCAAAGATTTAGAGAAAAAAATCCCACACTTTTCTTCAGTCTACAATTAAATGTGAAACATCAGCTGGAAGTGGGTTTAAGTCAAATCAGTGGAATTATAATTGAATTTTACATAACAGAGACAGAAAACTGCTTGTTAGCAGCAAAGAGTATGTGTCTTAGATGGTCTCTTATGGTAGGTCTACAGCATGAGACAAAGCACTATGCAATTCATAGTGTTCTGTGCATAGAAAGACCAACAACAGATCTGCATAACTGCATCAGTGTGCTCTGTCCACCCAATTTATTTCATCTTACCAAAGAGCAGGGTTGATATAATCATACCGCTTCTAAGTTACATGTCATATTTCTTACATTGTACTTCTTAGACATATTATTTGGATGGCAAACAAACTCCCAGCATAATTTCCCTCTCTCCTTCTGACTCCCTTCCATAAAAATGTATTTCAAAGTAGAACTGCTAGACAAGTCCAAATCCTTTATATGTCTTTATTATACACAAGGAATGAATAAAACAGTGTCTTACCTCTTGTGGGATGGAATGAGTTACTTGCAGGCTGGATGACTTGCAGGCTGGTAGTACTGTAAAATGCAAAAAATAATTTCCCTTCTTATTGTTGTGCAGAAATTCAGAGTGAAGTTTCAGAATGAACATTTACAGATACCTTGAAATCTTATTTAAAATATGAGCTGAGAAACAGATCCCATTCTGAAAATGAGGTCCAGGAGGAACAGGACTGCAGTTGTAACAGAGAATGCAAGGCTCTATCCCCTCATTGCTAGGCAAGATGCCCCACACTTACCTTGAAATTTTCTTTAAAGGCAGAGCTGTCTTGTCTCACATCATTTTATACTCTTGTCTTCACATGGTACAAATACCCTTTCTTTCTTCAGTCATAACATTTTTGGCAAACTATTTTCCTGGCAAAGCATTGTTTGGCAAAGTCAACTAAAGGGAGAACTGTCAGGTGATGTGGTCAGATATAATTAGAAATTATTGATATCTCACTGACCAAATAAATCCCCTATAAATAATATGAGAAGGATATAAAAGAAGGATTTGGATAAGTTCAGCAGTGACAGTGTCAAAGGGCCTACTAAGCTTGGTGAGTTAAACACTGAAAATAATCCAGGGTCCAGGTCCAAGGACACAGAGGCCTTGCTCTTGATGGAGAAAAATTACTGAATCATGGCATCCTGGAAAGATTTATGTCAGAATGTTCTCTGGAAGTCTCTCATACTATTCTCAAAACAGAGGTAGATCAAGCTGTGCAGGATCATGTACAGGTGAATTTTGGAAAACTCCAAAGAGGAAGTTGCCACAATCTCTCTGGACATTTTCCAGGGCTTAGACATTTGTTTGTACAGCAGTCTAAAGTTTATGAAGAAATGTGTTAAATGTTTTTAATAAATTATGCCATGAAGAAGCAAGTAATTTTTTGTTAAAACTACTTACCAGCTGCAATAGCAAAACACCTAAAGCAGAAGAGATGAGATCTGCTACAGTCCAGGCTCCATGTGACAGTGCTAGTACTGGGAGTCCATCGCTGTCTGAGTCCATGACCATGCTGAGTTTCTGAGCCAGAGCCTCACACAGAGTACATAGATGAATTCTGAGGTAAGTAGTTGAATACATACACAAGTGTACACGTCCATTTGCACATGTGTACACAGGTACACTCGGCCTTTGTATTCCTTATAAAAATGGAAGAATGCTGTAGGAATGGTGCTCTGTCCCAGCTGATCAGTTCTTTCTGAAGGAACGTGCTTAGACCTGTGCCACCTGCACCACACTAGAAGCCAAAAGAGATGGTCAATGACATTCACAGTCTCTGACATAGGATCTACTCCACAAATACAGAGCAAAAAGTTCCTTTTGACAGCTGTAACACACCTACATTGAAGTATCACACATCTACAATTCTGCTCAGTGAACGGGCAATTCTTATCTACACATAAGACATAATCATTATGTCTATCTGTCCATGTCAACAAATACTTTGTTCCAAACATTACCTCAGTACAGAATCCCAGGCTTGTGGTACCTTGAATGCTTAACACCTCCACCATCTGCATATATGAAATCCATGTTTGTTCACACATTTACATGATCCATCCAAAATATATGTGTAAATGTAAGAAAATAAAAGAAAATACGCTATTTGGATGTTTATATTTTCTAACTTGAAGATTCCAATTTAGGATGTCTTGAATTTCAGTGTTGTGAAAAGAAGTAATTTGCAGATTAAGATTAAAGTGATTGATATTGGGTTTTTTAATGAGGAAGTGACTGATATTCACCTAACACACAATGCACTGTATTAGCATGTGAAGACCTTCTGAACGGTGACTTTCCACTTCCTTTCTACTACCTTGTTACACCAATTATTGTCTGAGAAACTGTAGAAAGGTGTCCAGATATTAGCTACTGTGCTAGCCTTGAACCCATCTTCATCAGAGGTTAAGATTAAGTTACAAGACACTATAAGTAGTGGACAGGTGTGGGCACACATTTCCATCTGTCAACTCTTCTCTGCTTCAAGGACCTGTGAGACACCTGAGAACAGCACTCATAAATTGCTGTACCTAAATCCAATAGACCTCACCTGTTGGACCTTACACATCAGCAGCTTTAAATCATGCCAGATCTAAACACATTCTTCTTCTGGTCATAGGCATTTTGGTTATTAAAAGAGCTCAGCTGATAAAGCTCAGTCAATAGCACAGTTGGTAAGCTTAGAAAAATGATGCCTGTGACCCAGGGTAATAGCCAACATTAGGCACTGACTTGAGAATGAGGAGCTTATTCTAAGAAGGGTTCTGGCACTACAGCACCCACATTTTGAGTGACTAGGCACCAGCCTGGAGCTCAAACCCAGAGATCACTGCTGAGCTCCATGTGCAGGACATGGGGAGGCTGATGGAAACACCCTGCCCAGGTGGGGCCCAGAGCCAGGCTGAGCAAAAAGATGAAACTACCAATTTACAGAGTTCAACCAGAGAAAATATGTAACAACTCTTACTTGAGCTGCTTTCAGTTGTGTCCAATGTAAACATCCTCTTCCCCTGGTCGTTGGCATTTTGGTTATTAAAAGAGCTCAGTGGATAACATATGCATGGGTGGTGCACAGATCTGATGTTATATCCAGCATCAGATAATGTTCTGTGCTTGTAAAGACCATTCCAAGGAGGGCTGCAGCACTGCAGCACCCACATTTCTGGAGCCCAAATCCATAGCTCACCAGTGGGCTCCATGTGCAGGACATGGGGAGGCTGATGGAAACACCCTGCCCAGGTGGGGCCCAGAGCCAGGCAGTGGGAAATGGCGAGCGCAGGGGTGCATCTGAAGTCCTGCCTCTCTGGGGAGCAGGCACCAAGGGGTGCTGGCAGGGCACCTCCCTCCAGCGGGACCCAGAGCACAAATGCTCCAGCATGGAGGCAGCAGGCTTTGCTCTGAGGGGCTTCTGCAGCTGAGTCCCCGGGTGGTGGGCTGCCACTTGGTGTCCAGCAGCCCAGTGGCTATCAGGCCTGGCCGAGGAGGGCACAGAGAGGTCTTGGCAGCTCAGAGCATGGGATTAAGTATGGACACAAAGAAGCAGGGCTGCAGCCAGAGCCTTGGTGGCAAAGGCACTGCACTGAACTGGAGCCCTGATTCTCTCAATATATTTTCTCAGCTTATCAAACTGATATTTTAAATACTCTACATAAAGAAATACATTTCACACATGTAACTTCATGAGCAATATCTATAGTTTTATAATCTTGCTCTTTCCTATACATTATTAACATGCTGTATCTGTACATATCAACTTGACAATTGTGACATAAGGCCTAGTCGCAACTACTAAAACATTGTTCTTTTCAATGTCTTTAGTTCATAACTCAAATTTTCCAGCCTTTGGGTTGTGGGTTTTTTGTATGGTTTGGGTTGGGGTTTTTTAAGATCTGGTGTTTTACATCCTTTTATCGTTTCACACTCATAACAGTTCAAAACTAAGCACAATTTTCCTCAATGTGAAGCAAATTCCATGACCCATGATACACAAAAATGATTTGAGAGTATTAAATTAGAAAGTATCAAGAAAGTTGCAAATACTTCACAATCCTTCAAAGTTTGCTACATTAACAATCAAAGGTACACTTTTTTTGATTGCTACACTTACAAACAAATGTGAAGAGAATAATATTTAAATATGATAATCTGAATTTGCACAAAGACACTGTCAAATTTGACTACTTGTTAAACCAAATGCAAGGATAAACATAGTTGCTGTCTGTACTGCTAGTTCAACGTTTAATGATACTGCACTCAGTTAAAATATAAATGCATCTCATAAAAGAAGGCATTTAACTTTGTTTTTTTTCCAGAAGCTAAGTGGTGTATGGCAGAACTGTTCCACCTTTGGTCCACAACATTGAATTGAAGGCTCAACATAGCTAAAGGCTCTTTCTGGGTTACTGTAAGAACAACAAAAAAGAAGTAATGATATCCACCTGCTGTCAATATGTCATAGATATCCAGTGGTGGAAAATTTACTCATTAGCTCATTAGCAGGATCTTGTCTTGACATTTACAGTTCTCTGCTTCTGCCCTCAGAGTAATGTTAACTGACTGTCCTCCACAGAAATGTTTGCCTCATAACAAGGACTGCACAACTTCCGAAAAGATACTGGTATTGAACATCATCAGAGCAATAAGTACAAAATCTTCAGCAACCACTTCACATTGAACTAAAGTGAAGTAAAACAACATTAAAAATTAGTTCATTTTAAAAGACAGGTTTCTAAACCATGTTCAATAAAAAATAAATACACTGGTATGACGGTATTAGATAAGCTACCACTCCAGTAGTGTGAAGGATCAAGGAGTCTATGACAAATGCAAACAGATGCAGAACTTGTGTTCCCCTTGAGCTATCAATGACAGAGTTTCATAAGATCTTAAATTGTCTGGATTTCAATATGCATATAATATAATACATGGAGAAAAATTCCATTTGACATGAAAAATAAATGCCACTATCTGCTTAGCTTCAATAGGAAAATACCATCTTGCTTGCCAGTGCAGATTCAGACATTTGCAGTACAGTAGGTGTCATTGTCTAAAAATTTGATTTCTGGTCTAACTTGTTCTAGACTTATCTTCCTATGGAAAGAAAGAAATGTAAGTGAGGTAAGATGTCACGGTCATGGAAAGAAGTGACTTTCAGAATTACTTCTTTCCATACGCTACAGACTGTAACTCAAAATTAATAGTTTGAATCATGAGAATGACTGTTCTGGGCCAGACCAAATGTAAAGCCAGTCCAGAAGGTGCCTAAAGCAGTTTCCTAATGTAATCCCATAGCATATTAGATTTCCTGTTGCCATTTCTATCAGAAGGCCAGAAGCCTTCAGCTAGTTTAGCAATAAAAGGACTCATCAGAGCTTGTCTTGTCTTGTTGAATTTTGAGCTTATCTTTGTTTAGCTGAAACAGCAAGTTTCCCAAAAGTTTGGAGACAAATGTCTAATCTGTTTTTAGCTTTAGCTTAGTTTGTATGAAGAAATTTTACTCTGTACGTTAAAGACCTAAAAACACTAAGTGATGGTTAGTCCATAGATTTGTGGACTAAAAAAAAATAAATAATAATCTAGCAACAGACTGTTTGATAGCACATAAAAATAATGCCAAGAGGACCCAAGATGGAGAATGTAGAAACCTCACCAGCAACATCATACTCTTCCTGGCAAAGAACTCAGGATGCTGAAGACTCACAATATCAGGAAGGACCCTTGATCTCAGAGGACTGGAAAAATGAAAACTCTAATTTTTTAAAAAGGAGCAGATACTATTAAATTTGTGATTTATCCATTTTGACTGTATCACTAAGCACCACTGGGAGGAACTGGGCAGTTTAGATTGTAGGTATTAGTGACTGGAAATATAGTATGTACTGTATTTTGATCAGACTGTTAAAACACTCTTTAGACTAACAATAAATTTTCTTGGACTGATGTGTGTCTCACCAGTGAGAGCTGGGGATGCACTGGATGATCATGGCATGGTCCATTGTACACCCACAGGACAGGGAGTCACAGACCTCAGTATTTCTCTCACTCTCCCAATAGCTCCAGCTACATGGGGGTGTTTTTCCTTGCCCATTTCCCAGACACAGTTGCCCTTACAGATGGTCACCATGTACTCTGTGTCTTCTGAGGACCAGGACCTGCTCACATCCCTTAGGTAGCAAGAAGACTGTGGAGTAGAGGAGATCCTGGACTCTAAGGAAGAAACCTCCACCTTCTGCTCTGAAGTGGGGCAGCATTTTGCCTTGTTAGTATGAAAGGTAACACTGGAGGAATCAGGGTGCTGTCATTCTCATGGCACCTCTATCCACAATGAAAGCAGCTCTAGACGTCCCGCTGCCAGCTTAGAACCTCAGTGTGGTCCCAATTGTTCAGCTGCATCCTGGGCCATCACCTTGTAGACCTAGATGATGACTCTTCCTCCCCAGGAGCTTCCCTCTCCTGTCAGTCTTCACAAGACTGGCCTTGCCGAGTAGCAAGTTCCATGCTGTGCACCCCTGGTCAAAGGCATATCTCTGATGCCTTCTTCCTTAGCCACTGCTTCAACCTCTCCATCCTGCAACCAAGAGAAGCAGTTGTGAGACTGGAATCAGTATCAGCTCTCCTCTCTATCCTCTTCCAGGCATAGTGGGACACTGACTGGCACTGGAAGGAGCCACAGCTTCAAAAGGGTGATATTTGGCTTCTCACCCCCAGCCAGGCTCCTGCAGGGCTGGCTATACATTTGTGTGAGTTGATGGAGGGGATGCTCAGGTGATTTTTCTGCTCTCCTCACCTCACTGCTCTACCTTCTGGGTGGCAGAGGTGCTCTGTTTGCACCCCTCTCTCCTCCACCACAAAGCAGGTGAGGAACTGCTATATGGCCTGTGAAAACAAAGGCAGCTCTTGCTCACAGGGCAGACAGGCTTCTAGCACCCTGCTATCACTGCTGATGCTGTGCTGGGAGGAACATGTCCCCTACCACCTAACACCCTCTTAGGAAGCCTCCTGGCTGTGTGTCCACTGTGCTGGGAAGTGAGACTGAGGGTGGGACGCAGGCAGATGGTGCTTCCTCTCTGAAGACCTTCATCACCGTGGGGATCAGAAGACAGAAGGCACAGGAGGGCACTCATACATCATTACCCAGCCTCTGGTCTGCCCTCTTGGGCATCTCCAGTCATCTGCTCTCTGAAAAGTACTTATTTACTTACCTCATCACATCACTCACAGTTGCCCTGGGACCAGAGTCAGTCCCCCAAGGCTGATGTCAGCAAGAATGGGAAGCAAGTTCCTATGCAATAATTTCTCACACTGGCCCTGCCAGGTACCAGCTCCCACCACCCATGAAGATGTCCAGAGCATTTCCTGGAGTCTTTGCACTGGGATTCACATGTCGAGGAGCTGCTCTGGTCACAATGCAACTTCCTCCAGAGCAGGTACCATGATATTCTCCCCAACCTCCCTCAAGCCTGTCCTCCTCCAGGAGGATTTTGTGCTGCTGGTCTGTGCCCAGGGTCCCATGTCAACCCAATCCCACTGCAACAGCCCTGCCACAGATGTGCCCCTACAGTTCCTCATGCCACTTTCTGAAGCCCAACTACAGGGATGACTCCTTATTTCCTCCAAAGTCTCTTGGGCTGGGTTCATATGTAGCCATCAAGTATTCACAGTTTCAACCCAGGTTTCTTGCAGCCCTCTTTGTCAGCTCTGAGGAAAGGAACAAATAAACCAGCTGTTATTCAGCATGCCTCACAGCTTCTCTTGGGATACTGTTTGAAGGATGAGGCTCCCACCTATCTCACAGCCCTGTGCAAAGTTCCCACCAGAAATCACCCTCTGGGCTGAGGCCTTGGCAGGGTCCTGCCCACATTGCCTTCCCCATGCAGGCTGGAAGCTAAAGCCCCATCAGGTGCCTCACCAGTAGTTGGTTTGCACTCCTCCAGGTCTGCAGTAGCAATGGCACCTCTTCAGCAGCTGGCATCCCCCTACTGTCTGCACAATCTGCACAGAGACAGAGGTGGGGCCACAGAACCCCTGGCCCAGCAGAGCACAGCAAGGCCCTCACTGTGGCCACCGTCCTTTTCCTGACCCTGTGGCCCATGGATACACCCATGTAAGGGAAAGGGTAGAAGTTCATGGCAAATGTTAAACCCTCATCCAAAGGGTCAAGGGGTGGAGACAATAGCAGATAAACCTTTATACTGGTGTAGCCCATGATCTGCATCACATGTTATAGGAAGTGTTATAGCAGGAACCACACAAACCAGTGGATGATTAGCCTCACGAGAAGACATGCAAGTGCAGCAGTGAGCCATCCTGAGCTGGATTTGATGCAAATAACTTAAAAAAACCACACTGTCTTTCCTAGCCTAAGTGACAGCCATAATAGATGGAACCCAAGTCATGGACTATATGAACTCAACAGATGTTTCTAGGCATTTTAGGGACATTTTACAGGAGTGGCCTATAGGTCACCCCTGTCACAAGAAATTTGTGTATATATGATAAGATGTGATAGGGAGTAGTGATTAATAAGGATGTATTAGTGTGAGACCAGTCCATGACTTAAATGGTCTGGAATAACAGAGATGGTATTGCTTTTGGCTGGGATGATAATGAAAGCTCTGTTGAGCTCATCATTACAACTTATTGCATTCACCAACTTCATTTAGACAATATAATGAAGAAAGACCTCACTGTACTAACAGATTCAATTTTGAGCCAGCAGTGTGACTGTAGCATGAAGAAAGTAGAGGCAGTCTCTAGCTGTATCAATCAAGAAATTTTACTTGACGCAGTAAACGCTGAATAAGCATGATGTTTTATTCTATGACTACAGCCTTCTGTGAATCCCAGAAAATATTATCTTGCTAGATCTGTGCCTATGAATCAATGTTCACTGTCTGAAAGATACACTAGTGTGCTTTTGATTGATGTAGGAAGTGGTCTTGTCTTAATAATCTAGTCAAAATTTAATCTGAATAGAAATAATGTTTTTTTTAAAAAAAGACTAATAATTTAATAAAAAAAAAAAAAAAAAAAAAAAAAAAAAGGTTCTGGATCAGAATACCATTACAAAAAAAGTCAGAGAACAAGGAATTTTACACCTGAGTTTTAGTCCCTCATGGTCTCCATCACCTTTGCTGTAAGACCTGTTGCTGTGTCCCCATTGTCTGTTGCACCCCACAAGCAGGATTTGCTTAACTGTGAGCAGGCCCAGCTCTGCTGCAGGTTATACATCTGAACCCAGAGAACATCCAAAGCCATGGCTTGGCACTGTGAGAGGATGCATAGAGTACCATGAGCAGTGGCTGTGTCTGAAGCTGCCTGTGCTCAGCCTGCCTGCCTGTGCAAACAGAGGGGTGACCTCCCTCCCAGGGAACATAGCCTGCCTCGGCACCAGAGCAGCAGCACATGGCCTCCAAGCTCTCCATGGCACAACCTCTTCTTGGTCGATCTCAAGTGGGACCTATAGCCATTGGTCAGCAGTAATAATGACAACAGTCATTTTCAAAGAAAATATAGATTCTCAAAGGCTTGTGTCACATGTACTGTAGGCAGAAGGTGGGAAGAACATCCCCTGGAAAAGCAAGAAATATCAGTAAGTTGTGTTGGAAGCATACAGGGACACAAAATAAAGTTGATCCTTTCCCTGCCACACATGAAGTGTGCAATGATTTCTTAAAATGCACCAAACTGAAATGGGGGCCCCACAGGGTCTGACTTGTTATGAAAATGCCTGTTCTATACTGGGCTCAAGAATCCAATTGTAAACACTTTTCTAAGGACCCCAGCCCAGACAGTTATTTTTATGGATGCTAGTGTCATTGCTCTTTGGAGTTGGGTTTCAGCAGAAAGAAGCTAGTGTTTCGCTGACATCTTAAGATATGAAGGAGAGCTTTGAGCCCTCTGAGGAGTGAGTGAAACATTTGGCTCTACCAGCTGCACAGGGAATATGATCTGAGCCAAATATAAGAGCTGAGGGATTTATACATTTGTTTCAGACATCATAAGTTCATTTTAAGAAATGGTTCTCCCTGCGCACATGTACACACACTTAACTCACACCTGCATGTATATACACACCACTTATGATATTCTAACATTTTCCTTCAGTGTTAGTCTTACTGTTGCTGTGCAGAGCCTGAAGTCTTCCTGGGAAGAAATCTCTATGTGATGTAGAGTGGTTACATTTTCCACAAAGTTTTCTGAACATGACCATCATGATCACCCTCCTCTATCCTGTTTCATTATATCCCCAGATCTCTCTGGCAAGAAAATAAGTTCTTTGGTACAGGAGACTGAAAACTTCTCTCAGTTGATCAGATAAAAGAGTGCCTGGCATAGAGATTCCTCCATGACTTATTTGGCCCTGAGATGTGGATTTCCTTCCTCAGCAGCAGGATTGAATTGATACATATGCTCTACACACACACACACTATTTTCTCATGAATACTGATGGAGGGAGGTCTCATGTGCCTTCAGTGTTACTTAGGGAAGCAGAGACATCATATGTTATTCAAAGCACAGGTACTACTTATAAATGGCTGCAACAGTTAATTTGTCCCTTCAGTCTTTAATACCAAAGACCTTACAAGGCCTTATACTTAGCAAAACTATGTGGGAAATCTTCCTGAATTTTACAACACAAGATACCACTTATCAGCATGGTCCATGCTCAGAAGTGTTTTGCTATCCCTTCCTTACAGCATCTTGTGAATGCAGTTGCAGTTTTGGTTACCCATCCCTACAGAAGCATCAAGTGAGGAAGAACAACCCCTTCTCATTGTCCATAGCAGGAGAATTACGGATGGTCTGAACATCTATGCTTGCTGAGTTCCCAGTGTTTGTCCATAAAGATGCTGCTTCCTGATTAGGGGAAGCTGGTACTCTCTTTCCCTCAAGAGATACCAAAGTCTTCAGAGTCACAACAGAGAGCATTGTGGAGAGCACTGCACATCTCCTTTTACCCAGAGTTATGTGGTTGTAATCAAATACCAAGAATTACATGCATTGCTTCTGGGATGTCCAACAAGTCTATCTATACACTAAATCAAGGATAACTCCTTCACAGGTCAACGAAGGAACAAAGTAAGTCTGCATATAGCAGAAAGATGTACAGACTGTTATTCATGCAGAACTGCCCACTGAGAGCTAGACAGATCTCTCCCCGACATGGGACAAAAAAAGAGAACCATTTTTCTTCCCATCCCAATTGTTTTCTTCACACATAAGGTATGGAGAGTAGAATAGCAAACATCCCCAGGCTAGTATCTCTGTACTGCTCTTACGCCAGCTTCATTCCAGACCTGATCAAAGGACAGAACACAGTTGTGTTCCATTCCCTTCTCCACAGAGTAACAACTCAGAAGAAGGAAAGAATATTAAAGAGCTACATAATTCTTTAGAGTAAACAGCAGATAAAAATATATTACAAAATATATATAACAGTCAGAGATGACTAATGATATGTAGTTCATCTGATTGGAAGGGGGCAGCCCTGTCTATCACTGCCTTGGGAGTGCATGAACTGGCAGAGCTAAAGGCATCAGGTATAAAAATTTCAATAAGGGTAACTGAAGAAAGATAAACGGGGGTTGTTTAGATAGGAGACACTGGTATACTTGTATGTGTATCCAAACTGATCCTGAGCAATCAACCCTGTTAATGCTCCTACTGTGAGGGTAATCAAACATTGGAGCTGGGTGACCAGAGAGGTTGTTTAGTCTCCAGCCCTGACAATATTCAAACCCAACTTGGCAAGGTCTTGAGCAACCTGCTTTTGTTCACCCTATTTGAGCAAGAGGGTTGGATCATATGATTTCCAGAGGTTTCTTCCAATCTCAAGTATTTTGAGATTCTACATGGAATGTAGAATGGACTGTAGAATTCTACATGGAATATTAAAATGGTTCACAAAACTGAATTAACTACTGGATTAACAAAATTAACTAATAAAAGAACTGAAGATCAGGAACTGGTGTGAAATAGTTCAGAAGGAATATTAAAATGAGCAACTCTACCTCTTTCCTCCCAAAAGCAATAAAAGACATACACAAAAATGGCCTAGTTCCCTGCTGAGAGAAGAGAAGAGAAGAGAAGAGAAGAGAAGAGAAGAGAAGAGAAGAGAAGAGAAGAGAAGAGAAGAGAAGAGAAGAGAAGAGAAGAGAAGAGAAGAGACGACGAGATTACAATACAATATTTTTAGAATTAAGACACAATAATTCTCCTAATCGGACTATTATACTTAATTTGTGCAAAAAAAAATTGAGCTAATTCATGATCAGCCAGACATCACCTCATACAAGTATCTAGAAATTTCTGTTATTCCAAAGACAAAATGCTTGAGTATTTAATGAAGTTTGTGCTTGAGTTGTTTCTGTAACTCAAAATAACTCTTACATAGAAAAGAGCTCTTCCTGACTACATGTGTATCTTTTATAAGCCAAATGCTCTTTAGATGTCTTCTCCATCTGCATTGATACCTGAGGGAATGGTTTCTAAATGTGTCTGAATTTGGCTTAGTAACTTTGACTCTATTCAGCAAGAAGACATAAGATTCAAAAGTAGGAAAATCTGCCTTCCCAAATGCTATCTATTTTGAAGGGTTCTTCTCCCTTCTTTGACTGATTTACTTTCCAACAAGCTTCCTACCTGTCAACACTGACTGGTTAATTAGTGTGTTTAAAATAGATGAGAAATGCTAAGATTCGTGTCTTACAAGTTAGTCAGACTGTGGAGCTTTCCAAACATGCTTGTCATTCACTAGTATCTAAGACACTGCCAAAATATCTTTAGTAGTTGTTACTGCACTTCTTCCAGTACAGCTAAGGCCAGCTAAAAGGTTAGTTTTATTGTAAGAAAACAAGCCTAGAGGAAGAATGGCATAGGAACACTGAACAAGCAATGAGACTCTCACTCTACTATTACAAGCCTCAACAGTACAAATAGAGGAAATGGCAACTTCCTGAGTTCTATTAAATGCAACACTGATTGCCTTCTCTGTAGCACCAGTTAAACTTCTTATTGCCTAAATAAGTGCCAGCTGGAACTATTCTTAGATGTTCAGTCTTAGGTGCTATGTTCACCCTGAAGCAGTCTCAACCTGGGGAGACAGGTGTCTTTTTGCTCCCTAAATCTTTTGGGATTTAGGTTAGACAGAGTGTTATCTACAAATCTTTGTGGGAATGCGTAATGATTACACCATATGCTGTGATAATGAAATAGCTGTGCTGTGGGCTCTCATTAGCCTGAGTGACCATCAACATACTATGACAATGCTATAATCATTAAGGTATAGGCAACTTTATGTAGAACAACTTTCAAGATTTGTGCACCAGTCAAGAGAATACAGTTAGCAGACCTCGGTCTGTTTCCTGCTAAGATGTGACTTCTTAGCAAGAAATTGTGAGGGAGACCTAAG
Organism: Athene cunicularia; assembly: GCF_003259725.1. Lineage (NCBI taxonomy): Eukaryota > Metazoa > Chordata > Aves > Strigiformes > Strigidae > Athene > Athene cunicularia. Next base: position 417,534 of record NW_020799123.1, read on the forward strand.
GATGCCTGGCAAATTTGCAGCTGCAGTACAGTTGACTGATTCTGTATCAGCTTGTTTGACAGTTAACTTGAGCCAGTTTGTGACAAAATCAGGGGGGTTAGAGGGTGCAAAGGAGTAGCATTTTGGGATGGGAATGGTGGAAAAGGGAAGAAAGTATTGTTATCTTTTTATATAGATAAGATAGCAGGAAGCACAATGATTTCAAGCACAAAAGCAGAGTAGAGTGCCACTTCACATGTAGTTGTTGTGAAACAGAAAGAAACTGCTCAGTAATGATGCTGCACAGAAAAGTGGCTACAGATATGTTAGGTGAGTATATTTAGGATGAAATATTGCTTGGTCAACACTCATTAATCGGGAAGTAAAATTCTGCTTCTAGACATTATCTGTACAGGTTTGGTATACATTTTAAGAGCAGCTGGACAAAGTGTGAACACTTTATTCATAAAGAGCATTGTGATGGAAAAATTCTGAAAGATTCAATACTGACACAGATCCGTATTAACACAGCATGAGGGAAATAAGATTGGAGTAGTTAAGTACTTCCAGTTCAAATCATATGAACCCAGACTGGCCCATCACTGGCATTCCATGTAGCTGAAAGCATTCAGCCCAGCTCCCACTGCAAAAACCAATTTTTAGAATAAATCCAGAATAGTAAAAGGCATAGTTGAAAAAAAAGACAAGATAAAGCCAGAAAAGTACAAAATGGAACCAGAAGTAACTGAAGACATGAGGAAGCCACTTAAAGATCATCAAAGAAGATCCAAATCTTTGAAGTAAGAATTACAGGACATTATACCCAGAGAGTACAGGAAGAATCGCTCTACACCAGCTTTTGAAGCAAGCTCATAGGCCATAAATCTGTGCCTTTGATTGTCACATGAGGTTAGCTAGTTGTTGTGGTTTAAACCCAGCCAGTAATTAAGCACCATACAGCTGCTTGCTCACTATTCCCCGCTCCCAGTGGGATGAGGAGAAGTATTGGGAAAAAAAAAAAAAGTAAAATTCAGAAAATTCAGGGGTTGCTATAAGAACATTTTAATAACTAAAATAGAATAAAATATAATAATAACAATAAGAATAATTAATAATAATAATTGTAATAATAATTATAATGAAAAGTTTCTAGAAGTACTAAAGTTGGAGCACTGCTTATGAAGGAAGAGAGTATTCAGTTACTGATGGGGAGCTGCACTGTGTCTAGGAAGACAGACAATGGGTATGAGGTTGGTTTCATTCACCAGGAAGATTCTGCCCTTTGATTAGCCACATGGTCAAAAAGATGCAAGGTCAGAGAGATCCACAGATCTCGTTGGCAGTTTACAGGAAGGCAGTCCTAAGTCTCATGTGGGTCAAGTCATTACATATGTTAAAAAGTTATGTAATTACTTCAAATTCACAATGAATCTGGTACAGCAATATGTATCCAAAACCAGTAAGTTTAAAAAAAGTGTCATATAATAAAAAATATATAAATATAAAAATGTGAATGCACCAATTTCAATGGAAAATATGAAGGTTTAAGACATGAAGGAGGAGGTTCAAATAGATAATAATGTTGCCTATGATATTAAAAGTCCTCAGAGATAGGTTATTCAACTTTTATGGATGAGCAGTTTAACACCTTATTGTGGCAGTAAGTAGATATCACAGTCTATAGACATAGCCAGATCTGTGTACTGACGAGTCAGAAGAAATCACCATAAATTTATAATTTGAGAAAGGATTAAATAAAAAGAGAGACTAAGTTTTTGCAGAAGGATCAGAAGACAATTTTTTCTCAACCCTGGTTATTACATTTAAATGTATCCAGGTGAGGTGATTTTGAGTGTAGCTCTGTAAAAAAATGTTGGAACTAGAGATTATGTCTACTTACCTCATACTTCCTCACTAATTATGGTATCTGAGATGAATCGGATTGTAAAGTTTTGAGCAGATTGCAGAAGGTGGCTCTGCCCAATCAGTACCCCATATATAAAACAGACTCATTTATCACTCTAGACAGAACAGAATACTTCTCTATGTAGCATTTAAGACTACTGATAAACAGCATTGAAAAATTATTTTCAGAAAATTAGTCTTCATTTACCATTGACATGGGATAATGAGTTGAGTTTAACACAATTCTTTCTGGATAAAAATATAATTAAATTTTAGAGATCAGTCAGCTGAGTGTTTGTAGAGTATTTGTTCTTGCTACTCCTGGTAGTTCATCTACAAAATGCAGCCTACTATTGTTTCCATAAAAAGAGATTTGGAAAAATATTTGCATTTTCTTGTCCTGACTGTTACACTCACTTAAAAAAAAAAAAAAAAAAAAAAAAAAAAAAAAAAAAAAAAAAAAAAAAAAAAAAAGGTCATTGTGTGGTTTACAATGGTTTACAATTTGTAAATACTGTTGTCAGCCATGCTATCAGAATTAGAAGAACATGCTATGACCTGTAAACCATCAGTGTATATGACATGATGTAGGAAGTGTAGCTTCATTCTGCTGTTCCCTGGGTAAAAGGAGAGCTCCCAGGAATGTTGGCAGATGATAAGTAGAAATGTCAGAACACTAATCCTTCAGAGCAAATCTTCTCATTGCTACACTTCGACTAATGTGTTGCTATGAACAGGACCTGGAGATGGTAAGGACACACTTTTTTTATTTGATAAGTATTGGATCAGACTAAATTAATTACAGGGAATACCTTCTATATCCCCCATGGAATTTGTCTGTTAAATATGGAGCTTATCATGCTGTTAAGATGACTTTCTTAAGATGTCCTCTAAGAATTTCTTTGATAAAGACTTCATGTGCTGGGGTGAGGGCAGACGGAATTTCAAACTGATTTCTATTTCTTGAGATAACCCAGTAATTACCATTACTAATGTCAGTTGTGGAGTCGTTCTCCAGGAAGAAATGCAGTTGAGACCAATAATATATGTACATATGTAAAAGGCAATATCTGGGGCTAAATGTAAATCTCCCAGGAATATAATTGATGAAGACTAGCTTGTGCTGTGCTTCACTGAAGGCAGCAGATGATGTCCATCCTATTTCCTAGTCCTGCTCTTGCCTTCAAGAACTAATATCTGCAATGCACTATGCATTTGTAATTTAGCCTTACTACATAAGAAAGGAAACAAACATTTCAAGTCTCCACACAGGGAATTTGGAAAATGGACTTTCATACATGTGAAGTCTTCTATTTCCAGAAATAACTCTCTGTTCCACATATAGATTAAAACAACTTAGTCCCTTGGAAAGGTCCTGAAACAGCCAGCTGAAGGTAGAAAGGTGGGTAAATGTGTAACCTGTGATTGAAAATGAGCAGTACTGGATGTGCAGCAAGGTGAACAATGCACACACCTCCTATATCCACAGCAAATATTAAGTAACTCTTAAGTGACATTCAGAATTCCATTTCCTTCACACATTTAAGCAGCTGAGTGACTCTAGTTACAGAACAGGTGAGTGAAGTAAAAAGGCTTAGAAGCCTCTGAGTAAAGTGCAGAAAGCAGAGGAAAAGCAGGTGGCAAAAAAAGAGTTGGCGAAGGACAGAGAGGTGGATGGAAGCTATTATGGATGAGTGGTTTGGATCACCTAAAGAATTTGTAAAAATGCAACTTAACAGTTCATTTGCAAGGTTCCTGCTATTACTTACTATATGGAGAAATATAGAAAGGAAAATCTAGATAGAATCAATTTAGAATTATTTACACAGAGATCAGAGATGTGAAAAAGTAAGGAGATCCTTCCATTAAGTCACGAGGTTCAGAATGCCCCCCTTGCTTTCTAAACTCTTTCTTAGAGAGGAGTCTAGGTGTGGCTGGATCCAGACTTCATCTCAGACTTGGTCAATGGTTTATGGCTAAAAGACTGTGTGTGTACAATCAATCCCTAGATCACTTAATTAGGATTTCGGTGTTTTGCATGCTATTAATAACTTACCAAACTGTCTGGGCATCCAGTGTTAGTTTGCTCTGAAGTTCAAGCCCTTGGTTTCCCAAAACAGTATCTCAGGCACTGAGTCTTATAAAAATGAATAACTTAATGGAGTGCTACAACAGCAGGATCAGCTTGAGCTGGGTGCCCTGGAAAGGGGGGAGGGAAGGAAGAACCTGGACAACGAAATCTCTGGGCAATTATACCCTTACAGTTAATTTACCTGCCATTCAGGTGACCTTCACACACCTTCCACACACACTTTGGTTCAGTAGTGATTATAGTCTATAATTTTCTTACACCTTACTGGATTCCTTCACTGTTTTCAAGCAGGCCATTGTCTTGTCAAGTTGCAGCTGCTGTTGATGGCTGTAGCCTTGAAGCTTCCTTATCTTCTGATTTACGCTGGCTCTGGAGGACCCTGTTTTGACTGAGTAGGAACATGTTCAGTAAATTTAAGTGAAAGTTTACAGCATGCATCTAAGGCTTCACCAAAACTAGCTACTCATGCTATGTAAAGCTAAGCAAACAGCATATTAAATCACACAACGTTATAACTCCCAGTGATTCATTCTATATTAATCTTACTTATTTAGACTAAACAGCTAATATCTCTTAACATGGAGTTATCCCTGCTCAAGTGGACAGTTGCCTGGTGTACAGTCCAGTTGCCATCCAGGAAGAACTCAAATTGGGCTCATCCAACAATCTGTCATTGGTGAAAGATCTTGTTACTTTGAGGAGCAAACCTGAGAGGCGTCCCTGCTCGAGGGGAGATCACCGCCATGCAGCCACACTGCCTAGCAGGGAGAGCTCAAAGAAGGCTCACTTAGGCTGTCATATTTATGGAATACACTGGAAGGCTCATAGTCAAATTGCATACAAGACTTCTTCTGCCCACAACTCTCACTGTGTTGCTCTGCTCCTCTGTGGATTTCCTACAGGAATTCTTGGCCTGGCTATAGATCAGATCTTTACCTCTTTTGGAGCCAGTACCAAACGTGCTGGTTTGGTTAAAGGGGGGTCAAGTGCCTCTATCGCAGAAGGGAAATCAGGGTTGTTAGCACAATATTACTGCAAAGGACTCAAAAAGAGGGTAGGTGTCATGTTCATTAGATGACCTTCTGTCTGTCACGGAATTGGAGAGGTGTCATGATGCAGGCAGATTATCATAACTCTGATGTGTGACTCAGACACTATGAAAGGAATGTACAACTAAATTACGGTTTGCCTGAACTTTGTATGAATATTTTCTGTCTTAAGCTACAAAGACCACTCAATCACTGCTTTACCAAGCATGTAGGCCTAACCTTTGCCTTCTGCATCCATGTTGTCAGCTCCCTGTGGTCCCTCAGGGATTTCTCCAGCTAGCCTGTGTCGTCCTGGAGCAGGGTGACCTCTAGGGGACTCTGGGCAGAGCTGGCATGGAATGAACATGTCAGTGCTCTTCCCCACACACTGCTTTGCACATTTGCAAACCTTGGAGTTTACCCAGTGCCCTCAGTCTGAGGTCTTTATTTACTGAATCATATATTCCCCCAGCAATATTATCTTGTCTTCCAAAGGGCTACCCAGGGAAGTAGAACATGATGCTTCAACAGACTCTGTCCTTTCTCTCTTTCATGATGCTTCAACAGACTCTGTCCTTTCTCTCTTTCATTTTTCAGCTATTAGTTTCTTCTGGGATTTGAATGGACTTGTAAAAATGAAGAAATGATAGATGTGGTTTGTCAGAATTCACTGAATAGAAGGGTTTTTTTCTACAGAACTGAAATATTTTCAGTTAATGTTAATGTCAACAGTGCTTATTTACTTAGGAGGCACATCACTGATGTCCAGATTATTATAGCTCTAAGAGTCTTTGCAATCCATACAGCTTCACTGGAGTACACCAGCTGCATCTATTTTAAACTTCCTATCAGTCAGAGATGTTCCTTTGTGGTAATTATGGACCAATGCTTTTTTCAAAGTCAGTGACCTCTGCTAGTAGGCAGCCTGACTACAGAGCATGTTTATACAAGCTGATTCTAATCTTCAGTTTATGGCATCAAGCTCTGAATACATGAGAAATTAAATATTACTATAATTTACATGAATGAATATGAGATATTTCCCCAATATAAATAAGGAACTTTTCCAAATTCACAAGATGTAAACAAGTATTTAGGACATAATGTTTCTTATTTGGCTTTTTCTGGACATATGCAGCCTGGTGGCACATGCAGGTTGTTGCTATTAAACACCATCACCACCATAAATGTTCATCATGCTAGGCATGAATGTAGTTTAAAATTTTATCTAAAAAAAAAAAAAACCCTTCTATTTTAATTATGGAGTACTTACCTCTTATTCAAATAAATAATCAGATCAAACATGTAAAGTTTTTCTAAAATTTCTGTGCAAAATAATACCACGGCTCTGTGTATGAATGCTATGATGTCTGCTTATTGGATTCTACCAAGATAATTTTTCTGGTCACCAAACAAATGAAAAGCAGATGGAAAACAAATAGCTTTGTAATAACATCAATTTAAAATGTTTTAGTTCAGCTACTAACTGTGAACTGACATAGGCATATAGTTTTCCCCCAAATTATACGAACAGATTTTAACTACAGATTTTTCTTTCTGTCTTCAGAAATGCCAGCATAGAAATATTGGCCAGGAAAGTTTTTTCAACAAAAGAAAACTCAACTGCCAGTACTTTTCTTCACAGACATTTTCCTTTATCCAAGATGCTTGCAGTGACACTATATGTTTAAAAAACCAAAGGTATGATCTTCCTTATGTGATGCCATTTGCTTAAATTGTTAAATGTAAGCCATTATAACCTCTAGTTATAATAATGTCATAACTATATAGTTGCTCATATAATCATTACTATTTTACACTTTTAAAGATATCCTCAAGCCTAACAATTCTTACACAAATAAAGCAGAACAGTTCTTGACACTTTTTCCCACCTCTAACTCCTATTCATTTCTCTTTCGTGTCACTCTTACATGTAGCCCTCTTCTAAGTGCAACAGCTATCAGTTTTTTACATTTTTCTTCCCCAAAGATAACATCAATTTGCTTCTTATTCTCTTTTTCATATCCTTTCCTTTCACATATAGCTACACATTTCCAGCTCATATTCTGGTTATTTTAGACTCTTCTGTGCCTGCAGCCTCAGCTGCACAGAGACTCCCAGACTGGACTCCCTTTGGGACAAGGACAATGTCTTTGGGGGTGGGTGTCACCCAGCCCCTGCCTCACCTCAGCTCCACACATGCTGCCATGGTGCAATCAGATTCAATTGCAGGGGGTGTCTTTGAGGGTGTCTTCATTAATGCTTTGTGTCAAACAGGAAAATGATATTGTAGCAAATCTCCCTGTTGTCCAGCACTTTGGTCTGCAGGAACCACATCTAATGAGCTCCCACCTCTGACTGGCACTCAGACCTTGGGACTCCCACCCATTCCCCCTGACACCCATTTAGTCTAGGTGCCAGGTCCTCAACACTTGATGTCCTGCCCCACTGATCTTCTCCTGTCATGCTGAGGAAGGGACAGCCTGTGTTTCAAGTGTGTGCTAGTTGGTAGGACCATTGATGCTGCATGTTGGCCTTTTGATAGTCACACCTTTCCAAGCATCTACACGGTGCCCTTTCTGGGTAGAGTTCCCAGTGTAACTGAGGTCTTGCATGCTGACCAGTGGCTGCTTCTGTCAGCTCAATTCTTTTTCTTTCAGCATTGCTGACCCAAACATTTCCAGGCCTTCTTCGGCCCATTCCACCGGTCTTTGTTCTGTCCCAGTGGTGAAACTGGGAACACATGAAACTGGCTGACCCACCTGGTTGGATTTTAACCTTTCTGATGAGATTCGATCATAACACGTGGGCCAGGAAGTTTCAGCAGCTTTAAAAGCGCCCATCTGGAAGTGAGACCTTGTTGCTGCCACCCAGAGGAGCGTCCACCTTGGTGGCCCCATGCTGCCACCCACTGGCAGTGGGTGCCTGGAGCAGCGCGCCCGGGTGGCTGCTGCCTGGCTGAGCTCCCTGTGACTGATAGGAGCCTGCTGGAGCCCAGACCAAGGAGAAAGTTGATGGGGCTTGAGCCCTCATAGCAAAAGCCCAAATAGCAAGGCAAAAGGCAGAGCCACTGTCCCAGCTGATGTCGCTGGGCCCTACACCAGCACCCACCTTGGGGTCACACCACAGCTCCTTCATGTGTTGCCACCACCTGGGGCTTGTGTCAGTGTGAGTCAGTGGGCCGCTGCCTCATGGCACCTACTGTATCCTCAGGGCCCATTTGCCTGGGGGTGAGCAGACAGACAGTTCACTTGTAATCCCTGACATGGGCTTGGCCTTCTCAAATCTGGTGGGATGCTTACATTTCAATACAGTTCCTGCCACATTGGCTTGGGCCTCCAGCCTGGAGCTGCCCTCTCTAATCACTCTTGCCTCATTTGTACCCTTTCAGCCATGGAGAATGAGTAATCCATGTGAAACTTACTGGGATGAGAATATTGGTTGTGTGGGCACATGACACAGTATCTTGGCATCACAGTTTAAGACACAGATCATCTACTTCCAGACCAGGTTTGTAAGGGAAGGGGATCGCTAAGGCAAGCGTGACCTGTCTGAGCAGGTTGTTAACAATCTGTGTCTCCAAAAGACTCTTCACAAGTACTAAGAGAGTCAAGCATGTGCCTCCTAGTAGTACAGCCTCTGCTCACTCTCATCTGACACCCGTGTGGGAGGATATGCTTTATACCTCAGAATGGCTTAGATTTTTTGACTGGGCACATGCAAAAATATTACTGATGATGGCTCAGTGAAAATTTTTTAAGACCTGAATTAAGTATGTAACTGAAATGGCCAGACCAGATTTCTTCTGGCCTCCATTTATAGACCGGAAATGTACTGCTGAGGTAGAATCTCCATGTATACCTCCCAAGATTTTAGGTCCACCTGCAGCATTCAAATCTGTATGGTTAGTTCTTGACATGTGAAAGGGTCCCATAATACCAAATGTGGTTTTACACATTTCCAATAAATAGTGCATCTTCCTGAAGAAGTATAGTTTGTGCTTTTCCTTCTCTACAAGGTTACCTTAGAAATTCTCCCAAAAAAAGGAAAACTGCTTCTGACAGAGGCCTATACCATTCTGTTCTGTCCTTTCTAACAGGAAAGGTCCCTCATACTCAGCTAGAGCTGACACATGCTAAAGATTTCACAGTAACTTGTACGTTGTCTGTTGAGTGTGATTTGAAAATGTCTCTAAAGTCTATTCTACATGGAAAATCACACATCCTGACTAGTAGGGCACAAAAGGAGGTATTTCCTTGCTATGGGCAGTTCGGTACACACCATATATGTGGATCTAAGTTCCCATTCTAAGTCTAATAATAAGTTCATCTAATTTATATAGAAAAGCCTCATTAATAAAACAGTTAACATCCTTACACAAAATACTTTCTCTTAATAGCCTCTTTTGTATGGTATTATACTTACCATCCCAATGCTACTTTCTGTCCTAAGATTGACTCTTTAGTCTTTCTTAAGAATGGTGGTGTGGCAAGGATGGAGCCTACTATGTGTTATCAGCATCCTCAAGTCTACCAGGAGGAGTATGGTATAGCAGGGATTTCTTCCTACGTGGACTTGGGTTTGCTTGAGTGGATTATCTATTTCCTTATCACAGTCTGCTTCCCTTTCACTGATTCCCAACTGACATTTAAAAGCTGCAGAGTAGCTTACCCTGCTCCAGTTAACATGAAGGGTAATTCTTTACTACACAGTGACACCCAAGGTTTGTCAGAGCTTTACTGAATACAAAGTTTAACCTAAGCCATGTTAGGTAGAATTTGTTTGACTACTACACAGTTATTAGAACAACCTAACACCACTTCAGGTCCAGACAAGCCCTAAGGCTATGCACTGTAAGGTCCATAAAAACCCTCAAGCCTTTTGTTATTAATGGAAAAAAAAATCTTATTTACTGTTCTACAATAATGGAGATTTTCAGGAACTCGAGCATCTTAGGCTAGACAGAGAATGGTGGGATATTCAGAAGGAGGAGTGAAAAGAAGATAAACATGGCAAAAATAGTATAAGAAAACAGTCAGGCTGAGCAGATCTCTGTCATGAGTGTGGGGAATAAAGTGAAGTGAAAGAAACCTGAAGTCTACTAGGAAACCATAGGAAGCCTTCTAGCACGTCATGGGAAGGAAGAGCTAGAGTGGCATCACTGCTAGGTATTAGATGGATTTATTGAGCTCTTTGTGGCTGAAAACTGATCAGCTCCAAAAAAGCTCACTCTCATCACACTTTCAAAGAGCAATGACAGAGACATCTGGGGTTCTTGCTTTCTCATCCTCACTACTGAGAGTAGAACATCCTTAAAATTACTGACGCATTGGTGAGTTAGCATCTTGGAGACAGATCATTAAATACTCATTTTGGTAATTCAGTCTTAGCCATACAGACATGCTTCTGTTGGCTGGAAGTTTCCAGGAGAGCAAGCAAAGTTCACTGGAAGCTCACTTTGCTCTTTGGAAGCAAAACCCATGCTGTGACAGTGGTGTCTACACACACTGACTGAGGGACCACTATTAACTCTCAACACTTCCTAGGAAACCTCAAAGAGCTCCAATGGCAGGCACTCCTTTGAAAGCTTTGTAGATGAGTAGTTTTTGGAGACCACTGACCTGAGGTCTGGGCATAGCCATAGTCTGCATGTCATGCTTGACCAAGCAGGTGATAGTCAGGGTCCCCTGCATTGCTTTCTGCTTGACAGTGAAGCTCCAAGGCAACAACAGTCATATCTAGAACTTTTTTTTTTCTTTTTTCTTTTTTTTTTTTTTTTTAATCTGTTTAGGCAAAACCTAATACAGTCAGTAGATGTTCAGAGAGGAAGCTATGGAGAGCATAGACTGTAAACTCATGAGAACAACTCAGAAAACTCCATATCCTTCCCAAACCATATATTCATCCCTCTGACCCTGACTGACAGACTCATTTTCCACTCCCAAATGGACTTGGAGCAGTGGATGCCCTCTCATTCCCCAAGTGTATTTGTGCTCCTCTGGCAGTAGATAAGACTGTAAAAAGAATCCAAGCATGCTGTTACCCTTAAGTGCTCTCCTGAACGTCTGTCTTTCCATACAGCTCTAAACCTTGGAAATACAGGTGGGATTTCTGTGCAGCTGGTAAATTCTGGTAGATTTCTTCTCCATTAACATGGTCAAGTCCCTTTTCAATATGTGTAATCTTTTAGTCTGCAGGGCCAAGGACTTCCACAGCTTAACTGCATACCTTGTAAAGAACCCATCTGTCTTTGTGGTTTTGAATATCTTGCCATCAGGTAGTTTCATTTTACTTACAGCTCCCTGCACGTGCCCTCCATCCACCCCCCTATCCTCCATCTTCTGCCCTTTGCACTCTCCTGTTTCTTTCAATGCCAGACTCACTTAGAACATTGATCCCTGTCAAGCCTCACCACACTGGGCTGATTTTATAGTTCTGCTTTGTATGCCCACTCAGTTCTCTCTTTTCCTATCTTAAGTCTCTGGGTCTGTTTAATTGGTCCTCCAATGGAAGTCCCTTCACAGGTCTGATCACCTTTATTGCTTTAGGAATCATAATTCCTTACAAATTAAAATGTCTTTTTATTTTCTATTTTGCTACCATGGCTGAGAAATAACTGGATGTTTTCACACGATTATGCAGCTTACGCGGCAGACCTTGCTCCTAATCAGTAATTGTCAGTTCAGAGTACACCGTTTTCTATGTGATGTTGCAATATGTTTCCGGACAAGTAGTTTTAACTGTACTGAATTTTGTATGCTATTTAATGGCATTGTATACTTAGAGTCATTAAATTTTTCTGCATTTTTTACATATTGGTCATTGTCCTTACTGCCTGGAGCAGCATTATTTCATTGGGAAACATCATTTCCTTTCTCTTCAACACCTCTTGCTTTATCAATAGCTTAAATAAAACAGGTCCTGGGAAAAAATTATTTTTCTCTTTCATTCTGTGCCTTTGTGGATAACTTATCTCAGTAAGAAACTTCCTTTTTAAAAGTCATTGAAGTAATGGAGAAGGGCAAGTATTTAAGAACTAGGTAGCAAAAAGTCATACTGTAACATAGGTACACAAAGGTTATAAGTCAAAACTGTGACAAAAGATTAATGATGACACAACTCTAATCAGTGAAAAGAGGACAAAAAAAAACTACTGCTCATGACATGTATGCAAAGACGTCTACAATTTATTCCCTAAGTATTGAGGTGACTGCAAATAAAAAATATAAGAGAAAGCGACGGAGAGGTTCACATTTTGTGCATCCCCCAGGTCACTTCGCTGCCTCATGACATCCTCACTCCTCCTCTTCTATCTTCTTGCCATGAAACTCCCGGCTTTTCACACGGAGCTTGTTGACCTGGGACTCTGCAATGTCAGCCCGCTCCTCGGCTTCCTCCAGCTCGTGCTGGATCTTGCGGAATTTGGAGAGGTTGACATTGGACAGCTCCTCCTGTGTGGGGAGAGGGAGTCGGTGGTGAGGAGCCCAGGGCAGGGGGTTCACTCCTCCTGTGCCTCGGCCTTGCGGGGCTGCGGCTCTTCCCTGGGGGAAGGCACAAACCTCCATCCCCCACCCATCACCGCTTACACGGAAGCCTCACACAGACCTCCTCATCCTCCCTTATTCAGGGCCCCATCGTGACAAGACTCAGCGGTACTGTGTCCTGCCTGAGGAGCAATTATGTCACTTGGATTTGTCATTTCTAGACTTATTCCCCCATTACTGATGCCCAACTATCAGTGTGGCTTAGCAGGTTGAGAAAGACCCTGAAACCCTCTGCTTTTGGTCTGTAGCAGAGATTCAGGAACGTCTCAGTCAGTAGGTGCGACCCCTGGGTTTGTTTAATCTGACTTTCTGTATCAAACAGGCCGCAGAGCTTCCCTCAGTTCATCCCTGAGTGCAGGGTGCCCAGAACTCTGCAAGGCCTCGTGGCGTGGCCAAGACCTGGGAGTTCCTTTCAGGCCCCTTTCCTGGGATTTGTACTCATCTCAACGAGCATGCTGCCCCGCTGGAAGGTGGCTCTTGCCCATTCTTCAACAAATACTTACAGCCTCCTCAGCTTGCCTCTTGTAGGATTTCACCTTCATTTGCAGTTTGTCCACCAGATCCTGAAGCCTAAGAATATTCTTCCGGTCTTCCTCAGACTAGAGTGGTTTGTAAGCAGCAAAGAGAATGAATTATTGGTTCTGCATCATGTGTGGTTAACAGTTCCCCTTGGGGATGGTGTGTGCAAAATTCGACTACTTGTGAGAAAGCTCTGTCAGCCCAAGGAGGCCTCCTGCCTTACCTGGTAGGTCAGCTCCTTCACCCTCCTCTCGTACTTGCGCACGCCCTTCACAGCTTCAGCGTTGCGCTTCTGCTCAGCGTCAACCTCCGCTTCCAGCTCCCTCACCTGCAATGAGAAGCCCGGCTTTGGAGCTTCCGTGCTGCTTATTTGCATGACACGTTCTCTCACGCACAACTCAAAGCCCTACGCACTCTGGCCTCCAGCTTCTGGATTTGCTTCTTGCCTCCCTTCAGTGCCAACTGCTCGGCCTCATCCAGACGGTGCTGCAGGTCCTTCACCGTCTGGTCCAGGTTCTTCTTCATCCTCTCCAGGTGGGCACTGGTGTCCTGCTCCTTCTTCAGCTCTTCGGCCATCATGGCTGCCTGAAGGGAGCAAAGGGTGAAAGCCATTTTGGGGTTGGAGACATTTTGGGGAGAACACGTCCACCATTAGCAGTGAAAGGAGCCCCCAGCTCACATCTGTGATGGCCTTCTTGGCCTTCTCTTCAGCATTGCGGGCTTCCTGGATCGTCTCCTCCATTTCACCCTGAATTTGTACAATGTCTGTTTCCAGCTTCTTCTTGGTGTTGATCAAGCTGGTGTTCTGTGCAAAGGCAAAGACATGGTTTTTTAGAGTTAGAACTAATGCCTCCAATTCAGGAGCTGAAACGGTGAGTATTGTTTATGAAAGACGTTTATGCTGGAGTCTTCTTTAGAGCCACAGCAGAAAACCAGAGAGGGGTGGATGGCTGGACTGGCCATGTTACGGCATGGCTTTTCAGGACTGTATATAGTAGTCACTTACAAGACGTATAGCTGTTGGATTCTGTGATATCCCTGGCTAATGGGACTCATTTCATGCAGAGTGCTTCACCTGGGTATGGAGGAGCTGCACACGTTCAGTGGCATCCAGGAGCTCCTGCTCAGCCACCTTCCTCGAGCGCTCCGTCTGCTCCAGGGCTGCCCGTAGCTCCTCAACTTCAGCCTGCAGCAGGTTTGCTCTGCGCTCCACCATGGCCACCTGCTCCTTCAGGTCCTCCTGCGTCCTGAGAGCATCGTCCAAGTGTATCTGGGTATCCTGTAAAAGAGAAGAAGGAGAAATTATAAGGTGGCACAAAACTCCAGGGTCTTAAAAATGTAAGGTAGACATTCTTCTATACGCATCTTTGCTGAACGGACCTTGAGCACTGCCTGCGTGTTTCTCAGGTTCTTCTGTGCCTCTGCAGCCACGCGGTTGGCATGGCTCAGCTGGATCTCCATTTCATTCAGGTCTCCCTCCATCTTCTTCTTCAGCCGCAGGGCTTCGTTCCTGCTCCTGATCTCAGCATCCAGGGTGCTCTGCATGGACTCCACGATTCTGAGGTGGTTTCTCTTCATCTGGTCAATCTCCTCATCTTTCTCTGCAATCTTCCTGTCAATCTCAGATTTCACCTGATTGAGCTCAAGCTGGAGACGCAGGATCTTGCCCTCTTCATGTTCTAGGGAGGCCTGGACAAGTGAGCAGGAACAGTGACTCAAACTACTGCTTCCTTTCTACATAGTCTCTTACGCAGTACCTCGTGAAATCTGGGCTCGCTTTCCTGCCATGTGTGCAAATAAATACTCCCATACTTTCAGTCTGGACACCATTTCCTAGCATGTACCTCAGCTTCCTCCAGGGAGGCTTGCAGTTCAGATTTCTCCTGCTCAATCTGCTTCTTGATTTTCTCCAGCTCATGAATCGCCTTTCCTCCCTCTGCAATCTGCTCCGTGAGGTCGGAAATCTCCTCTGCAAGGAAGGGTGAAAAGTGGCACGGTCAGGCTCAGAGCTGAAGCGGAAGGGCCCAGCCACACCAAGGTGACAAGTATCTTTGCAGAGCTGCAGGCGGTAGTGGTGGACAGGAGAAAGCCCTGCCAGGAGCAGAGGGCCAGGCACTTACGCTGCAAGTTCTTGTTCTCCCGCTTCAGCGTTTCCAGGTGGTCCAAGGACTCCTCATAGGCATTCTTCATCTTAAAGAGCTCCGTGCTGAGAGAGCGAGACTCCTTCTGGGAGGCTTCCAGCTCAGCCTGCGTTTCCTCATACTTCTGCTTCCATTCTGCCAGGATCTGAGGAGAAACGGGGCGTCAGTATGCAGGTGGCAGTCAGGAGGACATGCTCTGCCCAGGAGCCCCGGGGCTGGAGCCCAAAGACCTTGTCAAAGTTCTTCTGCTTCTTATCCAGAGCTGCGCAGGCAGCATTAGATCTCTCCACGTCGATCATCAGGTCCTCCACTTCATTCTGCAGCCTCTGCTTGGTCTTTTCCAGGGAGGCACATTTGGCATTCACAGCCTCAACGTGTTCCTCTGCATCCTGCAGGCGCTGTGCCAGCTTCTTCCTGGCAGGAGATAAGCAGAGCTCCCGGTTAGAACGTAGAGCAGAGACAATTTTCACAAGAGGGCAGTTGGCCACCTTGGGGGCTTCGAGACTAGTGCTTTT
>NW_020799123.1:433306-442721 GCF_003259725.1 Athene cunicularia
TTTTTTTTTTTCAATTTCAATTACTTGTAAAACAATTTGTATTACATTCTTACCTCTAAACATATCCACAACATTCTTGCCTCTAAGTTAGAGAGATATGTATTTGATGGGTGTAGTGTTACATGGATAAGGAATTGCCTGGGTTGCCACATCCAAAGAGTTGTAGTCAAAGGGTCAGTGTCCAATTGGTTATTGAGTGGTGTTGCTCAGGTCTTTGTATTGGGACCAGTACTACTTAATACCTCAATTAATGATATACATTTTTGGATTGAGTGCACCCTCAGCAAGTTTGCAAATGACACCAAGCTGACTGGTGCAGTTGATACACTGGTAGGAAGGTACAACATGCAGAGGTACATTAAGAGTCTTGAGGAATGGGCCCCTGTAAAAAGCATGAAGTTCAACAGGACCAAGTGCAGTGTCCTGCACCTGAGTTGGGGCAATCCCCAGTATCAGTCTAGACTGGGGAATGACTGTCTTGAGAGCAGCCCTGCAGAGAAGGACTTGAGGGTACTCATGGATGTCAAATCGGATATGATCTGGCAATGTGTGCTTGCAGCCCAGAAACCCAACCCCATCCTCGGTACATCAGAAGTGTTGAGGGAGGTGATTCTGTTCCTCTACTCCACTCCTGTGAGACCCTACCCTGAGCACTGCATCCAGCTCTGGGTCTCCAGTAAAATAAAGACATGGACATGTTAGAGCAAGTCCAGAGGAGGGTCATGAAAATTATCTGAGGACTGGAACACCTCTCCTATGAAGAAAGGTGAGAGTGCTGGGGTTATTCAGCCCAAAGAAGGCTTCAGGAACACCTTAATGAGGCCTTCTGATACTTAAAGGGAGCTTGTAAGAAAAAACAGAGGAAGACTTTTTACCAGGACCTGTACTGACAGGACAAGGGGCAACAGTTTTAAATTGAAAGAGTAGATTTAGATTGGATATAAAGAGAAATATTTTATGATGAGGGTGATGAGCCAATGGAACAGGTTGCCTAAAAAAGTTGTGGATTTCCCATCATTAGAAGTGCTCCAGGTCAGGTTGGACAGATCTTTGTGCACCTAATCTAGTGGAAGATGTCCCTCCCAATGCCAAAGGAAAGTACTACATGAATTTTAAAGGTGCCTTCCAGCCCAAAGTGTTCTATGATTCTAGGATTCAATAATGCTTTTCCATGAATAATTAAAAACCTTAAAGGGACGTCTGTTTCTTCCATACTGGACTCTATGGTCTTTTTTTTTTCCTGCATACAGTAGATTGTTTCTGGTTTTGTTTTTTAATTTTCTGCTACGCAGACTGTATTTAGAGCAGTAGAGAAAGGGAGAGTAAGGACCCATGATCAAGGAATCCTGAGCATGGCTAATAGTTCTGAACCCAATATCATGGAGAAAGAAAGGAATGAAAAGGAGAAAGCAAAATGAGAAGCAATATATAGTTCCATTTCATTTCTTCATGTCATGTTATTATCAATACAAATCTGAACATCTGTGTTATTGATGATTCCTGTAGCCATTTAGTGAATTAACATCACATCATTAGACAGAATTTTCACATCACATATGAATCTCATACCTTGATAACTTTCAGTATGACATTACATTTGGCTTATTGTTTTTCCTAACACACTAACTATACTTACTTTTTAGAAACATAGATGTGAAAAAATCCCATTTAAATTAGTAGCAATTAATTGCATGACTGAAATAAAACTCCAATGATATGTTAAGAAAATATTAGCATATTTATCAGGGAAACTTTGTGATTACTTTCAAAATGTCTTTTTGATAGAAACACTCTGAGACCAACTCACCAGTCAGCATGAACTGATAGGCATTGTCAGAGATGGAGAAGATGTGTGGAGGGGCCTCCTGGCGCTTCTTGCCTCGGTAGGCCAACACCACCTCCGGGTTGTACACCGGCAGCCACTTGTAGGGGTTGACAGTGACGCAGAAGAGACCCGAGTAGGTCTGTGAGGAAGGGAGACAGCACGTTGGCTTCCACCTACCCTGGCAGAGCAGTTCCTCCTCGCTGCCCAGGGGAAGACTGCTGCTGGTACTTACGTAGATCATCCAGGCTGCGTAACGCTCTTTGAGGTTGTACAGCACAGCGGGTTCGTGGAGGTGGGTCATCATGGCCATGTCCTCGATTTTATCATACTTGGGAGGGTTCATGGAGAAGATCTGATCATCCTTCACGGTCAGGGTCTGCCAAAGAAAAGAAAGACATGTATTTGCTATTTAAAAGTCTGCAGCAGGATTAAATTGTATTCTCAAGCTTTGCATTTTTTTTACTCACTTCTCCACCTTCGGTCTTGACAGTGACCTTTCCTGATTCTTTGCTCTGGATTGTGCTTTTCACATAGGATTCCTTAGGATGGGTCACAAAGACAGCTGTCTTGGCATCGAAAGGCTTGTTCTGGGCCTCGATTCTCTCCTTTTCTGACTTTCGGAGGTAAGGAGCCGCCTCCCCAAAGATGGCCATCTCAGAGTCAGACGACATGGCTGCAGTTTACTGCATGCAGCACGAGACAAGACTGAAGTGGAGAGACATACTGGTGTTGAGTGTTGGAAGAAATGTCTTTGTACCACACACCTGACTCTCTTTAGCGTTCTGCTCTGCCTATTCTTATGGTTTCCTTTGCTGTCTTGACTGCTTTTCACCCTAGATATCCTTTAATTTATTTAGAACCTGGAGAGGATTGGTGTCTTTAGTTTAGCTTATTTTAAATTTCTCTCCCTTATTCCTGTTTACATGTTCAGTCTTTAGAGCTAGTAGTGTTTCAGTAGGCTATACAGAAAAATCGGATTGATTGGCACAACAGAAAAAAATTCTATATGAAGCAGCAGAGATTCCAAGGGAAGTAATTTTATTAAAATTATGAAAGCACAGTTATATCCTTTGTCTCTTGCACATTTCAGACCATGTAATCTGTATCGACTATATTGATGGAGCAACATAAGAAAAAAGGTGAGGAGTAAGGAGAAGCACGGGTGTGAATTGTCTATATAAAGCTGTTTCCTCAGCTAGAAATCATAGTTTTATCTTCTCCAGTTGTTCTGCATTTTTTAGTATCAGAAGAGGAAAACTCAATTAAAAATGCTTGGAGGGATTTGACAAAATCTTAACTATATATGTGCTGTTCATTCATCTTTTCCCTGGATTTCTGTTTACAATCTCCTGTTAACAGTTCTGTGTGGTCAGAGGTTAACTACTTCTCAGCAGGTACAAAACAAATATGGCCAAACCAGTTGTGAATGGAAATTTGCTGTTTTAGACAACACAGCTCAGATAGAATTACAGTGCATTAGTATGCACAGATGTAAATAGATATGGTAAGTGCCCATACAGCTGCAAAAATACCCCAACATCTTGGACAGTCTATTCCTATGGAGTAGGTAAATCAGTCTTACCTCTTGTGATACCAACTGGCTCTCAGGCTGGAAACTGGTCAATACTGAAAAACAGAAATTACATCTTCCTTCTTATTTTTACACAGAATCCCAAGAATAAGTCACAGGGCAAAAAATATGCAGGTGACTTGAAATCAGAAAGAAAATCTCTAATGACAGAGACTGTCCTTTGATAAAAAACAGTTCTACAGGCAGAAGGAATGCAGTTGGATTCTGCCAGCACCCAGCCCTCCATAGTCTTACCTTGAAGCTTTCCGTGGAGACAGAACAAACTTGTCCTACCAGCACTTTTATAGGTTCTGGTCTGCACATACAACTTGCCTCCTCCTCTTTCTTAGGTCAAAAATTTTTGGCAAAGCATTGTTTGGCAAACTCAACTGAGTGCATGATTTCCATTTGTGCTCGTGGATATATTTAGAAATATTTGAAGTCTCACTAGCTATGTGAATAAATCTCCTATAAATATTTTGACTAGGAATCTGAAAGGAGGAAGTGCTATCCAGCAAGTAGAGCAGGACGCTGGGGCTTGGAATTGTTGGCTTCTCTTCTCCTGACTTGGAATTTCTGTTTGACATACAAGATTTGTGTTTCTCAGGACTCAGCAGTAGTGAGAAGGATTAGTATTACAAAGAGCTTTGGGGAGATTCTATTCTGAAATATTCTGGAAATAAAGAATAAGACCATCTAATATAATTACATCTTTTACCTTCTTCTGAAGTATTAGAAATTGGCTATTTGAAATTGGATTTTAAAGGTTTTGCTTTGTTGTTCTTCATATCTGGCTGTGGTGGTTTGCTCAGATGTATGTCTAACAGAAGTTTTGGTAAGGTCAAATTAGCCTTCACTACTGGCATTTTGCATCCTTTGTCTTTAGGTTTATTGGTAGTTTTAACACACCATTTTGCTGCTATTTTAGAGACCTTGGACAGTGGCTATAGTTACCAAACGCAAGAATGGGGTTTAGATCATAAACATATCTCCTCCAGCTTTCCCAAGCACAAACACAATCTTCACAGAAATTCAGAGAACCTTCCCCCCCCCCCAACAATCCAGTACAAATTCTATGTATTCCAGGTAGATTTATTCTACAAGAAGCTTTGTTCAACAGAATGTATTAACAAAGGTAATATAAAACTCACATTAGGAATACAAATCTACATCAAGAAGGAAGTTTTTTCTTAATCTTAAAATGCCTTGTCATTTCTAAAACAAACAAACAAACACACAAAAACAACAACAAAAGGATCATTAGTTTAAGCAAAATACAAAAAGATTTAGGTTGCTGTTTACACAGAGGAAGAAGAGCACTTGACTTGCTCTGATAAATCAGTGACAGTGCACTGTGTCTTAAAACAGGCATGTTGCTTTGCTGTGTACAAATAAGTTTAAGTAGTGCAGATAGCTTTTAAACTAAGCATGATAGTTCTCAGTGAAGGTGAGTGTTAGGTAAACCTGGGAAGAGATGCATTAAGTAACTGGAAAAAAACCCCAAACCACTCACATGACATTTAGCAATCCACAGGGAATTTTAAGGATATGCCACTTCAGGGAGTGTGGTGTGGCCAGAAAGTTTGTCTTGTGGGAAGGATGTATGTGGGAAAAGACACAAGTAGTACACTCTAGCTGCTCTAGATAATAAAAGTTTGAGATTCATGAGGTGTCTGAGAATACCTTCTGGGTCCTGCAGAGCTGTCATTTCCTTTGCAAATAATTAAGTATGATCTGCTATTTGAAGTCCTTCTATGGAGCAAGGTTGATGTACTGTGATTCTGTACCATATTCTGAAAGATCATATTCTTCCTTGAATGCCTGGGAGGTGAAGTACTGTAGGAAGGGTCAGAGAGATGACCAGTCTTCTCAATTCAGTGCTTTAAAGAACTTATTTATATTTCCAGTGCTGTATGTATAACTGAAACATCTGAGATCAAGTGTTCTTTTATGAGGCTTCCAATGTCTTTCTGAAGAATAAATACATAGATTTTGTAATTTCTGTTTCAAAAGTAACATTGAGTATGTGTAGAAATGTCATTGAAGAAAATGAAAAGGTCTTATTCATCCTCTAGCATGCAAAACAGGATAAAGGGAGAGAAAGAAATGATAGATCTTCCCCTCTTCTAATGCATTACATAACTGTTTCATAAAGAGCAGATTTGACTGATTTTTATCTGACACATGAAATTAAGCTGGATCTGTATTTTTTGGATAGACTTGTCTCTGAGTGTTGATATAGTGACTTCCAACTTGGGCAGAAACTGAAAGCTTATCAGTTGAAATCTATATAGCTGTAAAAAAAAATTCTCATCCTTTTATTTCTGATCAAGTCTCTGTCATCCTGGCAATAACCAATTTTACAGTCATGACTGTGTTTATGTGTCCAGTAGTAGCTGCAAAATGATTCTTTATATTTCAGCTTCCTTCTTGGGTCCTCTGCTCATGTTAATTAAAGAGGATGACTTAGATTCCAGTACACTGGTTCAAAGATCGCACTTGCAGTATATCATCCTCTCTGTCAGTTGGACATCTTGTATTTTGTTTCACCTCCTAGGGCAATGGGAATCATTTGGGAAGGCAACAGATTCAAGAGGGAATGACAGATGACTTGATTTTCTGTTCCCTGTGTTTTAACTTCTCTTGCTAGAAAACTGTTAGTAGAGAACAGCCTTCTACAATGCATGGCTTTCATCTGCCTAGGTCAGGAAATAGCACCTCACACATATTCCCCCAATAGTGAGTACACCATCAGGTCCCAAAGCCATCCTGAGGGCTTGAATTCTTGTGGAATAACTTGTCTCTCCACCTGGCTCAGAAAAGTGAGAATAGGGAGACTAACCAGTCTGGAAAGAAATTCTACCCATTACCTCTCTAGAAAGAGGACTTGCCAAGGCAGAAACATTTCTCCACACTTTGCTGTATAAGAGGTGAGGTGCTCCTCTTACCCCTATCCTGATCCTCAGCCTGCTGAGGAGGTAAAGTGCAATAAGTGAGCTGTTCCTCCTTTTACCAGGATGATTTAGCCCACAGTTCCCCCTTCCATCTGCTGAGTAAGACTGATTCTACCCAGGGTGTTAACATCAGATCAGAACACAGCGGACAGTTACAGGTCACAGAAAGCATCTTCAGACCCAGCCAGGAAAGACTGATGTGGTCTTCAATATCAAATTTTGTGTTCCCGAGGAGACTCTTAGAAAAGCAAGGCTATGGTCAGATAAAGGCTTTCCTAAAAAAGGTCACTACCCTACACTCAACACTTTCTGGGTCTAAATTAGTTGCTGGAATGGAAAGGCACAACTATCAAAAGTTGGTTTAGGAATTTTTCAAGCTGAAGCATCTTTCTTGTTTTCATGGTGCATTGATGTTTTTTTCCTACAGCCAACAACATCAGGGTGCAATAGAGAATGAACAAATGCTATGGCAGCAGTAGACAATGTCATAATGCAAGTATCTGTAGGATCTAAGTCAAATCTGGCCAGATCCATAGTATACCCTCAGATTTGAATTGCTATTGCTTGCAGTAATCTCTGTAATCTTCAATGCCTAGAAAAGAAGAAAATAACAAGATATTATTGCAAAAAAGTGATAGTTTAATGATCTGTGAATTCTATGAATACTTTTTTCACGTTTGTGACATTCTTATGCTCCCATTAAACTCAAGATTTTTACAGAATTTGTTAAACTGGGATGGTATAGTGTCAACTTGCATTTCAGCCATTTCCTGTTATTTTTAAGTTTTGGAAAAGACAGCATAAAGTTTTTTCACTTACGGATGGGAAAAAGATTCATAAATGCAAAGGAGTGATGGTTCTGCATCTCCTGTGCTTGATTGTTGAGGTGGACTTCATGCTACTGGCCAAGTCATTGATTTCAAACTTAACTCACCTTTCTCCTTTTTCAGTTTCTGCTTAAGTCTTTGAAGATTTTGCTCCCCAAATTAATCTGTCTGCAGCAAAAAGAGAATAATAACTTCACAGAAACACAGAAATGTCGGTGATAAAGGAACTCTGGAGGTCCCTAGTCATGTTTTCCAGTCATGAAAACATCCTAGCTTTCTCAAAAATCTGTTGCCATGGTGCACTGTTACTGAAAAACAATGAACATGCAGGCTGAATCTTCTAAGCTGCTACTTGTGTTTTATCATCTGACACTACCAAGAAAGGTTTGTCTTTATCACTTTTCTAACGCTGTCAGGTAGTCATAGGTTGCTATCCCACTCTCCAGACTCTTTGCCAGTTTAAACTCCCTGTAGGTTTAGTGTGGCAACTGACTAACATGGTAGCCTGCCACTGCACTCTAGTTTATACACTTCTTTCTTGAATAGAGGGAAAATAATAACTTCCTTCAATCTGATGATGACACTCTTCCTAATGTAGCCTAACATATGGTTCGTTTCCTTCACAATAAGAGTGCACTGCTGACTATTCACATTTGCCATATGAAGATTTGCCAAGGATACTCTCTGTATCATCATTGTCCAAGGTGCTGATGAAAATGTTGAACAATATGGCCACAGCACTGAACCACTGTTTGTTATTGTCAGCTGACTGCTTATCAAGCTATTCATCACTATCTCTTGAACTCAGAGGTCCAGCCAGTTTTTTTAACAAACCTAATAATCCACCTATCCAATGCATTCTTCTGAATAAGGTGGCTGTAGGATTCGATGTCAAAATCCTTACTAAAGTTCACTTTTTTTTTTTTTTCTATCATCCCCCTATCTATTTATTTAATCATAGAAGCAATCTCTTCCATCACATTTTTTTTCCTTCCTTCTTTTCTTCTCTTCACCAGGTGTTCCATAACTTTTCAGGGCTTCTTAAGTTTTTAAAAGTTACAGAGAGGAAAAATAGAAATGAAGTCAAAAATACTTAGAAAAGAATAAAAAACCTGCTTCTCCATTCATTTTCCCTATATTGGAATGATCACAGGAAAAGAAAATAAGAGAAGGAAAGGAGGAAGAGGGGAAAATATAACCAACAATTGAAAAGTAATTCAAATTCAAAATGAAATTAATTTCTAAATTATTAATAAAACTACTCTTAATCTAGTCAGCACTTTATTTTTCATGCTTTTTAGGTCACCTTGGATCTAAAAGAGTGAAATTCACACATATTGGAACAACTACATGGTTCATCACATTTTCTGGTTAATTTTCATTTTATCATGTTCTGTTTTCTAAAAATCTGGTTTAAGTGATTTTCATCTTGCAGAAATAAAATGATTAAACAAACAAGTTATAACTGAAATAATAAAAATGTCTGTAACAATTTTTATTGGACTTGTAACTACAGGTTATAATGTTGCATGAAATAAGTAGGAGTCTGGACTTTGTTCCAGGTATTGCCTATCTCAGCAACCTGTTCCAGCACTAGAATTCCCTCACTGTTAAATTATTTTTTCTGATGTTTATCTGCAATTTCCAATGTTTCAGTCTGTGCCTATTGCACAAGTCATTGTGATATGGTGTGATATGGTGTTGATCTCAGACTCCCCTCCTCTGGGGACAGGACAACAGGACAAGGGGACACAGCAGTATGCAAAAGCTCACGGGTAAAGATTAAGACAGTGAGGCTACTTACCAGTTACTGTCATGGATAAATCAGATTCAACTTGAAAATCTATTTAATTTTGCCAATTGAAATAAATTTGGCTAGTGTGGAAGAAGGAGAAAATAAAACCAACATCTTCTCCCCAACACTTCCCAGACTCAACTTCACATCTTCATTCCTGACTCCTCTGCCCCCACCTCTGAGCAGTGCAGGTGGAAGAAGGATGGGGTGTAGCAGTCCATAACAGCTCCTCTCTGCTGACTCTTCCCCTTCATACTTTTCTCTTACACCAGCATGGGCTCTGCACAGGATGCACTTCCTTCAGGAAATTTTCACCTACTCAGGTGTGGGGTCCTTCATGAGCTGCAGAGTGCAGCTCGACTCTGCTCTACTGTGGTCCTCTCCATGGGCTACAAGTATGTCTCTGCCCCAGTGCCTGGAGCACTGCCCACCCCCAGCTCCCCC
>NW_020799123.1:442771-482222 GCF_003259725.1 Athene cunicularia
CCCCACCCCTTTTTCTTCTCTGACATTATGGAACACAGGATCAAACGGGTCAAAAGCCTTGCTACCTGAACAACAGGCTGCTCTCTCCCTATTCACTAAGCTAGTAATTTCATCACAGAAGGCTATTAGGTTGATTAAGTATTATTTCTCCTGCTGACTACTCCCAATAATCTTCTTGTCTTTCAAGGTACATGAAAATAATTTGCATGTGGATTTACATCAGTTTCCCTCAAATCAAGGAGAGGCTGACTGTCATGTAGTTTGCAGCTTCCTGTCTTTCTTGAAGATAGGATCAACATTTAATGTCTTCCAGTCCTCAGGAACCTCCCCAGTCACCATGACCTTTCAAAGAGAATCAACAATGACTTTGAGATGACATCAGCCAACTTCTCAGCATTTGTGTATGCACCCCACATGGATTTGACTGTATCTGAATTCTTTACCTGTTGTCTAATTTGATTCTACTCTACCGAGGATAGGTTTTCATTGCTCCGGAGTTTCCCACTGGTATTAGGATTCTGAGATTTCTGAAGACATAACTTACCAGTGAAAATGAAGGAAGGCTTTCAGTATCTTGGCCTTGTCTATTTCCCTGCCTTGTTTATCAGAAGACCAACATTTTCTCCAGTCATCTTTTTGCTACTGATAAACCTGTAGAGGTTTTTCTTGCTCTTCACATCCCTTTGCCAGATTCAACCTGCGATGGGTTTTGGCTTTCCTAACCCAACTGCTGCACTCATACACCAAATTTATATCCCTCCTGGGACACATGACCTTGCTTCCATCTCTTGTATGTGTCCTTTTTTCTGTTTGCTTTTAGTCAGGAGTTCCTTGCACATCCATGCCACTACCTCTTTTCCCTGATTTCCTGCATGTCAGGATAAACCAGTCTTGACCTTGGAGGAGGTGATCCTTGAATATCATCCACCCTTCCTGGACCCTTCTTCTCTCTAGGACAGTCTCCCATGGGATTTTTCTAAGTAGATCCCCAGACAAGTGAAAGTCTGCTCTTCTGAAGGCCAGGGTTGAGATCATGCAATTGTTTCTTTCCATCCTCCTTAGGCTCCTGAACCCCAGCATCTCATGGTCACTGCAGCCAGAGTTGCCCCTGACCTTCACATCCCATTCTACCTAGTTTCTAAGTATCAGATACAGCAGAGCACATTCCCTTGTTAGTGTCTGTATCACCTGTAGCAGGAAGTTACCATAAATGCCTTCAACTCTTTCTGGACTGCTCATGCACTCTTTTATTTCCTTTCCAGTAGATGTCAGGGTGGTTAAAATCCCCCATTAGCTTTATGCTACCTATCTTCTCTAGATTCTTGGTTTGACCTTTATTTAAACTTACAGCACAGATATTTTCTACTGTAAGGAAAAAACAGTGGTGACTTAACTGAATGAATTGTGTGTCTGTGATGAGGTTTTGGTAGGAGGGGTTGCAGGGATAGCCTCATAGCCTCTGTGAGAAGAGACCAGGAGCTGCCTCCCTGCTGGACAGAATTCCAGCCAAGTCTAGACATACCACAGGACACAGCTGACCCCATCAGTGAAACAGGTCGTGGCTCTGTGGAAATATATTTTTTAAAGTGTAGAACATGTTGGAAAGAGAGAGGAGGTGGGAACAAAAGGAGTGAGAAACAGCAGAGGGAACACCAAAGTCAGAGGAAGTGGAGGACGAGGGGTTCTGTGGCTCCTGTTATCTCCCCATGTCCCACTGAGGGCGTGAGGGAGGGGGAAAGTGTGAGTGATAGCCAGGGCTAACCTATATTTTAGGTTATATATTCAAGCAAAAAACGTGTAAGGCTGAATAATGCTGTAAGTTTAAAAACTGCTATAGTGCACTTCCAAGTATTTCCTTGTATACTAATTATTTGCAAAAACAGGCAAGAGCAAATCAATGCAGGATTCAGGAATGTCTAGACTAAAACTGGAAAATTCTAAGGAAACACTTCATGTTCAGTAACAGGGAACATTGGTTTTCTTTGGAATTTAGACACACAGGCAACTTAAATGTCAGATTTTGATTTTAATTTGATAAGCCAATCTAATATAAACAGTTTCCAGACTGGAAATGGCTCAGGTCCAGGAGACAGAAATGTCAGGCTCCTTCTTACTGCTGCACAGAATTGCAGAAAAGTCAGAGGTCTCTGCCATGCTGCTTTTGAGTGTGGAGTGCTCCTGCTTTCCAGGAGTCTGCAGAAAAGCCTCCTGAGACTCTTTCTTCTGTCATGTTGGACAATTGTTTTCACAGATGCAGGAACAGCTGTAAAGCATCAAGTGCAGTATTAGAATATGGCACTTCTCATTCATTTTATGTAGCAGTTTGCTCTTTGATGCTGTGTTAAGTAGCATGGACCTCTCCTGCAATGGTGGATTTGAGAGTAGAAAGACTGGGGAGAGGTGCTTAGATGACCTTATTCTGACATACATGAGGACAGAAACCTGTGAGTTTATTTTTATTAAGGTCAGATATTGCCTGTTACTCAGCTACATGATCCTATTTTTTTCACTATCATGGGCTTGCCAGACTTGACACTGTCTCAAGACAGCCATGTCCACAGGGCTGTTATATATTAGAACATCCACTGAATAATAGATTGGCAAGTAAATTCAACAAAAACATATAATAAGGGTACAGAAAAAAAAGAGAAATATTGATGGGCATTTTACAGCTCTGGGTAGATGTAAAGAGAGAGGAATGAGGAACTGGGACAATGGATATTACAGTCTGGATGGGGATCTCTGTATCATGTGGAGACATGACCATCCGTCCTGTGCACTAATGTATTTTGCTAGGGACACTTGGGCCGTATCTCTCGCAGTGCCATGCCTTTGTTGAATCTCCTGACTCCCTGGCTGCCTCCCAGAACTGAAGTGCTGTGGGAGGGGGAAGGGACATCAGTCTCTGTGTCTATTACAGGGTTTTCCTCTGGCTGTGTGGAGAAGGCAGGATGCAGAACTCTGCTCCTGGTGCTTTTCTTTGGCTCATGTGTGACCTAAAAAGTTCCTTAAGTTTATATTTATATTCCCAGCATCATTAACTTCTTGAATCAGTCACCGACATTTACTGAGGTCCAACTATGATGAGAATTCAATAAATTTCGGTGTGGGTTCTCACCCTTATGTCTCTCTTACATCCACTTCCATAATTTCATTTATATGTCTTATAGCCATACTTACATGTATTACACTGAAACAAGACCCTATCCAATATTTCTTAGTTTTTGGCACTCTGCAGCTGTCTGTATGTCTCTATATACTCTGACAGGTGTGCTGCATTTCGGACAAACATTACAGAGTTACTGTATGTACTACATGGGAGGCAATCTTTTTGGAACTGTTCTGTTACCTTTTTTTGTTGTGCTTGGTGCCCTCCAATGAAGTACCTAATCTGGTCCAAAACCAGACACTTCTGAAGCCAGCTGGGAGACCTGCTGACATTTTAGAAAAGAGGACAGCAGAACTTCACACCAAATTACCTGCTTTTATACATTCTCTCAGTCTTTAAGAACTCCTCTATATTTTTAAAAAATTTTAACAAGGTAATTCCTGACTCCGTGGTAGTTGGAGTTTGGCAGGAAAAGTGATATACCTTGGCCACAAGAATTGCTGGAAAATACTTTTAATTAAACTTTCTTTCTCACCTGCAGCTCCAGTGGTAGATAAGAGCAGCGATAACTGTAACACCATGACCTGACTGGTGGAAAAAGACCAGGTTTGAATTCTGAGTCTTATTAAAACACCAGCTCAAAGCCCCACCCAGAAGCCTAGGTAAGCTTGATCAGCTGATCTGAGCACCCTTCCTTTTCTATTGCTAACATATCAACAAGCAGACTTATTGAAGAGTGCATTATTGGAAAGATTATTAAAAACCAGAGTAATATGTGAGAGGGCACAATTAGTCACTAGTGTCCTCTTTCTCTTTAGAATCTCTGGCTATTACCTGACTGTATTTCCTGGAGTCAGAGTTTAGAACATGAATGCCCACAAATGTGAGCCATTTGCAGGTCTATGTTCTTTGTTCGCTGTCCCTTGCAGCTGCTCCATGCTGCTGGACATGCTGTTAACTGCACCTGACCACAAATAGTCCTCACAGCTATTTCAGACACTCTTTCATAGATTTACATCTTATTCTGATATCCCCTCTTCATCATGATCTTCTTGCTGAAGGAACTCCCAAATACTCCTATGTCCCTTCTTTGTCCAGGCTTCCTTCATCCAAGGTTGTAACTTACTGTAGTATACAAAATTACTGTTGTTGACTCTGGATGTGTTTTTCCTGTGTTCTTACAGCAGATCACAGAGAGTTCACAGCAAATCTGAAAGTCACTGAAAGGGAGAAGCAACCTGCCTGTATGTAAAGAATAGGGGGGATTTATTTATAGAATCTTCTGATCTGACTGTTTCTGATTTTTATTTTTTTTTTTTGTCCTCTTACAAACTGTCCATAGTGCAACCAGGTTTAGGGGTATAGTGGTCCTATAATAGTGGTAATTTCATCACCTTACAAAAATTATTTGTGCAGACCAGCTGCAAACTTTTGATCACTTCACGGTCCTCACATAATCAGACATCTCATCTTTTTGAAAAAGAAAGTAAAAAATGTGGTATTGAAAAAAAGAAATATATACATCAAAGCTTGTCAGCACTCAAAACATTGAGTATAAATCTGGGAAACTTTACTATGCTATGCTATTAAATTGATTGGGCACCCACAACTTGCCTGGGGAGTCCATGTGATTACTCCACTTAAAAAAGTATGTATGTACTAGAAACCAAAATATAAAAAAATATGGAGAGTGATCAGGCATCAGGAGTGGCCTGCTCATAAAGAACACTACATAGGACAGGATCCTTGTCTTTTGGAATGGAAGTGGCTGATTACATCTAGGTCTTGAAAATCTGGAAAATAATGACAGGCCTGCAAATGTGAATATGGAAAAATAGCTAAGGAACAACCGGTACCAATGAAGTATTTTTTTCTGAGAGTGCACAATTAACTATAGAAATAATTTCCATGGAACACTATGAAGGTCAAAGGGTAAATGAGTTTAAAAGAATTAACTAGTTTTGTTGTGTTTCTTTTTACAATTTCAAAAAATTTTAAACTAATTTTTGGAGAATAGGTCCATCAGAAGCAATTATTCATACTAGCCCAGGTAGACAATCCTGTTAAAATCTCTAAACCACTATCTTTGTTATTCTGTCTGGATCTTATCCAGTTCTGTTATCTCCTCTTTGAGATGAGGGATAAAAACAGCCACTGCGTAAAAGTGTTATAGATTTACACTGCAATGCAGCAAAAATCTGAAGACTTGTTTTGTTTTGTTTTTCTCTATTCCCTTCTCTGATAATTTCTGCAGTTTATTTTACCCTTTTACCAGTGCTGAGCAGAGAGGAAGGGTCACCTTCCTTGATCTTCTGGTGATACTCTTCCTAATGCAGCTCAGGATCTCATCCTTTGCTGCAAGAGCACGTCGCTGTCCACCACAACTGACTCGTCCTCCTCTGCAAAGCTGCTTTCCAAGCTGTTTGTTCTCAGCCTGTGCTTGTGCATCTGGATATTCTTTCTTGGGTACAGAACTTCACACTTGAACAACACGTCAGCCCTTTTCTCCAGCCTGCTGCCAAGGTCCCTATCAACTACTACTCACAATTTTGTATTGAGTACAAATGAGTACAAACTTGCTGAGAGTGTCTTCTGTCCCATCATCCAGTTTTGTTAATGATGATGTTTAACATATATTTTCTGGCCCTATATTTCCTGTATTGTGCATTGTTTGCAGTATTGTTAGTTGTGCCTGGTTTTGGTTTTTTTTGGTTTTTTTTTTTTTTTTTTTTTTTTTTGTTTGTTGTTTGTTTTTTTTTTTGTTAAACTAGAGGATCCCAAACAAATGTGTTTCTTAGGGATGTCACTGAATATCATGTGTAACATGGGACTATCTAGAGATGGTTCTAATGCTTCTTCTGCAGGAGCATCAGGTTGCCAGCTTGCCTGACAGTCTAAAACAGCCTGCAATTATTTTCCATCTTTACAATGACATTTCGCACTCTTTGGATTCCTAGGATCTTTACACATCTCATATCAGTCTGGAGCACAACATAATCACAGCTTTCCTCTCTGAAAAACTAAACCTTTCATATCAACACCTGTCAAATGAACAGCTTAGAGGAGATGCACATTATTCTTTGCAGGGCCAAGAGGAGGTGATGGAGAAGTTTAGTAAGATTTCTTTGAAACTGTTACTGTCAGCATGTCTCGTTATTTTGTTCCAATGTGACTCCACATATAAACATGGTACTTTGCTCCCATAATCCAAACGAGCACACTGGCTAGTTCTCTTCACCTGGCAGCCATGGCACAATTAATTTTACATTAATTTACCCCAGCATCTCGTCCAGACAGACAGTATAGCTACTGAACAGGCCACCTGTATCCTAATGCAAAGTAGTGCAACACGTGCCTTCCTCATCATGCTATACGAATGTCGCTGTAGTGAGCAGCAGCTTAGTCCTCATTGTACTGAGGTCTATGAAATGGAGAACTGCAAAACAATTACTGTGTTTCATCATCTCAGCACCAGGGGAGCATCACACAAATGTTATGCTCTGTACCTACCTGATCCTGTTAGCTTTGTTATCAGGACCAGTATTAAGAAACACGTTTTTAAACAAACCTAAAAAGGTTCTAGCTTTTTCTATTTCTTTTTTTTTTTTTTTTAACTTAGTAGTTTAATAATTCTAATTTCCATTTTGTTAAATAAAGTGGTTTAAAGGGAAATTTTCAAACTGTCATGTTCCAATACTCTCTGACCAGGATCTTTTGGTTATTCCACACAAAGAGGGTTTAAACTTTTAATACCAGTTTTAGCTACTTAAAGATACTTGACATTACACAGTATTTCGATTTAGCAGAGTTATCATGTAAAATATGGAAATCACAACACAAACATAATATAGCAATTACAATATGCAGGTAAATCACAGAAAAAAACATGATTCCCTTTACCAGTCTCCAGATGTGCACCACTATGATACTGGGCATCCACAATCACTAGGAAGGAATATGTGGGTTGAAGCCAGTCCAAGCTCATTCCTCTCTTCAAAGTACATTTTGCTTATTGTTTGATTTTTATACTCTATGTTGGCATAAGTCACATAGAGACTTCCCCCCCATCCCTTCTCTCCTCCTGCCTGGTGTGACTGGTTCAGGAGGTGTATACTTTCTACTGGTTATTTTAGGGAAAATTATTTACTTAAACAGTTGTGCCACTCAACTGATACGGCTGTATATCTAAAACAAAGATCCCCTTTGTGTTGAGTTAAGTTCAGTTCCCTTTAGGATAGCTGTGATCACTTCCTACAATCTTCCCTGATCTTCTTGAGCACATCATCCTTGCTTACCATCTCTGAGCCTTCTTCTGTTGTGGGTGTTTGTGGATCAGTCATGCAGACTGTTGTTTGAATTGATGTTATTGAATGTTCTTATTGCATTGTATGCTTCTATTCAGAAGGACCTTGACAGGCTGGAGAAATGGGAAGAAAGGAAGATCATGATATTCAACGAAGTGAATACAGTGCACATGTTAGTGTCAGGTAGGTACAATCCAAGTAAAGTTAACAATCCTGGGAGAGAGGATGTGTGTATATGTTTGTATGTTTTAACCAAAAAAAACAAACACAAAACAAAACAAAACCCAAAGTGTTCCTACAAAAAAAGAAAGTGATTATGAACACAAATACAGAATGGCCTCTGAAATTTACAATAGGATTGCATTCAGTCTGTGAATCCACATGATGTATCTAATCAAGATTCAGCTAGATGATGCAGACAGTCCTGAAAGAGCCAGCAGAGTTTGGATGCAAAAATTAAAACAAGAAGGGTCCTGCCAATAATTGACCTCCTGCCACTTCTATTTCCACCTCTGTTGGACTCCACTGGTGCTAGAAACAAAACACAGCACAGCGAGAAAGAAGTAGTTGATTGAAAGCCATTTCTGGATATAGAATGTCCTGCACAGCAATGCAATGTGAGCAAGGCACTGGGAGTGCTGACATTCCTCACAGAGGAGGGCGGATTTGGGTACGCTGAAAATAGATCTTTCTTGAGATTGAGATCAGGCAGCTGCCTCACTTTCTACCAGCTCAGAAGATATGCCTTCCCTTCTCCCATGCTGAGAGGGGCCAGAAAGGACAGACAGGCAATTGCAGCAGTTCAGATAAAATAAAGTTAAAATATCTCAAAATTCTCTATTTATGGCCTGCCCCTTCCAAGACCCCCAAAAGAAATTTTCTCTGTTTGTTCTGCTGTGGAGTGACTTTTACATTTCAAGTGGGAATGACTGATAGAACAACATACTGTTCTGAAAGGAGCATTTACTCATAAAACAATAGAATATGCTACTATTCTCATGCAATATTGCCCACAGATTTTAAGGTGGCATACTAAACAGTCAGACAGAAAAGTCAGCATTACTGTAATACTTGCAAGAAATCTTGGGGGTTAATGACATATAGGTGCAATACAATAATCATGCGGGCTCTGGTATGTCCACAGTAATACTTTCTTGTAACTGTAAAATTCTCCCTCAGACATTTTGATGTTTGGGCTCTATATTTAGCTCTCTTTGGTTAATATATTAGGTGCTTTTTCATTTTTTTCCCATGTCTGATATTATTGTTGGACTCCTAGAGTTTCCCTCTTGGGATCTTTGTTACAGACTGTAAATTCTGACCCTGCCCTTCACTGGTGTGGTCTGAAGCTTCTCTACCCCACCCGGTCTAACTGCATGAGTAATATTAGTCATTGCCCAGGCTGAAGCTTTTCTGGACAGGCTGGCATCTCTACTTGCACCATAACAAAACAGAAACTTCCAGCTTTACTGATGCTGCTGACTTACCTGGCGTTGGGTTCTGTCCTTCCTCCATCTCCATCAGCTTTGATGAACAGGAAATTGTTTTGCTTTATTTAGTTGGGCAGGATATTTGCACAGAACCAGTAACCTTTGCATTCCTTGGGGCAATCCATACCAAGTGGTGTCTATTCATGGTTAGTTGTTTAAGACTGCCAAGAGGAGAGGAGTTGGAGCTTGAGCCTATAATAATGCAGCAGCATCTCTCTCAGAATGGGTTCAAGAAATACACGTGGCAGGTGTCCCAGGACAGGTGGCAGCTCTAATCAACTGCAAGTAGGCACTGCAAAGTAGCAGTAGGATATGTCTCTCTGGTCAGCCTGCATAGGTTCTTCTGCTGACTTGTCATAATCAGATCAATACCATAACCTGAGTATTTACTCTGACATAAATTCTTTGTTTGCTTGACAGTTACCCACTGTTGCGTCCAGCTTTCAAAGTACCGGGCATCAGTTCTTTCTTTCTCTCTTAGTTCTTCCTTCCCCAATCCATCATGCTCTCTCTAGCGAGAACAGTGCACTTTGGCTAATATTTTCTTTGTGTGATAATGTTTTGTATCTGGTGAACTGTAAAATAGACTGTGCCATCTCTAGTGCTGTCTTGGACTGTGAAATACACTGATTATATCCTTTCATAAACAAGATGAAGGAAAGGATTTAATGTTTTTGTTCAGAATTTTCCACTGGTTTTGGGTGCAGCCAGAGATATAAAAGGACTTGAATAACTTAAGTGAAGAGATTGGCAATCATGTTAAAGAACTTAATGGCCTCAGAAAGGAGGTTTTTTCATGCTATATGAATTTGCCTAGGCAAAGGAACAGTGACAGGAGTGGGAGAAAGGCAAAAAGGAGAGGACCTGCTAGCAGCAGGTATTACCTAGTGTGGTGATTTAAGCCCTGCTGGGACCAGAGACCAGGTTGCCGTTGCCCCTCCCCTACCATCAGCCGGTCAGGCTGGAAGTGAGGCACAAACCCCGGGTTAAAATAAGAAGAGATTTAATACAGCAGTGTGATAAACAACCTGAACAACAACAGTAGCAATGATAGCAACAATAAACAGCAATAACAGTGAACAAGACAAAAGATATACAGAGAAATACTGCAAATGGTTATGGAACAAGCCCGCCATGAGCTCCCCGCCACCAAAGCCACAAAGGAAAAAGATCCTATGCTCCCATGCCTGGACATAATGCCAGCATGGTATGAATAACCCGCCTGGAGATCCCTTCCCCCTCTCTTTCTGCTGGGGAAACCTAACCCTATCCTAGCTGAACCAGGACATAATCCACCCCTTTATTCGATACCATCTGCGTCATGTCCAGCTGCCATTTAGCAGTTAACAATAACAAAGTAATAAATCACACAGGCACAGCATAGTTCACGGCATGTTCTCACCCAAAATCAAGTCCCCCTGTGGTACGCATCGGACCTCGCCTTTGTCCTGCATCACCCACCAGGTGCACCCAGGTCCTTGGGCAAAAGCAATCCCGTGGATGGGTTTGCCTTTACCTGTGCCTGGTGCAGGACTAAACCAGACCATTTTTCCCAATATATTCCTCATGTGCACCACAGGGACTTTATCCCCATCTACAGCATGTGGAGGTTTTGACTGAGCCGGGCCAGCTCGACTGACAGATCCTCTTGTGTTGACGAGCCAGGTGGCCTTTGCTAGATGCATGTCCCAGTCTCTGCAGGACCCACCTCCCAGTGCTTTCAATGTGGGTTTTAACAGTCCATTGTAGCGCTCCATCTTCCCAGAGGCTGGTCTGTGGTCGGGGATATGGTAGACCCACTCGATGCCGTGTTCTTCTGCCCAGGCATTTATGAGGTTGTTTCGGAAGTGGGTCCCGTTGTCTGACTCAATTCTCTCTGGGGTGCCGTGTCGCCACAGGACTTGGGTTTCAAGGCCCAAGATGGTATTTCGGGCGCTGGTGTGGGGCACTGGGTAAGCTTCCATCCATCCAGTCGTTACATTGTGAGCACGTGGCGCTTCCTGTGGCGGGTCTGTGGCAGTGTGATGCAGTCGATCTGCCAGGCCTCTCCATATCTATATTTCAGCCATCACTCTCCATTTCGCTGGGTCTTCACCCGCTTGGCATGTTTGATTGCAGCACACGTCTCACATCCATGGATGATCTCTGCAATGGTGTCAATAGTAAGGTCCACCCCTTGATCTCGAGCCCACCTGTATGTTGCATCTCTACCTTGGTGGCCCGAGGTCTTATGGGCCCACCGAGCTATGAACAGTTCACCTTTGTGCTGCCAGTCCAAGTCCACCTGAGCCACACTAATCTTAGCAGCTTGGTCTGCCTGCTGGTTGTGTCGATGTTCATCAGTGGCCCGACTCTTGGGTACATGGGCATCCACATGGCACACCTTCACAACAAGGTTTTCCACACGGGCTGCAATGTCCTGCCATACTTCAGCAGCCCAGACGGTTTTACCCTTACGTTGCCATTTGTTCTGCTTCCATTGCTGCAGCCATTTCCACAGGGTGTTCACCCCTGCCCACGAGTCGGTGTAGAGGTAGACCCTCGGCCACTTTTTCCGCTCAGCAATAGCCAAAGCAAGCTGGACGGCTTTCACCTCCGCAAACTGGCTCGATTGACTCTGTCCCTCAGCAGCTTCAGTGACCCGTCGTGTGGGACTCCATACAGCAGCCTTCCAGCGTCGATGTTTCCCCACAATGCAACAAGACCCAGCAGTGAACAGGGCATATCGCTTCTCCTCATCCGGCAGCTCGTTATATGGTGGGGCCTCCTTAGCACATGTCACCTCCTGTTCTGGTGACATCCCAGAATCTTTGCTCTCTGGCCAGTTCGTAATCACCTCTAGTATCCCTGGGCGGCTGGGTTTCCCTATTCGAGCCCGTTGTGTTATCAACGCAACCCATTTACTCCACGTGGCATCGGTTGCATGATGTGTGGAGGAGGACTTTCCTTTGAAGATCCACCCCAGCACCGGCAGTCGGGGTGCCAGGAGGAGCTGTGTTTCAGTGCCGACCACTTCTGAGGCAGCCCGAACTCCTTCGTACGCTGCCAGTATCTCCTTCTCAGTTGGTGTGTAATTAGCTTCAGAGCCTTTGTATCCCCGGCTCCAAAAGCCCAGAGGTCGGCCTCGGGTCTCCCCAGGTGCTCTCTGCCAGAGGCTCCAGGTAGGGCCATTCTCCCCGGCTGCGGTGTAGAGCAAGTTCTTAACCTCCTGCCCTTCCTGGACTGGCCCGAGGGCTACTGCTTGGGCAATCTCCCGCTTAATTTGTTCAAAGGATTGTTGTTGCTCAGGGCCCCATTCAAAATCGTTCTTCTTACGGGTTACGTGGTAGAGTGGGCTCACAATCAGGATGTAGTGCGGGATGTGCATCCTCCAGAACCCCATAGTGCCCAGGAAAGACTGAGTCTCCTTTTTAGAGGTTGGTGGGGCCATGGCTGTGATCTTGTTTATCACCTCCATTGGGATGTGGCAACGCCCATCTTGCCATTTTATCCCTAGGAATTGAATTTCCCTTGCAGACCCCTTAACTTTCTTTTGCTTAATGGCAAAGCCGGACTTCAGGAGTATTTCAATTTTCTTCCCTTTCTCAAAGACTTCCTTGGATGTGTCCCCCCATACAATGATGTCATCAATATACTGCAGGTGTTCTGGAGCCCCACCCTTCTCCAGTGCAGTATGGACCAGTCCATGGCAAATGGTGGAGCTGTGGTTCCACCCCTGGGGCAATCGATTCCAGGTGTACTGGATGCCTCTCCAAGTGAACACAAACTGTGGCCTGCACTCTGGCGCTATCAGAATGGAGAAGAACGCATTAGCAATGTCAATCGTGACGTACCACTTATCTGCCTTCGACTCCAGTTCATACTGGAGCTCTAGCATGTCCGGCACTGCAGCACTCATTGCTGGCGTAATTTCATTCAGGCCACGGTAGTCCACAGTCAGCCTCCATTCACCATTAGGCTTTCTCATTGGCTATATAGGGCTGTTGAAGGGTGAGTGAGTTTTGCTGATCACCTTCTGGCTTTCTAGTTGACAGATCAGCTGATGGATGGGGACCAGGGAATCTCGGTTGGTGCAGTACTGCCGCTGGTGCACTGTCCTGGTAGCAATCGGCACTCGCTGCTCCTCAACCTTAAGCCACCCCACCACTGAGGGATCCTCTGAGAGGCCGGGTAAGGTGGACAACTGTTCAACCTCCTCCAGGGCAGCTACACCAAAAGCCCACCGGTACCCTTTTGGGTCTTTGAAATACCCTCTCCTGAGATAGTCTATGCCCAGGATGCACGGGGCATCTGGGCCAGTCACAATGGGGTGCTTATGCCAGTCCTTCCCAGTCAGGCTCGCTGCAGCTTCCAGTAGGGTCAGCTGTTGGGATCCCCCTGTCACTCCGGAGATGCAGATGGATTCAACCCCACTGTAGCTCGATGGCATCAGGGTGCACTGTGCGCCAGTGTCCACCAAAGCCTTATACTCTTGTGGGTCTGACGTACCAGGCCATCGGATCCACACTGTCCAGTAAATCTGATTATCCCTTTCCTCCACCTGGCTGGAGGCAGGGCCCCTCTAATCCTGCTCATCATCACTCACTACTTGCAAGAATGATTTACTGGTTCCCTCAAGAGGGTCAGATATAACGTTCACCATTCTCTTCTGCCTGGGGGATTTCTGACTGGACACTGGAGCTGTGCTCTTCTTGGAGGACTCCCCTTTGGTGATGGCCTTCCCTTTCAGCTGCTCTACTCGTGCAGCTAGGGCAGCAGTGGGCTGTCCATCCCACCTCCTCATGTTCTCTCCATGGTCAAGGAGGAAAAACCACAGGGTGCCTCATGATGTGTACCTTCTGCTGTTTTCTCTTGGGTGGGGAAACATTTACTTCTAATGGCTGAGACATCAGCCCGTGCAGGTGGAACATAGGACATGTCCTCTTCCACTTTCTGGATCCTCTGAGACAGTTCCTCCACAGCTGAGACCCAGGAATGTTGAGATGAGGGGAGATTTCCCTCATATTGCCGGAGCTTGCCAACCACTCCATCCACTGTTAGAGTCCGGGTGTCTGTCCACCAGGACACTATTGCCAATGCTTTCAAGTGTGCTTCTGGTGTGCTCTTCAGGAACTTTCGACACATCAGGTGTGTGCAAGGGGCCTGATCTGGGTCCATGGGTGACTGCTCATCATTCAGATCACCATAGATCATCTCAAACACAGCCAGTTCCCTGAGGTTCTGGATGCCTTTCTCAATGCTGGTCCATTTGCCTAGCTGACATAGGATATCATCCTTGTAGGGGTGCCTCTCCCTTACACTGAACAGGAGTCGCTTCCAAAGGCTGAGGGTTTGAGTCTGTTTCCCAATTTCCCTATCAATGCCAGAATCCTTGGCCAAAGATCCCAGCTGCTTGGCCTCTCTCCCCTCCATCTCAAAAGCACTGGCTCCATTGTCCCAGCATCGGAGCAGCCAGGTGCAAATCTGCTCGCCTCCCAGGCGGTCGAAATCTCTCCACATATCTTACAGCTCAGTCAGGGACAGAGATCAGACAATCACCTCTGGTCCTTCCTCCTGTTCCCCTGATGGGCCTGGCTCATCCTCATTCCTCACTCTGCGAACTGACTTTCTGGTATATTTGGTTTTCTGTATCGGGGAGACTGATACCGGCACTGGCTGGCTCTCTGGCTCAGTCTCTGTGCTGGTGGAGGAGACTGAGAATGGTTCTGCCTGTGCCCCCAGCCCAGATACTGTACCAGTAAGTTCACTCTCAGGTTCTTTAGCCTTTTCTTCCCGTTGAGTGCAGTGGGTGATATTAAAGAGGACACAGTACGCATGGGCAAGTCCCCAACACATTGCAGTGATTTGTGTCTCCTAGGTTTTGCCAGCTTGGTAACACACACTTTCTAAGCACTCCATCAGCTTCTCAGGGCTCTGCATTTGCTCAGGAGTGAAGTTCCAAAGCATTGGGGGTGCCCACCGACTCAGGCCTTTGCCCATCTTTTCCCACACCCCTTGCCACTCACTATTATCTGACCTCGGGGCAGGTTTCTGGGCACTGCTGTTGTTAGAGAAATGCTGCATGGCCAAAACCGAAATCAGGCAGACATTCAGAGAGCACAGTGCCGCAATCACACTGGCTTTCAGGCTCCATGAACAATTGAAACTGCCCAAAGCCGAGAGGATCTCTTCCCCTGGCTCACCCACAGAGGGGGTGAGACCCCTAACAAGAGCCCAAACGGCAAACAGGTACCGGCCCACCCCCACACACAGCGACACAAAGGCAGCACAAACATTCAATAGCCCATATAACAACATAAGACCCCTTATACATTTTCCACCGACAACAAACACCAACACTGCATTCATACCATGCTGACATCAGGTCCAGGCACGGGAGCATGGGAATATTTTCCTTTGTGGCTTTGGTGGCCGGGAGCTCATGGCAGGCTTGTTCCATAACCAGTTGCAGTATTTCTCTGTATATCTTTTGTCTTGTTTACTGTTATTACTGTTTATTGTTGCTATCATTGCTACTGTCGTTGTTCAGATTGTTTCTTACACTGTTGTATTACATTTCTTCTTATTTTAACCCGGGGTTTGTGCCCTACTTGTGTCCGAGGGTAGGGGAGGGGCAATGGCAACATGATCTCTGGTCCCAGCAGGGCTTAAACCACCACGGCATCACAGCACTTCAATGGTGTTTTGACATTGACCAAGTGCACATGCTTTTCTCTGACTAGTGTGATATTATCTCTGAAGTTTTTACTAAGGCTCATCTGAGACCAGAAAGGTTTACCTGAAAAGGGAGCCAGTTCCACATATCCTCACAGGACAGCTGGGCCCTCGCTGAATGAGGCTTGATGGAGACAAGATGAGGTTTGGTTGAACTGCATTATGAAGTGGCAGGCTGCCTACCTTTGACACCACAAGACAAGATCACCATAGGACATGTAATCAGAAAATACAGCAGAAATCGATGTTTCTGAAGTCATGTCCACGTGCATATGCTGATCCAATGCTTTCCCACATGTTGTTTTAGTAGTGCACAAATCTAAGATGCACTTTTATGCCTTTCTCTCACACCCTGTGTAGATTTAATGAGTTTCTATCTGATATTCTGCTGATTAGTTACTAAAAAAATACTAATCTTAACCACTTAGGAGCTCTTATTAGAAGTATACAAAAAGATCTTCCCAGAAAAAAAGCAAAACCAAAAAAACCCGACCCCCCCCCCCCAAAACAAGATAAAAAAACCCCACAAACCGGTATTTTACAGGAATAGTGAATTCTAAAATGTGTAAATTGGCATTACTATGTAATTCTTCATAAATCATTCCTCACTGCCATTGCTTCCATTACTATTTCCAGATTTCCAATCAAGGTAAAGGCCATAATTTTTACTTCCACTGAATATTGGTAGGAAGTAAAGCAGTTCAGTAGTGTCTTGTAGGGTGAGGAGAGCATGTGAAGAGGCCAGAAGTTTAAGAACCTAAACTTTGATAGCTGGTTGATGGTATAATGTGCAGGTTTTCTGCTAAACCATTCTCCACTTCGGGATGCAGAATCCTGCATGTTTTGAGGTCTGTTCCCATAAGTTTCAGAATTAGGCAGAAGCTAAGTGGGAATCTGGGCATCTAAATTTTTTTATTGGCTCTGTCAGTACTCACCCCTTCTCACTGGCCTTTCCAAGGTCCAGTAATATCCATTTAGCCCATTATTCAATCTGTCTCTCTATTTCTACGGGAAGGATCAGGAGATGTGCTGTTCTGTTTTGTAATTCTGTGGAAAGACCTTAATGACTCTAATTAATTTCTCTAATATTGAAATAGTTAACTTTTAAATGGTTTTCAAAATCATACTGTGCCAGGATACAACAGAGGACACCATACTTTTATGATAGCAACAGCACCTTCATTTTAGTGGAGAACTTTGCGCTGCCATTAACTGACAGTAAGTCTTTCTGGGGAGATGAAAAAGAGAGAAAAAGTTTGTTAAAGCTTGCTTGTAAAAGTTTGTGGAAGAAGACTACATTCTTGCATTTAAATGAAAAAGGAAATCTCAAATGTGTTGAGGTAATAGTTTTTTCCATGTTTACTCTTACAGCACTGGAAGGCCACCTCTTTGTATACCTGTTCTTCTTATCCTTACTTTACCAGTCCCCTTCAGGCTCTGTAACAAGTGCAATTGTGAATTTAGTCCTGAATTAGGAGGACATCAAAAATATATACTAAAAACACACCAGAGATGAACGCAGGTGCAAATTCATGGCCACTAGTAGAGTGATTATACAACATGGATTTATTTGTATGACTATTGTGCAGACATGCAGCAGTCTTCATATAGTGTCTTGTCACTGAAAAGTGTGAGAGTGACTCTGTGTGTACTGGAGTTCAGAGTCTGTGGATTTTCATAGTAACTATGATTAAGACTGAATCTCTTTGAATCAAGATGTCTTTTAATTGACATCATAGAGATAAACCCCAGGCTGTTATCTATCCTTTAAGTCACAGTCACATATGTGTGAATGTTTATTTTCATAATCCTCAGTTACATTTCATTTCCAGATAAAATTCACCTTAATGTTGTGCCAGAGATTTGATCTGGGGTGATGGGCTAAAACAGAAATCTTCTTAGAGGCCATTTGTATTGGGAGATTTGTGTGAGACACTGTGATCAGTGTCTTACACAAAGTGTAAGATCAGTGATATTGAACAAGCCATATCTACTCTGTTGGTCCTTGGATTTAGCGCTTGAGAATTCCATATGTTAATAAGCTTTATCTTATTATATCTATGAGAAAGGTAGACTGTGTCTGCATCAAGGGGTGGAAAGATCTTGATCCTAACCAGGAGACCACTGTACATGGAGGAGTCAGTGATCCACATTGCAACTAACCTGAGCATGCCCAGGACCCCATTGTGCTGTGCTGTTCTGCCTATCCAACATGATCTTTGGGCTGTGCTGTGCTGCACAAATTCCTTGGTTTCAGGGCACTCTCAGACAGATCATTGTAAGACAGGACCCTACAGGCAGCTCCCTGTTGGTACTGATAATGACACTACCTGCTTGGCCTTGACTGTTTCTAAAAGTGCAAAAAGAAGTTCTCATCTGGATATCCTTTATGAATAGATTGGGGATTTTTAAAGAAAATTGTAGTAGCACAAATGATCTGAAAATAAGGAACCTCTCCAATCTGTGCAATGTACCATGGGAAAATCCATCATTGGTCCATCCGATGCTGTGTGAACAAGAGGTACTAAGCATTTGAAGGGATATAAGACTTATTCAGCAACTATGTTCATTTTTTTATTCAGTCGTATCCAACTGACTATTAAGTCATTTGTTGTTGGACCGTTCTTACCGAGATCCAGAAGGAAACCTGTATTGTCTACACACACACACACACACACACACACACAAACACGCCCTTGCAGTACACCACTGGATATTGACAATATCAATGCTGTTCACACCTCCTCACCTTGGGCCATGATTGCACCTTGAGTTACTGTG
The DNA here is from genome assembly GCF_003259725.1 of Athene cunicularia. NCBI lineage: Eukaryota > Metazoa > Chordata > Aves > Strigiformes > Strigidae > Athene > Athene cunicularia. The sequence continues at coordinate 461,170 of NW_020799123.1, forward strand.
AAAGTCCTCCTTTGGGGGCTAATTAGAAAGAGCATATTCCCTTCTCAGGGGGAAAAAATAACTGTCTGAGAAACTTTCTCTTTCTAAGAATGTTTCTACAACTCTTAAAACCAAAAGTGTACTTTACTACCATTCCTACCTCTGGTGGAAGCCAGTTATTATATTAAGAAGTGGGAATTGAATGAAATGAACTACGTTTACCAGTCTGAGTCCAGAAGAAAAAAAGTCTGTGGCCTTCCCCAGCCACTTTATGATCTGTGGAAGATAAACTCTGACAAAAATAAACAATGTGACCAGCATTAAAGTCATGGCAGACTTCAGAATACAGTAGTTTGGAATTCTAAAAGCAAGTGAATTTCGAACTTGGCTTTCATAAAGTTCTTAATAATTTTTTCACATTCTTTACTGTTGACCTAGGTTCCCAGAAGGACTTGCTTCCCATACAGATTCAGCAATGTAACCAGTTCTTCATTAAGAATAAGTCTTGCCAGAGACTACTTCATTTCTATCAGTTGTGACAAGCAGCATACTCTCACCATGCCTACCCACAACAGATCCATCTGTGAGCACCTCCCATGAGATTATACCCTTTAGCTATTCCACATGAGGAGGGTTTAATGTTTAATACCAAATTAATACCAACAAGTTTGGCACTAGAACACAACTTACAGTTGGATTTGAATAAGTTTCTGACAGTGGTAAATAGTAATCAGTCTACTCAACTCTGATCTCTCCTTGCAAGCTTTCTGAAAGAGTGGTTAGATGCCATATTACACATTATAACTCAAAATTTTCGTTATTCCCTTCTCCCAACAGTACATTTCCTGCAGTTCTACTGCAGGCACATGAGTTCCTTACAGGAGTGCAGTGCTTGGAGCCTACACAAGCAGCAGTTCCTTTTTTCAGGGCATCATATCAGAACAGGTGATGCAGTGGCCCACAAAGAGTGCAGATGCTTGATACAAAGTCAAGCTTTGTCTGTATTATTAAACTTAAAATGTGGCACAAGATGATTTGTGACCTAGAGGCCAACAAGCTTGGTTTTGCTTTGTCTCTGACATTAAAGGAATCAAAGATTCTTTGTAGGTCCTGCCTTGGTGTGCCAAAGATACTTGTGTGGGCAGCCCTACCCACTGGTCGTTCCTGGATCAGTTATGCTGTTGTTATCTGAACTGGAAGTGACAGAAGGCTCATGGCAAGATGATGAATCTGTAAGAATCATGTCCAGTGTTTTTATTTCTCTCTGATACAGAGTGACAGGAAAAGTTATGGAAATGGGAATAAATCTCTATGCAGAATCTTTTTTAGTCTTTCCAGCACTGCAAGCCCAGGCCTTGGAATGTTGTCACCTCTCTAGACACGATATAAAGAATATGTACCAGCCGCCACTGCCCTAGAAAGTCAGATCAGAATTGTAAGTATGATCCCTGATATGATCAAGAGTTTGAAATAGTTCTGGTACAGCTGTGGAAATGTTAAGGCTGATGTATGAGCCCCTTTAGAATACTGGTTGCTGTTTTGTCATTTCTAAAGAAAAATACCCCGACTTATTCAGTCTGGAACTGGTGCAGGAAAAAAAAAAAAAGGGATCTAGAACTAACTACTGACTTAAGTAGCAAATAAAAGAGCTCAGTTTGTTTAGTTTGGTCAAAACCAAAACTTCCAGTAAAAAAAAGGAATACATGAGTCGAGCTTATTTCAGTGAAAGGAAAGATGTGTTGATATAAGGAACTGTTTTTACAAAAGCACTGTAAAACTGCTAAGAACATAACATCATCATAAATAACTCTAGATAAGAATTTGGTTTCTAAGGACTGTTTCATAGTCTTAGGGCCACCAAGATGGTCAGGGGACTGAAGCATATGATGTATAAGGAGAAGCTAAAAGAAATGGGTTTTTTCAATCTGATGAAGAAGAGGCTAGAGGGAGATCTCACTGGTATCTACAGCTATCTGATATGATGGGTAAGAGTGGGCACAGGAAAATTATTTTTACTATGAAAGTTATCCAAGAAAGGAACAGATTGTCCAGAGAGGCTTCATCTGTGAAGGTGTTTAGGACTTGACCAGACAAATCCCTGAGCAACTTGATCTAATTAGGCCTGCTTTGAAAGGGTGTTGGACTAGATGACCTTTGGAGGTCCTTCCAGTCTCAGCTATTCTATACGATTTCATGATCCCTGCTACAGAGAAGGCTAAACAGCACAACAAGGCTCTTCTACTTAGGCAAGCATACAGCTGGTTTAGGCACCACTGCATGGTATTACAGAGTGCAGAGCAGACATGCAATAGCAGCGTGGCACATTCAAGTTAACTTGTATCTCGCTAGTCAGATAGCATTAACACTGAGGGTGTGGGCCAGACACTGACGAAGAAACCCAGGGCCTATGAGAAATTCCAACAGCTTTGCTGAAAACTCTACTGGTGTGTCCCCACTGCCTGTAGCAGCATGTGAGTAGGTTTTGCTCAGCTGTGAGCCAGCACAGATGTGCTGCAGTCACACCTCAACATCTGAACCCAGTAAGCATCTGAGTTTGTGGCTCAGCAGTCATGGTACAGGTGCACGGATTGCTTTACCTCCCAGATGCCTGCTCTGCACAGACCACAAGCAGTGGCTGCATCTGGTGCTGCCCGTGCTCAGCCTGCCTGCCTGTGCAGAAGGGCATCCTCCCTGCCAGGGACCAGAGCCTGCCCTGGCACCAGAGCAGCAGCACCTGGGCTCCAGGCTTTCTGTTGCCCAGGCTTCTCCCAGGTGCTGACCACAAGGGGCACTACCTGCCTTGCTGATGTGTGTCAGCTGGTGGTGACAGGCATGCCAGGACATGGCAGTTGCTCTGGGCCAGCCCAGAGCTGTGTCTCCCTGCCAGTAGCTGAGAGCCTTGCTGACAAATTATGGCAATTATAAGAACAGGCAGATGTGCTGAGGCTTTTCCTGAACACTGCCCCATTCCCCACGTGCTCCTGGATCAGGCACATCCCAATTCTGATGCATTTGCTGTGTGTGAGGTCAGGAGTCTGCACCTGGTTCTCCTCATGTGGATTTGTGTGGCAGCTTTTTGAAAAAATGGAAACATTTAGCAGCCACTCCATTGGTGGTGAGGACCTGTGCAGATTATCTATGAGAGGTTTAAAGAATCCCATCCTTCTGCCTTTGGCCACCTGCTAATATCACTTAATGCCCATACTTCTTGTGCAGGGAAATTCAGTCATCCATCCACTCCCTCTTGTTGTCCTCTCTTGATTTTAAAGACCTTATATTACATATGCTGACTGTCTCCTCTCCAGCTTGAAGGGCCCAAGGCTGACTGGGCATTTTCAAGTGCTGAAGGACATTTCAGATGCCTGTGCCAGATGACACTGAATGCTCTTTCCAGTGGGAGGGACCCCTGTCAGGTGCTTGAAAATATCTCTCATTCTGATTCATGCTTGTGTTGAAGAGATGAAAAAGTTGTCTGTCTCTCCAGGGTACATAAAATGTATGATGTTCTCCTCAAAATTAGCTTGCTTATACAGGGGGAACCCAATGGAGCCTGATTTGGTATGAAAATCTCCTACATCAGCAATTCCAGTACAAACATATCTCTGAGAACCCCAGCTGAAGTGCCTATTTTTATGGTTATTGATATCACTGCCCTCAAGGGTCAGGTTTCAGAAGAAAGAATCTAATTTTTTGCTGACATTGTAAAATTTGAGGGGGAGGTTAGAGGTGTCTGGGGAGTAAGTGAAACATTTGGCTCCACCAGCTGCACAGGGAATACGATCTGGGCCAAATATAAGAACTTGGGGATTTATACATTTGGTCTAGATGTTAGAAGTTCATTTGAAGTTCTCCTTACAGCCATACTCACATATGACTGTTCCACACCATTTATAGTATTCTAATGTTTCTCCTCTGGATTGGCCTTGCTGTTGCTGTGCAGAGTCTGAAGCCTTCCTGGGAGGGAATCTCTGGGTGACTGTGTAGATGGACAAGTTTTTTCTCAGAGAGCTATGGACACTGTCGACCACGACCATGTTCACCCTTTTTTTCTGTTTCATTATCCCAGTTCTTACATAAGTATATGAAACAACATCTATAGCTCCCTCCGGTAAAAAAAAAAAAAAGATTCCTGTGTGCATTTTTCCCTCCTTATATGATAAAATTTTTCCACAGAGAGAGATTCCTCCACTGCTGCTTTTGCAGTGGGAGGTGAACTCTTTTCCTTCTTTGGCAGCAGAAATATATCTGTGGAACTGTAGAAAAAGAGTCCTTATATCCTGTTGGACTAACATTTACCTATTCTCTCTGTAATACAACAGGAGGGGGGTCTCCTACATGGCATCAGATTTCCATAGGGAACTAGAACCATCATGTGTTGGACTCATGAGAAGTGTCTGAGCAGCATCTCTGTCCTCCACGTCTTCAATATGAAGAGTCTTAAAAGGCTCTAACTCAGAAAAATTTTAGGGAAAGTTTTATCCCACTTATCTGAATATTATCATGGAAGATTTCACTTAGCACTTTCATGCTCAAATGAGTTCTGTCCTCCTTCTGTTCACCAGGAATGTTACATCAGCGCCAGAAAAAACAGCCTGTGCTAGTGACCACACAAGTATTGCAGAAAAAATGAGCTGTGTTATCAGGAACTTGACAATATACCACAGAGACTGGAGAAGACCAGCCTGTTGTTGACAGTGGCTTGTATTTAGCTCAGGGAAAAGAGCTGGGCTTCCATCAGTTTACTCTTGCCAAAGTCGCAGTTCTCTCATGTCCTCAGCTGAGATGTCCATGGGGCAGTCCTGCCAGCAGAAAAGGGCTTGTTAACATGCCCAGGAAACAATCCACACATGCAATGGCTACTTGGATTGTTTGGGAACAGCTTGTGGCATGGCATCTACTAAACAGTGGATTATCTGCATAACAAGGAAATTTGGCACCTAAGAGTCTGGCTTCCACATTATGCAAAGCATTTAGGCCGCTTCCAGCACAGGTCAACCATGCAGTGTGGTAGGAGAGAGGCATGCACAGAGCAAGTAGTTTGGAGCCAGGACAGGGCGCAGACTGGATGCTGATACTAGCACAGCTTTGTCTTCTCAGAAAAGAGGAGGGAGAGGGAGGGGTTGAACCTTAAGTCTTAGAGGAAAAAATGCTGGAAAGCTGTTTCTTGAATTGTGACTGTCAGTTTGAAGATAACAAAAAAAAAAAACAAAACAAAAACAAAAAAAAAACCCAACATTTTCAGGCTATATACAAGTGTGCAAGAGAATGCGTGTATGTGTATGAGTCTCTGTGGCGACATACAGGGGTTCCCACACACAACTGCATTTTCTATTGTCTTGAGTCAAAGGCTGTGCCATCATCTTTCCTGTTGGGAAATGTCCCAAATGAACAAGGCTGACTGGCCTATGGTAAAAGGCTTTTAATAATGGTCCTCTGAGGGCATGCTGGGCTAGATACTTTGATCACAAACATGCCATTTTGGTTCCTCTCCTTTTATTTGGATCAATTTGTTTTCTGTCAAGCTTCCTCCTTGTCAGCACTGAGCAAGTAACACGTGAGGCTAATACAGAAAAGGAATAGTGAGGTTTGCCCTCCCAGCCAGAGCATCTTTCAAAATATGCCTGTCATTCACTTGTTATCTCAGACACTGTCAAAATATTTTGAGCAGCAAAAGCACTTGTAGCTCTGCCAGCTGGAGGGGGTCAGCTGTCTGGATGGCTGTCCTGTAGGGAAACACTGCTTTCCCCACCTGACAATGCTCAATACCTGACTGTTTTCCATTTTAACAACCATTTCCCTGATGGCTTTGTTCCAGAAGTTTTTCTTGTCAGGTAACAGGGCTGACAAAGGCAAGACTGCCATGGTTCTAAGCCCAGATCCAACCAAGTACTGAGGCTGGGCATGTATTCCCAGAAGCACACCCAGCATGCATATGCAACACATATGTACACAGTTGGCCACACAGATCAGCACAGGTGAACACACCTCAGCACTCACACAAATACAAATAGAACAAACAGCCTCATCCCGTTCCCCTCCAGTAGTGGCAACACAGACACACATATGTACAAAGTGAATGTGCCAGTACCTGGGCACAGACACTCAGTGTACCCAGTAACTGTCCATGGATCCCAGTCTCCCCAGGACACATGATGTGCTCTTCACAGCTTCGAAGAAGGCAGCTCTGGAAATCCTTCCTGAAGTGGGACTGGCAGGTGTTAGATGTCTGAAGGAATGGGAGGAGTTTCTCTCTTTCCTTCAGGTAATCTGTGTATGACTACCGACTGCCATTGTACAAAACAATGTTTTGCTGCTTTGTTTACAGATACAGTTTTTAGGGTGTGGTTCAATGTTTTCTCTTACAGCTCTGTTAAAAGCCATTGCTGTTCGTTTTTTCTTTCTCATGCAAAGTAGTGGCTTCCCCAGCTCCTTTAAATTACACCTTGTTGAAATCTGCAGAAAAGTGCAGTCTGTGATGTTTCTAGAGTTTTGTATGCCTGGGTCCCAGTGGCTCTAATTCTCTGATGATTGTGGGGTTTTTGCCATTGTAAGAAGATCTGTCATTGTTCTGGGCCTTGTTCTAGAGCGAAGATTAAGTGTGCTGTTGCTTAATGGTATGATGGGTCAGTTGCTGTCATTCAGGTGGATAAAACTCGTCCATATTGTTCACTAAGGGCTAGATGACTGGATCATGTAAAGGAGCAAATGAACAGGGGTTCAATATTCCATCCCTTGTGTTGGACTTGGTTTCCCTGTGTACATTCCTGATGGAGATCAGTCCCATTCCTGTCATTAGGAGACAGGGTTGGTGCCTGATGTGTATTGGCATCTATCTTGTGCCTGATTCCAAAAATACTATATTACTCATTTCCTCGGCTTAGAAAAGGAATTGGACCACCTGGACCCTGTCCATTTGTACGTCTATGGGTTAGAAATCCCAGCATTTGGTCATGCCTGTATGGATATCCCATGGAATTTTCTTTCCCAGGTCTTTTGTGATAATGTTGGCTGGTTATGGGAATTGTATAGCAAATTTGCTCTGTGGCTGCACTGTGCCAAACACACTTTTCCTTGATGTCAGGAGGTTATTTGGCACTTTAAGTCCATGCTGTTCTTCAACCCAGAGGCTGTACTAACTTACCTTTAATTTCTGCCTGCTTTAATTTCATAGAGTCTAATTCTCTATTATTGTTTTATTTAGATGTTTTCTGTTTCAATTCCTTTCTTATGGTGCAGTTTATTTTAAGTTCTTAATGTACCTTATACTCCTGAGTGTGGACTCTGACTTTTTTTTTTTTTTTCTTTCTGAGCTACTTATACCTATATCTTTTCTGAAGTCATTCTGATGGGAACCCATTCTTACCAACCTTTTCCATGTTCTTATCAGGATACAAATGCTTAATAATGTTAGTAATGCTGATTTTTATTAATTCTGATAATAATTGAGAGGTTCTTTGCTAGCAATACTGGTTAAGCAAAATTTTATCTCAAGCTTCTGCCCTCCTATGTAGAGAAACACAGCTATTTCTGTTACTGCACATGAACTGATTAAAGGAACTGTCAAGGTTAAAAATAGCTGACAAAAAGAGGGTGCCTATCTCTCATAGCCTCTTCCACTTTGAACTTTCTTTCCAACTGAACTGCCTTCACTGAATCTTATTGTCCCAGGCCTGAGATGAATGTAACAGTGTTGTGGACAAATCTTTCTCATCCAAATAGAGGGATGATGGACAGTTCTGTTTTCCTTGATAACTCTTTTTTTTTTTTTTTTTTTTTTAGATATAAACAGGCATAACTCTGCACTTCGAGTGGTTCTGGCTTCAACCAGAGATGTGACAGTAACCTTATGTTGCTGCCACTAAATTTTTCCAGCAGAGCTGGACTGACTAGTAGTGATCATCTTCTGTGCCCTGCACCACTCTGATTTGTATGCCTGCCTTAGCAGCAGAAAAGTGGGAGAAGCAAAGGCTTCTTGAAAGTGTGCAAATGACAAGGACAGCTTGTATGCATTTAGAGGCTTATTAGTGAGTCAGTGAAATGCAATTTTGTCTTTACCACATCTAATGCTACATTTGCCATTTCTCTAGCATTGATTCAAGCACGTGCTTATATGCTCAAGAAAATAGTTCAATTTCTTCAGATTTTAATTCATTTAGCAATATCGTGTAGGTACCATCTATTCCTGGTACATTCTTAGTCTTCTGTTTATTCCAAAACCTATTGTATAAAGTGGGAATATTCTTAATTGCTCTGTAGTGAAAACTCAACTTTTCTCCAGAGGTCTTATTTTCTTCTGTGCCCTTTTTACAGCCTGATCATGTGTTGGCTTTTTAAATGCTCCTGAAATCTTCACTGCAACCAAAAAGCTCACAAGCAACTCCCATGATGTTTCTGATAATATAGAGGCAGCACAAGCTGCTGTCCATTTAAAAATAATTTTTCTCTCAATCACAATCATAAAAATTATTCTTTGTGCAGCACCTTTGCTATCACAGCAAAGTAGATGTCTCTGAATGATCACCATAAGAACCAATATGTCTTCAGAAGCCATTGCCAACCTTACTCACGGAAGCAATTTTACTCCCCCACTATAAATAGTATTTTTTCTTCTTTGAATTTAGCTATACCAGACATGAATCTTATCTGACAAAAGACTAAACTGTGATTCAGAAAGAGCTAAAGCTATCAATATCTCAAGAAAAAAACAAATAAAGTGGCCAAATCTTATAAATCTATACATTCTTCAGTACAAGACTTTATCAGAGACATTCGCCATGGGATTTGCAGCTTCTAAGTGCTGTTGTCAGTCATTAATAGATTAATAGATGTTCCTTCTGGAAACTTCGTCCCTTCTGAATTAAAAACCAGCACAAATTGTTTAGCTTTTCTGATTGTTTTCCTGTGGTGCTCTTCTTGTACTTCAATGGTTACTGTTTCTTACGCATTCTCTCATGCAGGCCTTCCACTCATAAAATGCTTATAATAGACATATACATAAATAGACATATATTGGGGCTGGAGGTGAGACCATCTGGATCATTGTTTAGAACTTTTCCTCACATTGGAACAGATTAGTCCCAACGATGCAGTTAATGGGACCACTCTTCAGTGATGGCTTTTGTCACTTTCAAGTTAGTATTGAAGCTGTCAGAATTGTAGCAATCACTGAAACACTCGGACGTGCAGAGACATACCTGCTATATAGTAAGCTACATTAAAAAGGTCACAGATAACACAGAAAATGTACGGACATTTCCAGTTAAACTGAGTTTTGTACTTCTTTGGATTATCTGATATGACAGATTATTTTATTCAAAAATGTTCCTCACTGGATTTGCAGCTCGCAAGTGCTGTTGTCAGCCACGGTCTCAGTATGAGCAAGGAATGCTGGAGGCATCAGTGCACCCTGCGGACCCCAATTAACTGTCTGTCAGGGAAAGCTCAGCCTCTGCTGCAGCAGCATTTCTGCTGCCCTCTGTGTAAAATGAGAGCTCCCAGGAGTGTTAGCGCTGAAGAAACAGAATTGCTGAAACACTGCTCGTTCAGAGCAAAACTTCTCATCCCAAAACGCCCCAACACCAAGACGCAGCTGGGCACTGGACTCTGGAGATGGTAGGACACTTTCCTTATTAAAACCTCTCTTTCTCCTGTTGACTAATAAAAAGCATGCATGTAATAGTCCCTGCAGGAAGTGTCTAATATTAAGTGATGCTGGTGTGCTATGTAGTAAAAAAAAAAAAAAAAAAAAAAAAAAAAAAAATCCCATAAGGAGCACGAGATAAGAGTAGAGATATTAACTGAGTTTTGAGGAAAACAGATAGATGAAGAAAACTACCAGAAACTTAAAAATACTCAGGGGGAGACATGTAGAGTGGATACAGGGTAATTCTGGCCCTTCATGACATTGGCCATGGCAAAGGTAAGCTATCTTTTCTGTGGCTAGAACTTACTCATGAAGACTATCCCATCCCATGCACCAAAGCATGGAGAGACTGTGAAGATCTTTTTGTCTCCTAATGGTAGTCTCTTGACTCTGCTCCAAAGTTAATTTTTGCAATGCATTTGTGGTATAGCTTAATGGCATAGAGAAGTCTGCCACATAAATACATACAATGTTTCACACTTATAATTTCTTTCAGAAGAGAGAGCAGAAGAGAGAAATTGGGACTCCAAAGCTATCTCAGTACAACTTAACTGTGAAGGTAAGATATAGTACCTGGCCAGGTGCTGAATTAATGTCAATGTTGCACAGTTACTTAGGCTCCTCCTATCTTTCCAGCAAGCATCAATGGATGAGAACTGGAGAGTGAGTCCTGGATGAGGACATGACATTAAGAATGCCCTTTCCATCACTCACCAAAGCAGCTGAGGAGCTCCTGTTACAGAGCATGTGAGTGGGCTGAGAAGGCTAGGTGGTCTCAGGGTAGAACAGGCAAAAGGAGAGACAACAGGTGGTAGAAGGAGTTGAAGAAGGAGAAGGATTTGGTGCAAAGGGAAATAGGGGTTATTAGTATAGTGTAAGCTTGAGAAAGTGACTACTCCCCCAGAAAAATGTCTGAGAACATCTTGATCAGTTGTAAATGCTAACAGACAGCAGCAATTAATTAATGTTAGCTGATTAATATGGTTTTGATGTCTTGCTTTTGAATGCTATGAAAAGAAGGAACATGCACATCATCCTTTTTCTGAGCTGTGGCTGTACCCTTCTTAGATACTGTCACAGATTATTTATGATCCAAACACCAGTTTGAGCACCGCAGAATGCCTCCCGACAACAGAGTAAGGTGCATGCAGTTCCATACAGAAATATTGCGGGTTATCTGATGTTATCTTTTTGATGCCCATTTTCCCTTCGTTTCCATGAGGGTTCATCCACAATCTCAAATCACCCCTAGGAAAAACAGATTTTCTCTGTGTTCATCCTAAGGGTTTCCTTGTTTGATTTCAGTGGTTCTGCATTGCAGTGTGGAGTCATGGACATAGTCCATCCTTTAAGGCCAGCTTTTTGGCCACCCAAGGCAGCTGTCTTTCAGGATGGGACGAACATTAAAAAAGTGGTTTGGAATACTGTGATTTCACATACCAAGAGAGAAGGAAATTCTGAATATTTCCAAGAGCACTGAAGCATGCAAGAACTTCCTGCCTAGCTTAAATTCTAATATTCTGTTCACTTACTAGTGTGTCTGCCATGAAGTTCGTCACATTTAGGCTCTCTGTATCTAAAAACTAAACTCTGTATCTAAAGTAGTGGTATGTCATGCAGTGCTCAATATGTAAACCTCATCTCTAAGCTCTCCCAGGAGCATCCCACACTCTACCTGCCCTCCCAGTCCCCACCAGTACCTCAGTTTTTTTTCAAGGTGCATCTCCCTTCAGTGTTTTCAGCCATTTCTTTTGGCACTATCACTCACAAGGACATGAGGTGTGAGGAGGAACCAGACACAGCCTGCCTGCTTGCTTCTCCTTCAGTGCCAGGACAAAGCAGAGATGCAGAAAACACATCTCTTTCCCAAGGCACTCTTTTACCCAGCAAGACAGGCACTGAGGTACTAAGGCAATGGGCATGAAATGGGTGGATGGACAGTGGGTTCACAAGAGCAGCATGGATTCCCCTTCTGGAGTGTAGGTACAGCTATGACAGTCACTCCCAAGCAACTTCCCTGCATCCCTGTGTTCCTCTTATCACACCTACGGCCACTGAAGACACAATTCTGCACCTAGGAAAAGCAGCTACATGAACTGTGTCCAAACTATTTGAAAAGGGCTGATGTCATAACAAGCAAATGCTCTCACAGATGAACAAAAGCAGCAGATTCAAAGTACAAGGTCAAGTAACAAAAATTAGATTATGTTAATTCCTTCCTTCCTTCCTTCCTTCCTTCCTTCCTTCCTTCCTTCCTTCCTTCCTTCCTTCCTTCCTTCCTCTCCATTTCTCATTTTTTGCTCTTTCTCAATTTCTTTAACTGAGTTTCTGTTCTGTCTCCACGTCCTTCTCTCTCTCTCTCTCTCTCTCTCTCTCCCTCTCTCCCTCCTCTCTTTTTCTCTTTCATTCTCTCTTTCACTCTCTCTTCCCCTCCTTTTCTGTCACTGGGGAGGAACACATGTTTTGGCCAAGGCATCATTTCTGCATCCTGAGTGTATGGCTTAGAAGTGCTTGGAGAACAGCAATGATGAACATTATTATGACAAGTTATTGACAAGAGGTGTCTGATACTACCCATGTTTTTCCCAAGATCAGTTACCTTTGCATCAGCACTTATCAGGTCACAAGCAGTCTGACTCCAGAAATAGTGTGTTAATGCAAAATGACTCCTGCCCTCCAGCTAAGGCAGCAAATCACAAAGTGAGGAGAAATTAGTTTTCCTTACCCCTCCCATTACTATTCCACTCTGATTCCAAGCAGTCGTGCTTTCTGGGACGGCTGGTGGCAGGGCCAGGTCAGCCCAGTGCAATGCACTTCTCTCCATTTCCCACACATGCACTTTGAAGTAGATAATGGGGCCAAGATGTTGTCGTTTAAGGAACCTGCAACATTACCTCTCATCATCTGAGCATTTAGGAATAAATTCTATCCATCATGCCTTACAGAGGAGAGAAGAGCCCTAGCATCTTCAAGTGCTTCAGGTGCATCACGGTTCTTCCACAGTTAGGCCGTGTTGCTCATTTTGGATGGTCATTCCAATATTGTCCCAGGGAGACATGGGTTTTAGGCATCCAAATATGGTCCCCAAAGCTGTTGTGGCAGTTGTTAGTCAGTCAGCAGCTTTTAAAAGGTGCCTGTGAAGCTAGAGATACTTCTCCACACTTTTACTGAGCCACAGTTGCAATACACTGACTTCAGAATCAAGTGTTGGCATTTGGTGTTGTTTGCTTGCTTGTTTGTTTAAAGAAATATGTGCTTTAGTAGTACAAGCAAAATCCTTCTGCTTCCTTTGACGGTGTGGAAAGAAAGGTTTTGTCTGGAAAGAAAGAATCCCAGCTATTTCCTGGGAGCATACTGTGGGAAGGGAGAGAGGAGAGAGGTGGTTTTCCTTCTTTGGTGCGCAGAGTTTGCTGGCATTGGTGCAGGTTTCACAGCTTCACACATAAAGATGCTGTCTCTCAAGAGCATCACTTACAGTGACATAGGAGTCAACACAGGGTGTCATTTTTTCCTTAAATATATTTAGCTGCTGCCTAGCAAACACCTTCCATATTTAGTTATAACATGGGAGGATTCCTTGGGTGTAAACCTCTGTGTGCTTGGGAGAAGGAGGATCTCCTAATCCTCAGTGCTGCTGCTGCTGCAAACAACTGAGTGCTGTGGTGGGTGCAAAAGGCTTCCTTCCTGCTGTCTGCTGTCTCCTCCCCACTTCCCCTCCAACAAGTCCAGCTCCCTTCCCCAGCAACTTCACAGCTCCTGGGAATGCAGCAGTGTAGAGCTAGCTGGGAACCTCGAGGGACCCATGAGTGTCCCTGCAGTGAAGGACAGCCAGGTCTCCTTTACCATTCCTGATGTCTGCTTGTAGAATCTGCCCTTAGAGCTATGCAATGCACCAGGGTCCGGTGCTGCCAGAACGGTGGCTCCATATGTTAAGTATTGCTTCTTGCCTTACGGGAAACAGGCTGTCATTTGTTTTTAGACTTCAGGCCAACACACATTGTGTAGGTGACTTGTTTTTCCTCTGTCCAGCCAGGATGGAGTCAGTATCTTCATTCCAACTCATCCATTGCCACAACAGTCAGACAGGTAGGATGCAGTTTGGCATTATCGTAATCTTGCTCTTTCTCAATTTTTTTATCTCAGTTTCTGTTCCCTCTCCAGCTCCTTCTCTCTCTCTCTCTCTCTCTCTCTCTCTCTCTCTCTCTCCATCTCTCCATCCTCCCTTTTCCTCTTTCTTTCTCTCTTTCACTCTCTCTTCCCCTCCTTTTCTGTCACTGGGGAGGAATACACGTTTTGGCCAAGGCAACATTTCTGCATCCTGAGTGTATGGAGCATATTTTCTCCATAAAGTGCAAGATTTGGTGACTTTTTTATAGCTGTAATGTCCCCATAATTATTCCCACTTGAAGTCTTATCTTACATGGCCAAAACCACTTCCTTTAGCTTTTTGTATTTATGCATAACTCCACATTGTTCCTTGGCACAAAAGCTTGTCATACACTTAGATTAATATTTCAGTACCTGAAAACACTATACAGTACTGCAGCAGTTCCTAGCTTGCTCTGGTGGCTCTACAAGGTACACTGCTTGGGGTTATCCCACGGTGAGTCCTCTTGTTCACACTTACTTCTACCATCCTTTTCATCAATCTCCATTTCATTTACAACAGGAGCATTCTCTCTTAATATTGGCTATTCTGCCTAACAGAGAAAGCAAGGAAATGCACTGTCTTCCTATACAAATACATTATTTGTTTTGCTTTAGAACTGATTGTCAATAACTTCTCCCATAAATAGAAACTTTTGCATAATCCTTAATTTTGCTCAATAAAAAGCCACTCTAGAGTTTGTGGCCTTTGCCTGCATTGATCAAAGGAGGCAGCATCTCAGTCCTTGCCTGAGTTCCTCCTTTTTTTTTTTTACTGGGGCAACTTGCCTCAGAAGACAACTTGCCAAAGTGAGACCAGCAAAGAGATCCTCTGTGTACTGCACCCATTTAGAAAGAGAACTCCCAAGGCAGAATCATATTTTGCTGTGCCAGGAATGACAAGATACTCCAACTGCCTTTGACCTGATCCTCTCCTCTTGCCAGTATGGGAATTAAATTAGTGTTATTCCCTACCCAGTAATGTAATAGGACACATGGAGAAATACTGGAGATAGGCTAATTAGATCTCTACTACTACCCAAGGGTTAAAGTGAAAAAAAAAAGTGTTTGAAAATGCCCCAAACTTACATAAGTGCAGAATTCAATTGTAACAACCAAACGCAGTGTTCTTCTGCTGTGTATGCAAAGGAACCTATGATCTTTATTCTCTAGACATTGACATGGTTACAAACATTCATTGCAGGAGAAAGCGACGGAGAGGTTCACATTTTGTGCATCCCCCAGGTCACTTCGCTGCCTCATGACATCCTCACTCCTCCTCTTCTATCTTCTTGCCATGAAACTCCCGGCTTTTCACACGGAGCTTGTTGACCTGGGACTCTGCAATGTCAGCCCGCTCCTCGGCTTCCTCCAGCTCGTGCTGGATCTTGCGGAATTTGGAGAGGTTGACATTGGACAGCTCCTCCTGTGCGGGGAGAGGGAGTCGGTGGTGAGGAGCCCAGGGCAGGGGGTTCACTCCTCCTGTGCCTCGGCCTTGCGGGGCTGCGGCTCTTCCCTGGGGGAAGGCACAAACCTCCATCCCCCACCCATCACCGCTTACACGGAAGCCTCACACAGACCTCCTCATCCTCCCTTATTCAGGGCCCCATCGTGACAAGACTCAGCGGTACTGTGTCCTGCCTGAGGAGCAATTATGTCACTTGGATTTGTCATTTCTGGACTTATTCCCCCATTACTGATGCCCAACTATCAGTGTGGCTTAGCAGGTTGAGAAAGACCCTGAAACCCTCTGCTTTTGGTCTGTAGCAGAGATTCAGGAACGTCTCAGTCAGTAGGTGCGACCCCTGGGTTTGTTTAATCTGACTTTCTGTATCAAACAGGCCGCAGAGCTTCCCTCAGTTCATCCCTGAGTGCAGGGTGCCCAGAACTCTGCAAGGCCTCGTGGCGTGGCCAAGACCTGGGAGTTCCTTTCAGGCCCCTTTCCTGGGATTTGTACTCATCTCAACGAGCATGCTGCCCCGCTGGAAGGTGGCTCTTGCCCATTCTGCAACAAATACTTACAGCCTCCTCAGCTTGCCTCTTGTAGGATTTCACCTTCATTTGCAGCTTGTCCACCAGATCCTGAAGCCTGAGATTGTTCTTCCGATCTTCCTCAGACTAGAGTGGTTTGTAAGCAGGCAAGAGAATGAATTATTGGTTCTGCATAATGTGTGGTTAACAGTTTCCCTTGGGGATGCTGTGTGCAAAATTCGACTACTTGTGAGAAAGCTCTGTCAGCCCAAGGAGGCCTCCTGCCTTACCTGGTAGGTCAGCTCCTTCACCCTCCTCTCGTACTTGCGCATGCCCTTCACGGCTTTAGCGCTGCGCTTCTGCTCAGCGTCAACCTCCGCTTCCAGCTCCCTCACCTGCAATGAGAAGCCCGGCTTTGGAGCTTCCGTGCTGCTTATTTGCATGACACGTTCTCTCACGCACAACTCAAAGCCCTACGCACTCTGGCCTCCAGCTTCTGGATTTGCTTCTTGCCTCCCTTCAGTGCCAACTGCTCGGCCTCATCCAGACGGTGCTGCAGGTCCTTCACCGTCTGGTCCAGGTTCTTCTTCATCCTCTCCAGGTGGGCACTGGTGTCCTGCTCCTTCTTCAGCTCTTCGGCCATCATGGCTGCCTGAAGGGAGCAAAGGGTGAAAGCCATTTTGGGGTTGGAGACATTTTGGGGAGAACACATCCTCCAGTAGCAGTGAAAGGAGCCCCCAGCTCACATCTGTGATGGCCTTCTTGGCCTTCTCTTCAGCATTGCGGGCTTCCTGGATCGTATCCTCCATTTCACCCTGAATTTGGGCGATGTCTGTTTCCAGCTTCTTCTTGGTGTTGATCAAGCTGGTGTTCTGTTGAACAACAAATAATATCATCCAGTTAGTTCCAAAACAAAACCCTTAGAAACTTTTAGAAACTTACTGTTTAATTTTAAACTTATTGTTGATATATCTATTATTATCATCTTCCTTCAAATGAGGCATCTTGTTAGGTCATACTCAGTGAGATAGCAGAGAGTGCTTAGAATTTTGCAAAGCACGTCTGTTTCCCGTTAATGGAATCCTACTCATTTAGCCATAGTCTAATTCTTCAAGCAAGGGTAATAACTCTGGTTCAGATTCAGATTTTTATGGCAAGAGATTATTTAAGAATTTACACAGACGAACAATCTGGAAAAGGAAGAATAAAACGGTCCTTGAGACTTTGAATCTCATGAATCTAACCTGAGTGTGGAGGAGCTGAACTCTCTCAGTCGCATCCATCAGTTCCTGCTCAGCCACCTTCCTCGAGCGCTCCGTCTGCTCCAGGGCTGCCCGTAGCTCCTCAATTTCAGCCTGCAGCAGGTTTGCTCTGCGCTCCACCATGGCCACCTGCTCTTTCAGGTCCTCCTGTGTCCTGAGAGCGTCGTCCAAGTGTATCTGGGTATCCTGGAAAGAGAGGAAAGAGAAATTCTAAGGTGGCACAACACGGTTACAGAATGGCAATTACCACCAGTCTAATAATTACTATGTCAGTATAATATATCTATATATGTATTTATAGATAAAATGTATATGAAAGAACCTTTCCCCATCCTCTAAAGTGCTGCTTCATAACAGAGTCAATGCTCTGGGGCTGAAAAATGAAGAGCCCATGATCAAGAAAAGGATCCAGGAATAGTCAACCCTGTAAAATTGATCCAACCACCCGCATTAGAACCAGTGCCACAGGTAAAGCCCGTAATTTATTATTATATAAGGTATTAGGAACTGGAAATTCCTTACTAAGAGGAACCAAAACACCCATTTACCATCCAATTTCTCTAGAGAAGTTTGCTGCCCACAAGGAGCTCCCTCTCATTTGTGATGTCACTGAGAGGCTGCCAAGCCTGGTCAGCCCTTCATTTTATCATCTGCTCCTACTAGTCCATGTAAGCTTTAATGATATTACAACAAGGCAATGTAGAAGCATCAAAAGAGACTGTATGTCCCTTGGAGCAATATCAAAAGGATATGGAGCACAGGTGGTGTTCTCCTCTACCTTCCCAGTCAGAGGAAGGGGTTCAGGAAGGAGGAGAAAGATTAAACAGGTGAATGCCTGGCTGTCTAGCTGGTGCCATGTTCAAGGTTTTTGCTTCTATGAGAAGCTCGGTCTGTTGGGAGCTGACGGGATTCACCCGAACAAGTGTGGGCAAGAGGCTCTTTGGCAGCAAGCTGGCCAGAGCTTTAACCTGGAGTTTTGAGTAATGGAGAAGAGCCAGGGGCTGCTGATATGTTAGGAAGCAATGGGGAAACATCTGTTGAAGGTTCCAAAGGAATTAGGGTTTGTTCCCCTAAAAGGTAATACAGTTGATTGCCCAATTAAGTGTCTCTATATCAATGCACATAGCATGGGTAAGGGATGGGAGGAGTTGGGAAGCCGCTGTGCACCCAGAAAGCTACGATCTAACTGCAGTTACTGAAACCTGGTGGCATGAATCATAGGATTGCAGCGCTGCAATCAATGGCTGTAAATTGTTCAGAAAGGACAAGCAAGGAAGGAGACGTGGGCAGGTTGCCCTCCATGTGAAAAATGGGTTGATTGCACAGAGGTGTCTTTGAAAAACAGTGATGAGCCAGGTTGAGAGCTTATAAGTAAAAATTAGAGGCCACGCCAACGAAGGAAACCTCGTGGCTGGTGTTTGCAACAGGCCAGCTGACAAATTGGAGCCTGTTGGTGAAGTGTTATTACTTCAGCTATGGGAAGCATCATGCTTAAAGGCTCTGATCCAGCTGGGGAACTTCAATCAGTCTGACATATGCTGGAAAAGCATCACAGCAAGCTGTAAGAAGTGCAGGACGCTCCATCCAGTCCAGGAGACCTCATCCAGGGCATAAACAGCCCAAGTGGAGGAGAAGCATTACTGGACCAGCTGCTTACCAATACAGATGGACTGATTAGAGATGCCAAAACTGTTGGCAGCCTGGGCTTCAGTGATCATGCCCTGGTGGTATTCACAATCTTGAGGGACATGGGCCAGATGAAGTGTAGGATAAAGACCCTAAGTTTTAGGAGAGCAGACATTCAGTTGTTGAAGGAATTACTGGGTGGGACCCCCTGGGAAACTGTCCTCAGGGCTAATGGAGAAGAAGAGAGTTGCTCTTTAAGAACACTTGCCTTGGAGTGCCAGAGTGCATGGGAGTTCCAATTCCCATGTGTAAGCAATCAGGCAAGGAAGGCAGGAGAACAGCATGGCTGAGTATGGACCTCCTGGTCAAACTAAAGTGTAAGAAGAGTATGCATAGGCAGTAGAACCAAAGACACCTGTCCTGGGAAGAACATAAAGCTGCTGCCCAGATGTGGAGGGGTAGGATCAGGAAGGCTAAGGCACAGCTGGAGCTGAATTCCTAGTGTATTAAGCATTTCATTTAGTTCTGGGCTCCACAACTGAAAAAGGATGTTAAGGGGCCTGAATGCATCTGACGGAGGGCAACAAAGCTGGTGAAAGAGCTGGAAGGCATGTCCTCTGAGGAGCAGCTGAGGACATGGGGTTTGTCTAGTTTGAAGAGAAAGATGATGAGGGGCGACCTCACTGCTCTCTACGGCTTCCTGAGGAGGGGACATGGACAGTGGCGTCCTGATCTCTTTTCCCTGGTGTCCAGTGACAGGATGCTGTGGATGCCCCATCACTGGAAGTGTTCAAAGTCAGGTTGGATGGAGCTTTGAGCAGTCTGATCTTGTCCTTGCCCACAGTAGAGGGCCTGGACTAGATGATCTTTGAAGGTCCCTTTCAACCCAAGTCACTCTACGACCCAGTGGTTCTATGATATTAGACAAGAGAGACACCTCTGTGCACACCCTTAGCTTAACATACCTTGAGCACTGCCTGCGTGTTTCTCAGGTTCTTCTGTGCCTCTGCAGCCACGCGGTTGGCATGGCTCAGCTGGATCTCCATTTCATTCAGGTCTCCCTCCATCTTCTTCTTCAGCCGCAGGGCTTCGTTCCTGCTCCTGATCTCAGCATCCAGGGTGCTCTGCATGGACTCCACGATTCTGAGGTGGTTTCTCTTCATCTGGTCAATCTCCTCATCTTTCTCTGCGATCTTCCTGTCAATCTCAGATTTCACCTGGTTGAGCTCAAGCTGGAGGCGCAGGATCTTGCCCTCTTCATGTTCCAGGGAGGCCTGTACAAGTGGACACAATCATTTGTTATGTCAGTAAAGCTACTGCTTGCTTTCTGGGAGATTTTGAAATATTCCAGGAAATCTCAGCTAGCTGCATTGCCCAGCCCAAACAGAGGGGGATCACATATTTTTCAGCCATATTTCCTCATTGCTCATATTTTTAGGGCAGACACCAGTGACTGTGGGTGTGTACCTCAGCTTCCTCTAGAGCAGCCTGGATTTCAGATTTCTCCTGCTCGATCTGCTTCTTGACTTTCTCCAGCTCATGAATCACCTTTCCCCCCTCTGCAATCTGCTCCGTGAGGTCAGAAATCTCCTCTGCAAGGAAGGGTGAAAAGTGGCACGGTCAGGCTCAGAGCTGAAGCAGAAGGGCCCAGCCACACCAAGGTGACAAGTATCTTTGCAGAGCTGCAGGCGGTAGTGGTGGACAGCAGAAAGCCCTGCCAGGAGCAGAGGGCCAGGCACTTACGCTGCAAGTTCTTGTTCTCCCGCTTCAGCGTTTCCAGGTGGTCCAAGGACTCCTCATAGGCATTCTTCATCTTAAAGAGCTCCGTGCTGAGAGAGCGAGACTCCTTCTGGGAGGCTTCCAGCTCAGCCTGCGTTTCCTCATACTTCTGCTTCCATTCTGCCAGGATCTGAGGAGAAACGGGGCGTCAGTATGCAGGTGGCAGTCAGGAGGACATGCTCTGCCCAGGAGCCCCGGGGCTGGAGCCCAAAGACCTTGTCAAAGTTCTTCTGCTTCTTATCCAGAGCTGCGCAGGCAGCATTAGATCTCTCCACGTCGATCATCAGGTCCTCCACTTCATTCTGCAGCCTCTGCTTGGTCTTTTCCAGGGAGGCACATTTGGCATTCACAGCCTCAACGTGTTCCTCTGCATCCTGCAGGCGCTGTGCCAGCTTCTTCCTGGCAGGAGATAAGCAGAGCTCCCGGTTAGAACGTAGAGCAGAGACAATTTTCACAAGAGGGCAGTTGGCCACCTTGGGGGCTTCGAGACTAGTGCTTTTCACAGTGTTCCAAGATTACATGACGCCTAAAGCATCTACCAAGACTTTTCCTAGCACTTACTGATTATTTGTCATGTCTCAGCATTTCTAGCCATAAAGGCTACATTTGTCCTTCTAATCCACACTTTTTCCACAGCAAACTCTTCC
>NW_020799123.1:482272-487625 GCF_003259725.1 Athene cunicularia
AGATGAGGAATGTCTACCTCCTCTGCACCATTCTCTGGTATTCGACTCTCATCAGGAAGCCCCTGCACCTGGCCTGGGTGCGAGTGATGAGCTGTGCCAGCTTCTCATCCCTCATCTCCTCCAGGAGTCCCAGCAGCCCAGCTTTGAAGAACACCTTGGGAAAGGGAATGTTGCAGCACATCACTGTCGCATAGAGCACAGCACTGACATGCAGTGAGTGAGTCAAGCAGGGCTTGTACCTTGGTGTGGCCAAATTTGTACTGGGTGTGGTCCACATCGATTGACCCAAGAAGCTTCTCAGAAGCCTTCTTGCTATCAATGAACTGTCCTTCTGGGATGGCACTGGCATTTAGCACTTTGTATCTGGGAAAAGAGAAAGAGGAAGATAAGGCTATTTTTGTCCCAGCCAACACACACTAGCCACTGAACCCCACCAGCTCACATACAGCTATTTTTGACAAAGGAGTCCAGCCTGAATGAACCAACATTGCTTATAATGATGCTGAGGAGTGCAGTGCAGTGCAGTGCTCTTACCTCTGTTTGAAGTCAGCATAGAGAACTCTGCTGGGGAAACCTTTCCTGCAAATTCGGATCCCTTCCAGCACTCCGTTACACCGCAGCTGGTGAAGTACCAGTTCATGCTCCATGGCACCTAGCAATTCAGAGCATAAATGCATACCACAGCTTCCAGTGCAGAGGGGAACGGTTGTATCAGAGCAACTCCTCTGCCTTCTTGAGCATCTTACCAGGTGTTTTTGTTTCATTTGGGATGATGCAACGGACAAAATGGGGGTGAGTGCTCCGTAGATTGGTCATCAGCTTGTTTAAGTTCTCCTGTGGGATCATGTAGAAGAGGTTAGATGAAAAAAATTTACTTCTGTATATTCTGTATCTAGATTTCAAGGAGTTTATATAAAGAATCTCAGGACAAAGAGAAATTTCTTTTCAATATTTAGATTTAATCAAACTTCTATACACTTCTTCAGTCTCATTTAAAAAAATTGAAAATCTGCACCTTAATCTGGATGAAAGTAAACATTGGTGTGTAAAAGTTTTAACAGAATCCTTTATGGGATTGATATTTACATCATATCTCAGATTCTAAAAATGTTTTTCACAAAGAATATTAGTGGACTTTTAGAAGAAATTCAGGTGGTTATTTGAAGAGTGCTTAAACCAAATCCCAAATATGAACAGATAATTACTAGGAAAAGGCAGTGAATAACTTCTACTCACTTAACACATTGTTTTATTATAAAACCATGGTTATTATAAGAAGGGGAGTTTAGATAGCTCAGATTTGAAACTGTGTGCTTGTCACTTGACAGATTATGAAGTTCATACTTTACCCGAAAAAGAGCCGAGACTGTCTGGAAAGAAGAACCCTTCTTCTTTCCACCCTTTTTTCCATTTTTTTTTTTTTTTTTTTTTTCTTTTTTTACACAGCATAAATGTTCGGAAAAAAAGAATTTTTAAAAACTAACCTGTTTCTGCTCCACCATAGGAGGCAAAGAGTAAGGCCAGTGTCTTCACCGATGATTTCTGGTACAACCCAATGACAGTTTCATTCAGGGGGTCCTTGTTCTTCTCAAGCCAGCCAGAGATGTTGTAGTCCACTGTGCCAGCATAGTGCACCAGGGAGAAGTGGGCCTCAGCCTTGCCTTTGGCAGGCTTGGGCTTCTGGAAGTTTCCAGACTTGCCCAGATGCTGGTCATAGAGCTTGTTCTTGAAAGAGGTGTCAGTTGCCTTGGGGAACATGCACTCCTCTTCCAGGATGGAGAAGATGCCCATGGGCTGGAACATAGTACAGTAAAGAAGAAAGTATAATATGATACAATTGGTCTTAAAGGGAACATAATAAAAGACAGGAAGCTTAGAAACATAACAATACCCTTGCCATGAAGAAGATTTATTTCTAAAAAGTGAATGTAAAAGATTTATCTGCCTGACTCACATCCTGTCACAGTGATTCACAAATTATTTTTTATGCTAAAAAACATGTTAAAAAATCAAGAGGAGAAAGATTATATTTAAAAATATTTTTGACAAGTGTCCATTGTCTATTTACTTCAGTTTTTGTATTTTTCACCAACTCCCTAATTGACAAGAAATCTTTTATTTTCTTGCACTCAGAGGTCAAGCACTGACTATTGGTGTGTCATTACTTACCATCTAGAAAAAAATATATTGTCCAGATTTTTATTCCAGAACCTTAAGAAAATATTTTTATTTTACTTCATGAGTTGTTCTCTATTTTTTGAAAAAAAAAAAAAATCATTTAAACAAGCAAGCAGAGATACCTTTCACACAAGGATGGAATGTGGGGAATGACTTTTGTATTTATTTGTGGACTTTATAGTATCTCTAATGCATAATAACCAATAGTACAGATCGAGTTATTTCAACAACTAAAACACAATATATGAAACTAACCATGGAAGAGACCTTTTTTTGAATAATATTTAACCATTTTTAATTTAAAATAATGAGATCCTGAAAATACAAGACATTTTGAATAAAAATTTACCTTCTCAATGAGCTCAATGCAGGCAGCCAGGTCCATCCCAAAGTCAATGAATGTCCATTCAATCCCCTCCTTCTTGTACTCCTCCTGCTCCAGCACGAACATGTGGTGGTTGAAGAACTGTTGCAGTTTCTCATTGGTGAAGTTGATGCACAGCTGCTCCAGGCTGTTGAACTGCACAGTGGAAAAAGAAAATAAACAACCACCCATCATCATCATGCACAGTTCCTGATCATTGTCAATGCTTTATAAACCACATAAAACACAACTGTATTAGAAGGACTACACCATAGTAGGTATGTAGCAGTATTTCTTTGCTCCCCAAAGAAATACTCACATAATGATAATGGAAATTTTTCCAGAGCAGGTATTCCTAGGAAATCTCTTAAGATTCATGTAGTACTTAGGCATTTTTTTTTTGTTCAGCCAGAAAGATGATTGTATGTTCTGGTCTCAAATTTTTAAACGTTTGATATCTCTGATCAAACACTTACCTATTCATTCTTTGGTTCCTTAAACAATGTACATACACATATTTAACCTGTTATGTGTTTGTCACTGGGTATTCAAATCCTAGTTCTTTTCTACACTCTCTTATATAAAACTATTGCGATTATGCTGGGTTTTTTTAATTATCAGTAAGCTTAAACTGTTACTATATTACAACATATATAATTTTATTTTCTATTTCTACACAAACAACATAATTCTGTTCTTGTACTGATGAACCTTCTGAAAATTTTTCTCTGTGCTACAAAAGTAAATGAAGGACTTTCTTCCAGAAATTTCAAATGACTAGCATTTTAAACCTCCAGAAGAATATTACTGGAAACTCCTCTGATATAGCAGTCTCTCCCTGAAAAAGCCATTGTCAAACCTGGAATCCTCACATCAAAGATCTCGAAGCCAGCAATGTCCAGCACACCAATGAAGTACTGTCTGGGCTGCTTCGTATCCAGCTGCTGGTTGATGCGAACCACCATCCACAAGAACATCTTCTCATAGACAGCCTTTGCCAAAGCACCCACTGAATTGTTCACCTAGAACACAGAAGAATGGAGCAGAAGAAAAACAATGTCTGGAGCAAATAGTAAATGATACAAGTCAGAGGTTCCCAATCACCAGCTGGTTGTTACCTGCTGCACGGTTTGACCCTTGGTCACATATTCATTCCCAACCTTGACTCGGGGGTAGCACAGTGCCTTGAGCAGGTCTGCTGAGTTCAGACCCATCAGATAGGCAGCCTTGTCAGCAACTAAGTAGGAGATAGAACAATTAAGACTAACAAGACATGCAGCATTTTGAGTGATGAACCCTTTTCAAAGCAACTACAATATTGAATGTCCTTGTGATCAAATTCTGCTTACAGGATTTCAGAGGAAGCACAATAGTCATTAAAGTGAAAATCATCTTTGTTTTGAAAGCATTTCAGAGCAGTACACCTAAATGCTATTTGTGTCTTTAAAAATCTTCACAGAAGCGTCTAGACACAATGTATTTATTTAAAATTAATACTGAAAGCTGAAGTTCATCACTTCAGAGCTAATTGGCATCTATAGACCAGGCAAAAAAATACAAAGGTGTTAGCAGGTTGGCCATCTGAGTGTAATCCAAAACCCATGCTCAGGTACTTGGACTACATGTATTCTTTAGCTGCAGCTATAACCCTAAAGGAGAGTGCATTCCAAAATTAGAGGCAACAATTAAGAAGTGCCTCTTTCTGGAGAATTACTTTTATAGTCATATCAGAAAGATGGGCATATTCATTCATTCAGGATCAAAACCTAAAAATTCAGTCCTGAAGCTGGCCATCTGAGAGCATTCTTTGGAAGAAGTAGACAGGGCTTAGTCATTTTAAACCGTATATGCATTATATAAGGTTTAAGTGCTTAAGTAGTCAGCTGGGAAGTACAAATCTGTCAGTTCTTCCCTAGCATAGTGTTCCTATGCTGCACTTAGACCAATGTTCAAATGGTACCAGTGTGTAGAGACAATTATGGGTTTGAATCATCAAAGGGGAAGAAAGAAGTTGAGGAAAAGTTCCCTTTTACCTGGGCAAAATTCCTAAATAAAATGTGATTTACAAAGAAGAAGTTCTAATAACAAATTTAATGCCTCCATTTTCTTTAAAAAAGAAACTAGAAATATAATTTCTGAAAAATCCTTCTCAGTAGGTCTTTAATATAAGCACACTGAGCAGACTGTGCTATCCCAAACTGAGATAGACCAGGAGAGAAATATGTACACATATGCAATTTATACTTTCAATAAAGATTATGCAGTGATTGAAAAAAAAGGTATATTTTGGATGGCAGTTTCATACCTGTATGCTATCTCACCTAAACACTTTTTTTTACACATTTCCACTGTTCTCTTTCTCCATATTCCAAACTGAATTATTATTGCCACTTCTATTTCTAACAGGACAGTCACATACTTTGCTGATACCTTCTGTGCCATCGGGCTCTGCCTGCTCCTCCCGCTGCTTCTGCTTGAACTTCAGATTCCCGTAGTGCATGACAGCCCCCGTCAGCTTGTAAATGGCTGTTTTCTCATCAGCAGTGAATCCCAGGATGTCAATGGCACTCTGCAATAGGAACAATAAAATAAAAGCTTTGTCTGGGAGAGATTACAATAGGTAAAACATTTTTAATTGTCACTTACATCTGTAGCCATCAGCTCCTCCTGGTCATTAATGCTGGCAACGGTGATCTCACCTTGACTCACAAAGTGATAGTCATATGGGTTGGTGGTAATGAGGAGCATGTCTGAAAGTAAGAAGAGGGGACATGCAGGCTTAGTTTAGTCAAGCAAGTGATAGTGTGAGCT
>NW_020799123.1:487675-489226 GCF_003259725.1 Athene cunicularia
ACAAATATGAGCAAGTGTCAAAACTGGGTAGAAATTATGTTCACTGGTGCAGTGACTTTTTCTCTTTACAATATTTTGCCAGGTGTTTCATTTATCCTTTGGATGCTCAGAGAAGTACCAGCTGAAAATTTTCCAAAGGCAACATGTCTTATGGTAGCAGGCTCTTGCCCTAAGGGTCAGTGATGTTTTGGCCCTTGGTGTGTCTCCCCACATGTGTACCTTGTTTTCAGTGGCATGCTTTTCCTTCTCAACCTTGGCCAGTGTTAGCTCAAGGTCATCAATATCTTTCTTCAGCTCTGAGCATTCATCCTCCAGTTTCCTCTTCTTGGCTGTCAGCTCAGCATTAATTTCTTCTTCATCCTCAGCCCTTTCAGTCACCTCCTTTACTTTGGCCTCCAGCTGGATTTTGGTTTTGATGAGCTGGTCACATCTTTCCTCAGCATCAGCTAAAGCATCAGCTTCCTGGTGGGAAAATATAGGAAAGGTCATTTAATGCTGAAGGAACAAATGTGCATCAGTAAAGCCTCAGGGATTACTTTTGGGGAAAAGGTTATCGCACAATTAAATTACAAATTACAAATTTCGAATTCACCTCAAGGTCGTTGCCTTCATATTGCCTAATAATTTTCCGCGAGGCCAAATGGCTTTGGTGACAAACATCCAAGGCTGGCACTTGTGTCATAGGATGTAATGGGCATCCATGTCTTCTAGGAGCAGTAGCTACAGAAGCTCGGGCAAGAAATGCCATAAGAAATGGCACTAGGGTCTTCATTTCATCAACAGAATTAAGGCAGTGTAGCTGGTCAACTGAATCATTAGTCCACTAAATACGCTACAGTAACTATAATGCGGCTTCATGTCATGAACTCACATGGAGGCATGTACATGTAGGCATTAAGACTGAAAAGTCATTCTTTAGCTTAAGATCGACTTTGTAATACTGAGACTTGATGGGGAAAGACTGTGGCCTGAATTTTGCCCTTAGTTACCTGGTATTCAGCTTAAAATATTTTGCAAGGTGGTTTAGTGACAATTTGAGTTCTGTAGTACAAAAGAAGAGTTAGATCGTATTTACTCATGTTACTCACAGCCTGCACTTGGAGCTGCAGATCATTCTTCTCCTGCACCAGTTTCACCATTTTCTCCTCCAGCTCCTTCCTCTTTGCCTCAGACTTTGCAAGCTCTTCCTTGGTTTTCTCAAACTCCTCCTTCATGTTGGCCATCTCCTTCTCAGATTCTGCACTCTTCAACAAGGGCTTGATCTTGAAGAACAGCTTCATCCAGGGCCAGTGCTTCACGTTCATGAATGCACGGATGTTGTACTGGATGCAGAAGATGGACTCCCTGAAGCATAATTAAAATGTACGTTGAATATTTTCAGTATGATGGGTGCCAACATTTTCTCCCAAGTACAGTGACTTTAACTGAAGATGAGGAATGTCTACCTCCTCTGCACCATTCTCTGGTATTCGACTCTCATCAGGAAGCCCCTGCACCTGGCCTGGGTGCGAGTGATGAGCTGTGCCAGCTTCTCATCCCTCATCTCCTCCA
>NW_020799123.1:489276-498747 GCF_003259725.1 Athene cunicularia
TTTTTTTTTTTTTTTTTTTTTTTTTTTTTTTAAATAAGGATAAGAACAAAGTTGTTTGCTCATTTACTGTGGCTGATCCTGTTGAAAGTGCAGTTTAATTCTAATTTGCATAGATGAAAAGAGGAAGTGTTTACTTACCCTGAAAAGAGCTGAGACAGTCTGGAAAGAAGAACCCTTCTTCTTGCCACCTTTCTTGCCACCACCACCACCACTAGCCTCTGATAAAATGAAGATAATTAAACATTTATGGTTTTGGGTCTCATTCATGATTCCACAGTTTTGCAGAATCACTGTGCTCCAAAGGGTTGACATTTCAGAAAACTGACCTGCCTCTCCACCAGCAGAGGCAAAGAGTAATGCCAGTGTCTTTACCGATGACTTTTGATACAACCCAATGACAGTTTCATTCAGGGGGTCCTTGTTCTTCTCAAGCCAGCCAGAGATGTTGTAGTCCACTGTGCCAGCATAGTGCACCAGGGAGAAGTGGGCCTCAGCCTTGCCTTTGCCAGGCTTGGGCTTCTGGAAGTTGTTGGACTTGCCCAGATGTTGGTCGTAGAGCTTGTTCTTGAAAGAGGTGTCAGTTGCCTTGGGGAACATGCACTCCTCTTCCAGGATGGAGAAGATACCCATGGGCTGGGAGAAACAGCAAAAAATAACAGCAAGAATATACAGATTTGCCTTCAGAAGGAGACTGCATTAAGGCAAAGGAAACTGCAAAATTAATTAAATTTTTGGATCAAAAATGGATCAAATCTTTGTTACGTTTTGCACATAGAGTACTTGATAAAATATTAATTTGTGTCTGAAATGAAAGTATTTCAGAACTAATAGTTTGACAATAATCCCACAATTTTTTCTAAATAATTTGGAAAATCTAATGAATCGAAAAGAGATTTCTTTTTTTTTTTTGTATTTATATTTTCCCAAAGTAAATTTGTGTATATGAAAGTGTCTTACTAAAATTGACCTTTGTTCAACAGAGCAACAGATCTTTCATCTACTTCCTGAAATCTTACTTTTTGTGACATATGTTTCTTCATTCCTACACAACAAGATGTATCAACTCATACTGAGGTTTTTTTCATCCCTGTTCAGCTAGTACCTCTTTTTCATATACAGGTATGATTTTGGTTAGAAATTGTGTTTCAGCAATCACGGTATTAATATTGAAATCATAATTGTAATACTGAAAAGTTGTCTGGTTTTCTGAAAAGAGATCTTTCATCTTTGTAGACTTGAAAACACCTACAGTGTGTGATTCTTCTATTGCCAAAAAAATATAATTAGTTATTTTAAAATAAATTGCATAATAATGTAATTAGTGCATAACCTGAAGGTATTTCATGTGCAGCCTAATTGCAAAGGTCCTTAGAAATTATTTTCTGAATACATACAATATTGGAAATGAAAATTTATTCTTTGCATACCAGTAGCCAGGAAATTCTAAAATTCTGTCACAGAGAGGAAATAATAAAAATATAAATGTAATCAACATACCTTCTCAATGAGCTCAATGCAGGCAGCCAGGTCCATCCCAAAGTCAATGAATGTCCATTCAATTCCCTCCTTCTTGTACTCCTCCTGCTCCAGCACGAACATGTGGTGGTTGAAGAACTGTTGCAGTTTCTCATTGGTGAAGTTGATGCACAGCTGCTCCAGGCTGTTGAACTGTTTAATGCAAAGACAATATTTACTCATTCTCAAAATGAAGAATTGCCTGTACAGTTTTCTCCTGTACACTCAGAATTTCATTCAGAGATGCTTAGTTAGAACAAAACTTTTTAATGTTAAAACATCCTATTATGTATTTTTAAAGAGGTTGGGTTTTTTTTCCTCTTTGCTACCTGAATAATGTTTAAATATATAATTCATTCTTGTATGAAATACCAAAATTATTTGGCAGTCTTATCCATATCAAGGTGCAATTTATATCACTTTTATCTCATTATATTCTGTAAATTTTTCCATTGCCCCTACAGAAAAACTAGACATTATCAGTGTTTGTCAGTCCTGGCTTGGACTCACCTTCCCCAAGCGTGTGTAGAATTCTGTCAGCACTAAAGGCAGCCAATGTGTATTCCTGTTAGAATCACCCTTTGACTCTTCATAAGCAAAGGACATAGATTGGTCTCTTTTTCCAAAGACTTGGCACAATTTTGTGGGGGACTTATGTCTACCTTTCTCTTTCTACAGTCCAAGATACTGTCTCTTCAGTATGTGTGTGCTGTTTCTCAGTGGATCTTTTTAATATTAAGCTCAAATTATTGAAAAGCTTCAACGTTAGCACTAATTATATAAAGGCAGCTGTTCTTCCTTGTGTATGACGCAGATATTTTGAAGCTCATGATTTGTGCTGGAGAAAAAACAAGTGACATATACAAGGAAAGTAAGCATTTCCAGGAAAAACAAAACAAAACAAAACCAAAACAAACAACCAAAAAACAACCCACAGGGCTTGGGGTTGGTTGGTTGGTTGGTTGGTTGGTTGGTTTTTTAAAAAGGAGAACTTGATTTGAAATTGCAAGTGAACGGAATATTTTTAAAAAAGCCAGCATAATTCTGGTTTTGATTGAGGCCTAATAGACTTTTAGAGATTTTACTATGATTTCTGTGGTACTTGCATCAAAGATCTCGAAGCCAGCAATGTCCAGCACACCAATGAAGTACTGTCTGGGCTGCTTCGTATCCAGCTGCTGGTTGATGCGAACCACCATCCACAAGAACATCTTCTCATAGACAGCTTTTGCCAGGGCACCCACTGAATTGTTCACCTAGAACACAGAAGAATGGAGCAGAAGAAAAACAATGTCTGGAGCAAATAGTAAATGATACAAGTCAGAGGTTCCCAGTCACCAGCTGGTTGTTACCTGCTGCACGGTTTGACCCTTGGTCACATATTCATTCCCAACCTTGACTCGGGGGTAGCACAGTGCCTTGAGCAGGTCTGCTGAGTTCAGACCCATCAGATAGGCAGCCTTGTCAGCAACTATAGACAAAGAGAGAGGAAGACAGTCACAGAGGAGAAGCAATAATTGAAAGTAGATGTCTTCTAAGATGTAGCTGTAGGTTTCAGTATTGCAATCCTGTGATAGTTTGAAAGGAAATTCAGAAGCATGACTATTACAAAAGCTGAGATTTATGACTTTATGAAAATAAATTGGAGCAAGATATCTGAATGCCAAGTTCTAGCTATGTAAGTGTTTCTGTTACTGGGAGTTCTAGATTATAATACCTTCTGTGCCGTCTGGCTCTGCCTGCTCTTCACGCTGCTTCTGCTTGAACTTCAGATTCCCGTAGTGCATGACAGCCCCCGTCAGCTTGTAAATGGCTGTTTTCTCATCAGCAGTGAAGCCCAGGATGTCAATGGCACTCTGGCAACAGAATCAGTGAAATAAGCCTCTGGGCCATTAAATGGAACTTTCACCATACCAATATGCTCTGTGTCACTTACATCTGTAGCCATCAGCTCCTCCTGGTCATTAATGCTGGGAACAGTGATCTCACCTTGACTCACAAATTGGTAGTCATATGGGTTGGTGGTAATGAGGAGCATGTCTGTAAAGAAGAATAG
Organism: Athene cunicularia; assembly: GCF_003259725.1. Classification (NCBI taxonomy): domain Eukaryota; kingdom Metazoa; phylum Chordata; class Aves; order Strigiformes; family Strigidae; genus Athene; species Athene cunicularia. Next base: position 492,848 of record NW_020799123.1, read on the forward strand.
GACGTATCTGGGCATAAGAATAAAGATAAATGTTAAACATGTTCAGATTCCATCAAAGAATTTATAATACTTCCTACCAATTAGCTCTGGCTTCTTGTTGGACATGATCTGATAAAATATGTGGTAACTTCTTTCTGCCTTGAGCTGGAAAGTGACTCTGGACTTCTCCAGCAGATCTGGCAAGGCGGGTAGAAAGAGTTAAGCCTGAGAAAGTACACTGAGGTGGAAAGGGAGGAAAGAATGTGTTCAGGTCAGGAGGTCTCTTACATGTTTCAATGTCAGCAGAAGCCAGTTTGCCCGTGGCCCCAAAGTGGATTCGAATGAATTTACCCTTTAGAGGGGAAAGAAAAAAGACATTTTGAAATTTCACTAAGAATGTCAGTATTTAACCACAGAGGACAGGTTTCCACAGAGGACAGGATTTAAACTTCAAAGTTGTTTCAAATGTTTTTCTTATTTTTCTTTAAAAAGGCAAGAAAAAATTTCAGGAAACGACACTGGCAATACTAAGGTAAAGATCTGAGCCGAGTTATTATTATTTAGTGGGTAATCCTGAAAGCACAGGAACAAGAAAACCACTTAGCAAGCCTTTTATTAGGTCATTTATGCCTCAGTTCAAACAGATGGATATCAAAAAGCCAATATGCACTAGCTTAATTTTTTATATTCAGATAGAACTCTGCGAAGGTGGATTTTGGTGGTATAAATGTTGAATGGGATTTTCTGATTTTGTGGAAAAACAGAAGGCATCGGTTATTTTCTGAGTTATGGGGACAGGGACAATGGACCCAGAACACAGAACTTTAGACTGAGACTGTGGGTTGGTATCGTGATTATTCAAGGACATTCACAAATTATCTAACAAAATTTTGCACTAAAATGACCGAAAAGAGATATCATAGACTAGTCTGGTGTCTGTTGGGATGTCCTGAGACATCTTTTTCCTTATCCCTCTCCAAATAACTTGTATCAAGACCTGAACAGTTAGATTAATAGACCTGCCCAGTTCTGTGTCTAAAAGAAACATATTCATGTTTTTGTTGATCTGATGCAGGCAATTTTAATGCTCTCTGTCTGTCTTTTCCTCCCTCCTTTCTGCATTATATTGATTTACACAAATTAAATTTATAGTATGTATGACATATGCCAGGAGTAGGTATGTGTGTGTGTGTGTGTGTATATATATATATATATATATAAAATTATCAAATAATATAGATATTTATACCTATTTAAATTGTCTCCATTTGTAAATATTTCCTTGCTGTAATACATTTTTAAAGTTATAATGTTGATTAGATAGTCTAGTCAGATAGTTTTTAGTTGATGAAAATATGAGGAAAATATTAGTTCAATGAATACAATTATCCACGCATGACACATCAGAAGTAGCAGCTTCTCTGACATCTTTGTTCACCTGTAAATGTCAACTTCTCTAATCCACAACTTACAAAGCGGGAGGAGTTGTCGTTCCTCACGGTCTTGGCATTTCCAAAAGCCTCCAGCAGTGGGTTAGCGCTGATGATTTGATCCTCAAGCGTTCCCTGCAGAATGATAATTACTGTTGGTTATCCTTCCCAAAAATGATGTCAGGATCAGAGAAAAACATTGATTTCAGCATTTTAGATTTACCTGCATTTTGCCGGGCTGCTCCTCCTTCTTCTTCTCCCCACTCGCTGCAATTGTTGCAAAGTACTGGATGACACGCTTTGTGTTCACAGTCTTCCCGGCACCGGATTCTCCGCTGTGAAACCAAAGAGAGAAGCAGAGAGCGTGTGGTCAGGCGGGAGGTCCCTCAGCACCGGGCAGCCCCACGGGGACCCGAGAAGGGATCTACATACGTGATCAGGATCGACTGGTTCTCACGATCTGTGGAAAGAGGTAGAAACAGATAGACTTTGTAAATGAAGAACGGAAAAAGACTGAAAATAAATGCAGTAAATGGAAGTAAGTTATCTCAAGAAAAGTGTCTGCTCTTTTTTTTTTTTTTTTTTTTTTTTCTTTGCTAAGTAATTCTTTTCCATGAATAATGAAAACCCTTGAAGGGACGTGTTTTTTCCCCTCTGCATTCTTTATGATGATATTTTTTCTCCCATATATAGTAAATTATTTCTGGGTTTTTTTGGGGGTTTTTTTGGTTTTTTTTTTTTTAATTTGCTACACTGACTCTATTTATAGCAGTAGAAAAAGGGAGAGTAAGGACCCATGATCAAGGAATCCTGAGAATGGGTAATAGTACTGAACCCAATACCATGGAGAAAGAAAGGAATGAAAAGGTGAAAGCAAACCAAGAAGCAATATATAGTTCCATCTCATTTTTTCGTGTCATGGTTTTATAAAGACAAATCTGAATATTTTTGTGTTATTGATGTTTCCTGTAGCCATTTGGTAAATTAACATAATTAGACAGAATTTTCACATTACATATGAAATTCATATCCTGATCACCTTCACTATGTCATTACAAATATAAATATATTCCTTGCACCACCTAGTCCATTTGGCTTATTGTTTTGCCTGACACACTAACTATCTATGGTACTTTTTATAAATACTGATGTGAAAAAATCCTGCTTAAATTAGTAGTGATTAATGGTATGACTGAAATAAAACTCTAATGAGGTGTTAAGAAAATATTAGCGTAGTTATCAGGGAAACTGTGATTATTTTAAAAATGTATTTTTTTATGCAATCACTCTAAGACCAGCTCACCAGTTTGCATAAACTTAAAACAAACAGTCAAATTGCCAGAACACCTCACCATGTACAGACATGTCTTTTATTTAAAATAGTAGAAAATAATGGTGTGGAGATAGTAAAACACACAGTAGTATGTATGTATCAGAACAATGAAAGCTTTGAAAAAGATTCTTCATGTTACTGAGACAGAGTATGCCTCCAGAGAATTTCATGGGACATTCCCTCTGAGACAGATGGAGTCACTCACCAGTCAGCATGAACTGATAGGCATTGTCAGAGATGGAGAAGATGTGTGGAGGGGCCTCCTGGCGCTTCTTGCCTCGGTAGGCCAACACCACCTCCGGGTTGTACACCGGCAGCCACTTGTAGGGGTTGACAGTGACGCAGAAGAGACCCGAGTAGGTCTGTGAGGAAGGGAGACAGCACGTTGGCTTCCACCTACCCTGGCAGAGCAGTTCCTCCTCGCTGCCCAGGGGAAGACTGCTGCTGGTACTTACGTAGATCATCCAGGCTGCGTAACGCTCTTTGAGGTTGTACAGCACAGCGGGTTCGTGGAGGTGGGTCATCATGGCCATGTCCTCGATTTTATCGTACTTGGGAGGGTTCATGGAGAAGATCTGATCATCCTTCACAGTCAGGGTCTGACAAGGAAACAAAAGATCCATGTATGTCAGCTAAGAGCTCACAGTGACAATCAAATGGTGTCCTTCAGCTTTGTTTCTTACCTCTCCACCTTCAGTCTTGACAGTGATCTTCCCTGTTTCTTTGCTCTGGATTGTCCCTTTCACAAAGGATTCCTTAGGATGGGTCACAAAGACGGCTGTCTTGGCATCAAAAGGCTTGTTCTGGGCCTCGATTCTCTCCTTTTCTGACTTTCGGAGGTAAGGAGCTGCCTCCCCAAAGACGGCCATCTCAGAGTCTGATGACATGGCTGCACTTTATGGAGGGAGTCGTCAACAGAGAACACTGCGGAATAGCAGGTATGTTGCCCAAATGAGTCAATATTTTTTGTTGTCACACAGTTTATTGAAAAACTTCAACAGCATCATAGAATATGTGATTTGGAAAGAATGTCAGGCATTTCTTTTGTCCACCTTCCTGTGCAAAGCAGGTCAAATATTGGATGAAGTTACACAGAGCTTTTTTCCAGTAAAGTTTTGATTATCTCCAAGAATGGAGATTCCTTGGTCCCTCTGCATCTCTTTTTAATGTCTGACCACCCTGATGGTGAATTTTCTTTTCCTAATACCTGATCAAAATTTCTGTTGCTGCAACATGTGTCTGTTGTCCCTCATATTTTCACTCCACACATTCGAGTCTGTCTCTTTTTGCTGCATAACCACCCACTTTTTGTCGAAGGTATCAATAAGACAACCACATTTTAATTTTGTTTTCAGAGTGGGCAAACTGCATCTTTCAGCCTCTCCTCCATACATCATTTGCTCCTTTCTATGTTGGAAGTTCTTTGCTGGACTCATTCCAGAATGTCAGCATCTTTCTTGTCACCAGGGAACACCAAACTGAGCACAGTGCTTCCGATATGGGAGCTGAATACAAGGGAAGAATCACTTCCCTTTACCTGCTGTTGGCCTACTGTTATGAGTGCCTGATAGTATGCTGTTGGCTTTCATTCCTGCAAAGGCACACTGCTGACACATGGTCACAAGGACACATGACCTTTTTCTGCAAAGGTTTTTTCTAGCCATACTACAATCAACATAATGCATTGTATGGGGGTATTCCTTCCTACATGCCAGAAAGTCTTCATACTTCACACCACCTTTACTAAAATTCATTATGTTCTTGTAAGCTCCAGGCTGAAGACTTTTGGGAGCCTGCTTAAGGGTAATATTGCTCTGTAGTATATTCATAAGTCCCTCAGTTTGATCTCATCTTCCCAGTTCCTGAGAATGCATTCCATCCACCATCAGGTTGCTAATGATGCTCTTAGCATTGACATATTTCTAGCACTGATATATTCTATGATGTGATTCAAATTTGAAAAGCGCTGAGGGGTCTGTGTTTCTTTTTACATTTCTGGACATCTACATAACTTTGTGAAATGGTTAAGTTTTAATGCCTTGTCAAGCTGAGCAGGGCAACTTCTACATTCTTTGCACAGTCTCTGTGTACAGTCCCCAGCCACTCCTCAAAAAGTTTCCAATTAGATTGATAGGCATCAGGAGACTGGAGATACCATCAGGGAAATGTTAAATAACATTTGTGGAGGAATGCCACAAGGCTACCGTGATTGAATGAACATCAAGGAAGCACTTGCCATTTTGGAAGCTCAAAGCTTTGAAGCATATTGTAAATGCTTTGTGTCCTTCTGCAAATAACTATTAACAAACAATTCCAAACAGAATGAAGCGTCACAGTGAGGGATAATGCCAGAGGAAAAGCATATTCACATCACCCACCTGGAGTTCCCAAACCAAAAAGCCATTAAAAACCTTGCTTGTCTTTGCACACAATAGAGTCCAGAAGGTGTTTGGAGGATTGATTCATGCATGATGTCTTTTGCTGGTGCTCTGAACCATTCACTAGAGTTGTTTGCTTCTCATCACAAACTCTTTAAGCAACCCAGCATCATAACATCAGTCTTGGAAATAAGGTGTGTACCTTCTCTCTCTGTGCCACTCAAAAGTGAGTTTTAGGGCCAGAAACACCAAGGGCAGATTCTGAACAGCTACACCCTTCCAGCAACTGTCATCCTGCTTGTCACCCTGCCATACTGATGAACATTTCTTTCATAACGACACACCTCCTCCAGCAGAAAGAAAGGTCCCGTTATGAAGAATGCCTTCCAATTTTATGGCAAGGGAAATTATGTAAAGCATGAGTGTGGCAAAATCCCTCAGGCTAAAGGAAGCTCAGATTCCAGCCTCCTCATTTTTTCACATAGATTCTAATTATAAAGTTAGATGTGTACAACTGCTTTCTTACTGTTGAAATCTGTAACTGTTAGCTGTGCTATCAGCTGTACTAGTTGGTGCTAGCTGGGCCTCCTTTTCTTATCAAATTTTGTCCTTTAGGTATCTTAAAGATATAAAAAAATTTGTTTCTGGGTTTAAATATACCCAGACCTAAATCAGAAATAGTCCTGGGCATGGACATTACAACAAATTAAATAATCTAAGAAAGTTGTATTGGAAATTTTAGAGATCTGTTTTATCTGAACAAAACAAGACTCCCCCCCC
>NW_020799123.1:498797-511071 GCF_003259725.1 Athene cunicularia
CCCCCCCCCATGTTCCATTGTCCAAGTTAAGTTCTAGTGTAAGTTCTAATTAACTACATATTTCATCTCATGCTTAAATTTCAGTGTGGCTCTCATCTTAAATCGACTGCACTCGTATTTCCTTGACAATGGCAGAAATCTGTTGCAACTGTCCAAACTCTGGGAAGTAGTATGTGAGCAAATGGTATATATAAGCACAGATAATGTAATGTTAAAATACTGCATCAACAATTATTTCTTTCTATGCAAATCATTTGTGAAAATAATTATTTGCAAAGTTAGAAAACTTAGTTCAAGAATTTACAAATTAAAGCTGGATATCTAAATGCATTATTGGATTTCCAAGGATATACCACATGTCCAGTAATAGAACACACCTGAGTTCCTAGGAAGTCAGGCAAACATACAGTTTATTTAGATGTAATGTCATGACTTTTAGTTATCTAAATAAGACAACCAAATGTTAACATTTGCAACAACTCCTAGTAGCATGTAGATCCTCCACTTTACTCTGATGTGTTTCAGAGGAATAGGAACAGTACATCTCCTTTTGTTTGTTTGTTTGTATAGCTGATTAGTTGATTTTCACATTTTTAACAAGTTTCCTAGTACGAGGCTCACATGCAGATTATAACCCTACCCCTACAGCATAGTCTAAAAAGTATTTTAATATATATATTTTTGGCCAATATAATATACAGTAATATATATAATTTGTTACAAACCTGTAAGATTTTGCAATAGTCTGTTCTGTTGGCTGGCTCTATCTATCTGGTCTTCATGCCAGAGCAGATCATTTACTTCACTGATCCATAATTAAACATGAGGAATCCCCAAGAAGCATTTCCTGGCATGACATCAGTGGCTAGTGGCTTCAAGCACAGCCACTTTGGAAAGCTTGCTTGCCATGAGCAGCCTACCCAACCATCAGCATGCTCCATTTACCATAACTAAGCAGTGACCAGGAATATATGGGCATACAGCAATTGCCCATAAAATTTTACAGAAATTTGTCACCACAAAGAAAACTGTTCTACAGAAAACTAACACCTTTTTGTCTGTCTCTTAAGTGTGAGTAAATTAGGGTCTTACCTCTTATGATAAGAGAAAATATCTTGCAGGCTGAAAGACGATCAGTGCTGTAAAGCAGAAATGGCAGATCCCTCATTACTGCTGCACAGAATTCCACAGGCAAGTCACAAAGTGAAAATACCAGCATGCTTTATCTTACAGATATTAAATCCTTGTGGATGCAGAAACATACACCAAGACAGCAGGGCTGAAGTGGGACATGTATACTGCAGGGACGCTGTCCCTTTCTGCCAGTCACAGACATGCACTTACCATGAAGTTTTCTCTGGAGACGGGACAGCCCAGATTCAAGGACTCTTTTATAGAGTCTGGTCAGCACATGCTGCAGATGCCTCCTCTGTCTTTGGGCAAAGCATTTTTGGCAAACCTTGTTTTTGGCAAAGCATTGTCTGGCAAACTGAACGAACTGGAAACTAGAAAGTGATGTTACTAGATATAATTAGAAATTTTTTGTTCTCTCACTAGCTGTGTGAATAAATCTCCTATAAATAATATGAGATGATTCCTGAGGAGGGAATTTCAACTAATGCTGACTAGAGGGATGAGGGTAGCTACTAATAACTGTAGGCCATAGATGCTCCATGAATCTGAGCTAAGGGAGCAGGGACATCTTCCACTGGGCAAGCACAGTGACATTTGGGTACATACCTTAACCTTTTCTGAGGCTACCATAAGTCTGATGACAGCTGTCCTTTTACAGAGCTCTCTACTTACAGACCTTGGATGGTAGGTGTCAATTTTACTGTTGTCTGCACTGCTTAACTTAATCAGATTATTAAATATTGGTCTGCTTTACTTCTTTCAGCTGTAACATAACATAGCACAATGTATTGGAGAGAATAACTACTTTGAACCATACTAAGTGTCCACTAAGTTTTATTCCATCTCTGGATATAACTATAAAATAACATTCACTTGTGTGTCTTCTAACATTCTGGAAATCTTGAGTTTAGACATTCATAGGAGTACACATGGCTCTGTTCAAGAGACTTTGTTAGATTTTTGTTCCTTTGACTTAATCACTTTAGGACCAATTTTACCTTTGTTTGCATCCAAAGAGTTCTCTGGCAATGAGATTTATAGTTTAAATTAACTTATTGAAAAATACTTTATTTACTTTAGTGGTGTTTATTTCCCTGTCAATCCGCAGTTGTTCCTGTAATAGAAAGAAACCAACAATCCTTTTCCACATAACAAGGCAAATAGTATGTCTATCTTATCTGTTTTTGTATGAAATTATTATTTAGTTCTCATTAGCTTTGATGTTCTCCCCTATAGTTTTCTAGTTCTACCTTCTCTCTTTCAAGAGCTGATGACATGCAATGTTAATACTGCATCTCCATAGATTTGAACACTGTTCATCACTATATTTGATAGTTAGGGTTGCTTTTCCTATACACATTACTTTGCTCTTATCAGCGTTTTTTTGCCCAGTGTTTCACAAAATTCTTTCACAGTTATTCTCAGTTTGCTTTTTCCCACCGAGCACAATTTTGTGTCATCAAGGACATGCCTGAGATACCTATACATGTTTTTGCAAGTCCAGAAGTATTTAATCCTTAGTTGACAGAGCTCTTCACATGTAAGACTCAAATATGTGAAACTCCATATGTAACAACAGGTAATCTTACCATTTGCCTTTACTGAGGCACATGGTCAGAACAAAGTAGTAATTCAATTAAAGAAAATGCCAGGAGGGCTCTGTGGATGAATAAGGAGCTCATAGCAAAACCCAAACCACAAAAAGTTAACAAACAGAGGATGGAAGTGAGGGAGGAACCTGAGACACACTGAGCATGCAGGGATGAGGTTAGTAAAGCCAAAGCCCAAATGGGATTGAATTTGGCCAAAGATGTCAAAGACAGCAAGAAGGGCTTCTGTAAGCACATAGATGACAGAAGAAAGACTATGGAAAATGTGGGCCCATTAATCAAGGGAACAGGGACCCTGTTGACACAGGATATGGAAAAGGCTGAGGTACTGAATGGTGCTAACAAGACCTCCAGGAACCCTAGGTCCCAGAGAGTGGGGAGAAAGTCTGGAGCAAGGCAGACATACTCTTGGTAGAAAAGGGTCAGGTTAGGGAATCCGTAAGCAAACTGCACATAAAAAAAGTCCATGAGCACTGAAGGAATACACGTACAATTTCTGAGTGAGCTGGTACTTCACTGGCCCCTGAACACCACCAAAGGCAGCAAAACATCTCAGGCCAGCCATCAGTCCAGAAGGAACTGACAAGCCACTCGCTCTCAGGTGGGACATATCCTTACAAAGCAATCCTATGAGGTGTTGCCTCCCTGGGCTCTCTGTCCCACATGCTTCACATTGATGACTTGACAGATTTGAAACCAACAGCAACCTGGAGCCAGTATCACTGAGCACAGTATGAGCTGATTTGCCCATACAAGAAGGCGGCCCCAGATAGCCCTGGCTCTGGCAGCTTTGCTGAAAGCCCTGCTTTCAACTCTGAGTAAGCCCAGCTGTGCTGTGATCACATGCTCGCATCCGAACCCAGTAAGCATCCAAGGCTGTGGCTCAACAGCCATGGGATGGATGTATGGTGTGTTTTGCCTCCCATGTGCACACCCTGCCCAAAGCCACAAGCAGTGGCTGCATGTGATGCTCCCTGTGCTCAGCCTGCATGACCATGCAAAGAGAGGGGCTGAAGTGTTGAGGCAATAGGCCCAAGTCAGAGTTGACCTATATATAAATCCTGTATATTTTATAACTGACAGCCATTGTGCTAGTAGGTATTATATTGTTATAACAAACCACCTGTTCTGATGTAAAAGGCAGAAATATTGAAGCCTGAACAACAGGCCCTGAGCTGAAGCTGCTAACTTAGTATGTAGTCATTAATGAAATATGTATGCTCATTAATGAAAGATGTAGTTTAGATATCATATACTCATTACTGGTGATGGATGAAATGAAAACACGTCTATCCTGAATGTATCTTTCTTCCTCTCTGGGTAGGGGTAAGTTAACAAAGCCATGAAGCCAGTGGTCCGGCATTGGGATAGACATATGGCCTTATTTTGAAAAGAACATAAATATATTAGATAAGGAGGGAAACACCCTTAGCTTCTCTCTTGAGCCCTGGCCAGGCTCTGGGGTAATCTAATGAAAGAGTGAAACCAGATGTTCTGCTCAAAACAAAGGTGCCAGCTGTTCTGGCCTGTCGATCTCTGGTCTATAAGGCTGGGCCGGCTCACAGCAACTTTGGCAGCCTCACCTATGGGTAGATGCGCCGCGTAGGATTTCCCCCTTGCTGGGACAGGCTCTGCAAACCCTCGCTGTGACCGGGGCTGCACCGCGACTGCGGATCTGGATGATGGTAAAGTATTCAAGTAGCAATGGATCTTTCTCAGTCACTATTCTCTCAAGTAGTAATGATTTGATGCATTACCCTGTATTTTCCTATTTGTTTAAGTGCACTATTCTGACTTTTCTTACTGTATGCTTTCTGTATTATTCTGTTATATTATTTAGTTATTTCTAGTAAAATACACCTGCTCTATTCACTCTAGTGTCTGAGTTTAATTGGTATCCTTAATCAGCAAAACAGGGGCATCCTCCTTCCCAGAGACTAGAACCTATCCTGGCTCTGAAACAGCAGCACCTGGGCTCCAGGCTCTCCATGGCATGGCCCTTTTGTCAGGTGCTCACCCTGAGGGGGCTACCTGCCTTGCTGTTGCATGTTAGCTTGTTGTGACTGGCATGTTAGAACATGGCAGTTGCTCTGAGTCAGCCCAAAGTCCCAGCCCAGAGCAGTGTCTACCTTGCTGGTGTCTGAGGCTGTGCGGGCAATGTATAGCAAGTAACACGTGTGGCTAATACAGAAAAGGAATAGTGAGGTTTGCCTTCCCAGCCAGGTCAGCCAGAGCATCTTTCAAAATATGCCTGTCGTTCACTTGTTATCTCAGACACTGTCAAAATATTTTGAGCAGCAAAAGCCCTTGCAGCTCTGCCAGCTGGAGGGGGTCAGCTGTCAGGATGGCTGTCCTGTAGGAAAACACTGCTTTCCCCACCTGACAATGCTCAATACCTGACTGTTTTCCACCTTAACAGCAATTTCCCTTCAGGCTTTGTTCCAGAGCCTAGCTGTCCTAGTCCAGATAGATCAGAAATGTCACAATTCCTTTGCCTGGACAGTTGAGTGTCTTATCTGAGGAAGATAACAGGTTATTTTGTCTTGGCCTGCCTTTGGCAAACTGCTTTTCATCCACCTTTCCTTGTAATGCAGACTGTGTTGCAGGGTGTTATGTTTTGCTGAAGTCTAGAGCCTGTTTCCTGACCCTCTGGACAGTTATTTTTCCCCAGACCTTGTCATTCCTAGGCCTTGCTCCAGCCCATGTTTGGTGTGTGCATAGTGTAAGAAGACAGCTCTGGAAATCCTTTCTGAAGGGGGACTGGGCACATGTCACCTTAAGGTATGGTTCCACTGCAATAGAAGTTCTCCTCGAGTTGTCATCTGGCCCCTCAGAATGTTGAACTCTGGGCTGGCCACTGTAATGGCCCCAATAGGTCCCAACAGGAACACCACACTTCAGACACTCCAGCAAAAGGGGTTACCAATGGGCAGCACTTAGATCCTCCCATGGCTCACAGAGGCATTGAAAGCTGGCATGACTGGTGGGAGAATCTTTCACAACCTCACTGAGAATCCCTTGCTATTCTGGATCATTTAGGCAGTCTGTTGTAAATTTGAACCAGAATGGGGTTCAACCAGATGAGGATGTAGGGAAACTTCTGTCTTTTTGCCTACAGGCAGGCAGAGAATTTTGGCAGCAGAAATGCACTTCCTTTGTTATCATGAAAGTTTACTTATATTTTTGATAGGGGACTTTCACTACATATGCCTGAGCCTTGGACTTCCTAAATATAACTCCTGGCCCTGAGAAAACTCCAAAGGATAGAATGTGATTAATCTTAAATTTTGTCAGGGATTGGTGAACAGTAATGTTTTGTTTTGATGGAAACATGCTATGTCTTGCAAGGGGAGGAACCACATATGTAATCATAAGTTAGGGGCTGAATTCTTGTGTGGGGGAGGGATTAAGGTGTTTGTGTTTAATGTGGATGCAAAAGAGTCTGTGTCCTGAAGAAATAAGAAGTGTGTTTAAAGATATCCTGGACATGGTAAGTACTTTTCAGTAGTGCATCTCCAATGCACTGTTCTTTGTAGTGTAAGGTTTGTTCTTGCCTGAACCATATATTTGCATATGCTGCATTATCACTTTTCTCCCATTCTTGGAGCCAAGGACATTGGTAGAAGGGGTAGGAAGTGGCAGACTGGTAATCTGGAGGGTCTTATCCCACTGTTTACACTTATTTCTGCAATACCTCACCTGACGATATAAATGCCACAAGCCACCAGTGGTGGTAAGAACTCACTAGGACCGTGAAACCAGAGACAGAAGGTATGTGCAGCTTTGGCCTGTCATGCCTTGTTGAAGGGGCTATGCCTATTCTGGTAACTCTGTATGACTCAGAGAAGGAGAGGATGAGTGCTGTCATCACCACTGTGGCACTCATCAATTGCAAGGGCTGCAGACATTCTTGGAAGATGTTGACCTATCTCTGGAAGAAGTTATCATCATAAAGCATCGTTATCATAAACTTAGCTATTCTAACTAGCTACATGATACATGAATATTCTCTAATGAACAAGGACCATATACAATAAGAAAAGGGCTTTCATTTACTTAAAAGAACAAAGTGATAGTGCCGCAAATGTAGGAATATATCCCACAGTGGGTGAATCCTTTCTAAGTGAAGCTCCTGACAAACTCCTACAGACTACAGGGAAAAGCATGATCTTCCAGATGTCAACAATCAGCAGGCTTATGGTGAACTAGCTCATCCAGTTAGCTCAACACAGATCGTTGTGAGTGAGACATTCCTAGGCTCCAGAGAAGAACTGATATTTCCATGGGGAGTAGCCTTCTTGCTCATAGCAGATCTGTAGTCTCACTGCTTGGCACTTTTCCTTAATAACAGAGGTATGATTTGTGTTGCTGCTGGTAACCAGGCCATTAAGGTCACTGCTGGCCTGGCCTTAGGCTACCACATGAAAGTGGCCTCAAATCAAACCCTCAGTGTCATTGGATCTCTATGGAAAACAGTAAATAAGTAGGCAAGAAGGTGATACAAGAAATGCTAAGCAAAAGCTAGAATTTATTTGGGAAATAGCCCATTTTACAGTGAATGCTGGTGTGCTTATGACATAAGTAGCAGAAAAGTCATGTGCACACTGTGCAATAAAGATCAAGGCTGTGGAAATCCAGAGAGCTGTGGAACAGTGGTCACAGTGTCCTGCAACCCATGCGCAGAAAGAGGACAGCATACCGTGACCAGAGGCCACAGTAGTGGTTGTTACTAAGGCTACACCAGGGTGTGGTCTCTTGAGTACAGCTGTTGCTGTTGTGAGAAACCAATCTGGCAGGGCAGTGTGCTTGAAGAGTGGTCTCCTAGGTGCATAGCTGGGCCATAGGCTGTCAGGATACATCCTGTTGTGTCTCTCAGAGATGCTGCAGTTTAACACTGTGAACTCTCACATGAGGTGCTGTTTTACATGTGCCAGATGTCACAGGAAAGTTTATGTGCTTTCCCTCATGTAGCAGCTGACAAAGAAATGCAGGAAGGCAAGATTGTGTTACTAACATTAAAAGTATGTTTACTTGCTGATGATTGTTTCATGTCTACACATGATACAATCTATTTATCTTCCCCTTCTCCACACACTTGATTTTATAGATTTCCATCACATCTTTGTCTCCTTGTATGGGAGAAGTTCTCTCTCTCTGATATTACTTGGGAGCCTTTTCTGCTCTCAAGCAACTTTTTTGGGATCTAGTTACCAAAACTAAATCCAGTATTCAAGCTTTGGGCACATGAAGGATTTATACCATGACATAATGATATATTCTGATCTGTCATCAGTGTCTTCCATAAAAGATCCTATTTTTCCATCTGTATTGTCAATCTGCTTTTTGGTTGACAATTCAGAGAATCATCATAAGGATACCAAGAATTTTTTCATGAATAAACAGTTTTTTGGGATGTAGAGAAATGATTAGTTTATAAATGTTAAATACCATTAACCTAAATTTCTACTGACCTTTTAGACAGTCATTCTCTCATTCTCTGAGAATGTCATGACAGAGAATGTGAATTTTAGTGACACAAGAAGATATTACCATGATTTTAACATTTTTAAGTCCTTTTTTTTCCAGACCGTTTATGTATACATTGAACTGCATAGAACTCACATCTCTGTAGGACTCTGCTTATGGCTTCCCAACTCAGCTAAGCATTTATTTCCATGTTTCATGTCCTGTTTTTCAATTTACAAGGTAAATATTTCTTTCCAGTTTAAGCACTTTTTGCCCATGTCATGTAGGAGCATGAAACTACTTTTAAAAATCTCATTGTACTTCAATGACCAGGTCATTCTTATCCATGTCCCTGTTGAGTCTCTTGAAGTCAAATGTATTGTGAGACACAGCTTTCACTTTCAAATTCTGTTCTTACTGTGTTTTCTACCAATTTATCTTACACAGGTGTCAGACTGAGAAATCTACTTCCCCACAATCTGGAAAATTTTAAGTCTAATACCACAGGTACAACATTTTTTTCCCTTGGTACTAAGCATGATTTAAACAACAGGTCACTTCCACTACAATTCAATCTGTTGGGTTTTTTGTTTGTTTTGTTTAAGATTTTTTTTTTTAAATATTCCTGGGTATACAAAATATTCTGCAACACATGTGTTGCTGTTCAATATATTATCTTCTCCTCAACCTGAAGTATCCAACTGAGACCTTAAGTTAAGAGGGTTCCTCATATTTTTCTCTATTATTAGATATTCTTTCTGGAAACTTCGTCCCTTCTGAAGTAAAAACCAGCACAAATTGTTTAGCTTTTCTGATTGTTTTCCTGTAGTGCTCTTCTTGTACTTCAATGGTTACTGTTTCTTACGCATTCTCTCATGCAGGCCTTCCACTCATAAAATGCTTATAATAGACATATACATAAATAGACATATATTGGGGCTGGAGGTGAGACCATCTGGATCATTGTTTAGAACTTTTCCTCACATTGGAACAGATTAGTCCCAACGATGCAGTTAATGGGACCACTCTTCAGTGATGGCTTTTGTCACTTTCAAGTTAGTATTGAAGCTGTCAGAATTGTAGCAATCACTGAAACACTCGGACGTGCAGAGACATACCTGCTATATAGTAAGCTACATTAAAAAGGTCACAGATAACACAGAAAATGTACCGACATTTCCAGTTAAACTGAGTTTTGTACTTCTTTGGATTATCTGATATGACATTATTTTATTCAAAAATGTTCCTCACTGGATTTGCAGCTCGCAAGTGCTGTTGTCAGCCACAGTCTCAGTATGAGCAAGGAATGCTGGAGGCATCAGTGCACCCTGCGGACCCCAATTAACTGTCTGTCAGGGAAAGCTCAGCCTCTGCTGCAGCAGCATTTCTGCTGCCCTCTGTGTAAAATGAGAGCTCCCAGGAGTGTTAGCACAAGCTGAAAAGAAATGCCACTGCTCTAATCCACTAGAGCAAAACTTCTCATCCCTACCCTTCTGCTAAGATGCAGCTGAGTACTGGACCATGGCAATGGTAAGGACATACTTTCCATATAAAAATGAGTATGAATTAGGACAGATTAAAGTGAGAGAATTTTTTTTTGTATCTTGCAGGCTGTTTGTCTACCATACTGTGGCTGGCATCATGTGTTGCCTCATAAAGAAACAAACATATCTCAGAGATCTGCTCTGGCATCCCTAGTGGAGGAATTCCATGGTAGTGCAGAAAAAAAAGAAGTGGGAAACCTGAATTGACTTCTGAAATAAATTTGCTAATGATCATACCTAATGAGGGAATTGAATGCGTCTTCTGAGATAAAACAAAACAAAACAAAACAAAACAAAAAAAAAAAACAGTTCAGGATTTTAATAGCATGGGCTATGAGAAATGCAAGCTGAAATATATGGAGCTAGAGCATAAGCTCCAGGATAGTGTTGCTGGTGAAAGCTGGGGGGAGTTGTTGGGATTTTTTTCATATAAATGGCTAGCCTTTCTCTCTCCACATCCTTAGTGCTTGGTATACTTGCGATCTTGCTTCACTTCATGGAAACCAAAGCAGTTACTTCTCCTGGTATGCAGTGTTGGAAGATGCATTTTTGTAAAGCTGATACCATGCTTTTTCAGTGTGGATTCCAAGCAGCTTCCTGAAAAGTGACATATAATCTGCAGTTAAGGGGAAGGTATCATTTCACTGAGCACTTGGCAGTAGGGTAAAAACTATGACCTGGGATATTAGGATAAGCAGTTCTTGAAAGTACATCACAGTTAGCTAACTATCCTTCTCCTACCATCACAGAAAACTGGAGAGGGTGACAACTGAACAGTGTTTTAAATAAGATGAAGGTTATATAGAGGATAATTTTTCCACCATTCACTGGAACTACAGTTACACAGAAGCTGAGTAGGGTAGAAGGAAGTCAATGGGAAGAAGAGGATGTCTGGAAATGTCTGAGATGTTGGAAACTGAAGCAGAAATGACAGAAATAATTTTTTAAACAGCTTGTAGTGAGAGAAGGGGAAAAAAAAATATTATGAAGTATGATTCATCTACAGTAGAAACTTAAATATCTTTGCATGGAAGTATATCAACTTCATTTTCAAGCCTGACTTTTTTGAGGCTATAAATTGAAGTTATACAGATATTGCATCTCTTTTGACACAACCTTCCTTTTGAAAAATCTCTCAAACCACAGAATTTTAGAACAGCCCACATTGGAAGGGACCTCAGCAGACCATGTGGCCTAGCCTTTCATAGGAAAAGGAGACTAGATGAAATTATCTAGCACCCTGTCCAGTCACATAATGGAAACCACCACTGATGGGGAATCCACCCCTTTCCCTGGGGATGTTGTTCCAGTGAATGATTGTTCTCATGGTAAGAATTTCTTTCTGATATCAAAATGAAATCTCTCACGGTGCAACTTACATATATTACCCCTTGACCTATCCATGTTGCGCCTTGTCAGGAGAGAATATGTGTCCTCTTTGTACCACCCTTTAAATACTGGAAAACTGTGATGAGACCCCCTCAGAACCATCTTTACTCCAGAGAGAAAAGATCTAACTCCTTCAGTCTTTCCTCATAGTGCAGGTTCTCCAGTACTTAAATTATCTTTAAGGTCCTCCTTGGAACCTCTCCAGTCTGTCCACGACTTTCTTGAATAGTGGAGATCAGAATTGGACACAGTACTCCACAGATCTTTCTCCCTCTCCCTCTTTCCCCCTATTTTGTTTTACTTTTCTTTCTCTGTTCCTCTCTTCTTCTGTCATTGGGGAAAAAGGCACATTTTGGTCAAGGAAATGTTTCTGTGTCCTGAGTGTACAGCCATGAAGCATTTACAGAAATGGAAAGCTGAATCTGGCATTGTTGTCAATAAGTCTCTGTAAGGAACATTTTTCTGTAGATCAAAAATACTTTCTCCATGTTTTAGTGGCTCTTCTAAGGCAGATGCTTTGATGCTCAGGAGACACAACACAGTATTTCTGTTTAAGGTCAGAGAATTCTGTAGTCCACATGTGGCAGCAGCTCTACTGAAACTCATCAGATGCATCTATTTTAAAACTTATCTTAGAGATGTTCCTTTACGCCTATTATGGACCCATGTTTTTCCCAAGATCAGTTACCTTTGCATCAGCACTTATCAGGTCACAAGCAGTCTGACTCCAGAAATAGTGTGTCAATGCAAAATGACTCCTGCCCTCCAGCTAAGGCAGCAAATCACAAAGTGAGGAGAAATTAGTTTTCCTTACCCCTCCCATTACTATTCCACTCTGATTCCAAGCAGTCGTGCTTTCTGGGACGGCTGGTGGCAGGGCCAGGTCAGCCCAGTGCAATGCACTTCTCTCCATTTCCCACACATGCACTTTGAAGTAGATAATGGGGCCAAGATGTTGTCGTTTAAGGAACCTGCAACATTACCTCTCATCATCTGAGCATTTAGGAATAAATTCTATCCATCATGCCTTACAGAGGAGAGAAGAGCCCTAGCATCTTCAAGTGCTTCAGGTGCATCACGGTTCTTCCACAGTTAGGCCGTGTTGCTCATTTTGGATGGTCATTCCAATAT
>NW_020799123.1:511121-541941 GCF_003259725.1 Athene cunicularia
CAGCAGGGCCACCATTTTCTCCTCCAGCTCCTTCCTCTTTGCCTCAGACTTTGCAAGCTCTTCCTTGGTTTTCTCAAACTCCTCCTTCATGTTGGCCATCTCCTTCTCAGATTCTGCACTCTTCAGCAAGGGCTTGATCTTGAAGAACAGCTTCATCCAGGGCCAGTGCTTGACGTTCATGAATGCACGGACATTGTACTGGATACAGAAGATGGACTCCCTGAAACAAAATTCACATTTATATTGCATAGCTTTGTTGTGATGAACTTAAACTTCATTAGCCAAGTACCATGAGAACAAACTTAATTTGAGAAACATCTACCTCCTTTCCACCATTCTCCGATACTCCACTCTCATCAGGAAGCCCCTGCATCTGGCTTGTGTGCGAGTGATGATTTCTGCCAGCTTGTCATCTCTCATCTCCTCCAGGAGCCCCAGCAGTCCAGCTTTGAAGAACACCTTGGGAAAGGAAATGTTACAGCATGTCATTGTCAGGTAGTACAGAACAGAGGCACAGAGTATTTCAGGATCCTTACAGACCTTAATGGCCATGACTAGGCTCCATTTGGCCCCCTCTCAAACCATCTGCCCACAGGCTTATGAGTTTAAGCATTTTGTCCCTGTCAGAGCTGTGTGGTATGTGTTCTGGTTTCCAGCTCAACCTCAGCCTCAGCCACACCTATGACTGATATAGGACCCCAGTGAGCTCTACCATGACCTGTAGACTTAGTCTCTGGCTTGCTTTTTGACCAATCTCATTGCTGTGGATCTGTCCAGGAATTAATTAATAGTGCTAGGGCCTTGTTAGCCTATCTATATCTAATCCTGAGCAATCTTAAAAACCAAGGCTTTATGGCTTCACCTCAGACCTTCCTTCTTGACACAAACATTCCTGATGATCTGGGCTCTTGGTTGAACCTGATTACCATTCCAGGGTCTTCCCCACTTGCCTTGATTGAGTACTGTTGGGATGTGCACTTACTGATTAAGGCTTCTACCCTGCCAGCTCTGTTATTGTGTTGTGCTCTCTGCCACTGATGAAGGAGCCCACCCTTACCTCTTCATGACAAACTTTTAACAGAAAACATATTTCTACCTTGGTGTGACCAAATCTATATTGGGTGTGATCCACATCAATGGACCCAAGGAGCTTTTCTGAGGCCTTCTTGCTGTCCATGAACTGTCCCTCTGGGATAGCACTTGCATTAAGAACTCTGTATCTGCAGAATAAAAAAGACGTGAAGAAACCCCCATCACTGCAACAACCACTGTGAATGAAGCTCACAGCTTCCTCAGACTGTCTCACTGAACTGATCTCATTCCTGGAGACAGTTCATCCTTCCAGAACAGGATATGGAGAGTATTTTTACTATTAACTCTAAGATCAAGAGAATCCAGATCTCAACAGTGTCATATCATGAAGTGATGATGGAACATTTCTATATTACTGCTCAATACCAATTTAAAGTAAAAGTTTCAAGTATATGATACACAGGCTCTTCAGCTTGGGCACAAAGCTGGAGCACTCTTACCTCTGTTTGAAATCAGCATACAGGACTCTGCTGGGGAATCCTTTCCTGCAAATTCTGATCCCTTCCAGCACACCGTTGCACCGCAGCTGATGCAGCACCAGCTCATGCTCCATAGCACCTAACAAACACCACCGTTAGGGACTACCCCGTTGTTTGACACTCTGGAGAAGAGCTTCTTAGCTTGAGTTTTTATCCTATTGGCTCCCCTTACCAGGTGTTTTTGTTTCATTTGGGATGATGCATCGTACAAAATGGGGGTGAGTGCTTCTCAGGTTAGCCATCAGCTTGTTTAAATTCTCCTGTGAGATCATGAAATGAAGTTTATATTATCAAGTGTAAGTACTAGAAGTTTAATAATGGACACATCAAACTGAATGTTTCAGGAGCAAACCTGTCTTCTCTAAAACACCTTGCAGAACTCCCAGAGGGAAACTTGGAAATTGGAGGCTCACAGATTTTTGGTTTTGAAATTCCTTTGTAGAATAATAGTTAGTATTACTTTCCTTGATCTTCTTATACAAATACAGAGCTGCTATCTCACAGCTTTACTTCCACCTGGTATTTCTTGTGGTACTTAGTTGAGCATTTTAAGTGGATGATATGTAGTCTTGGTTACACATGAGTAGAATCTAAATTAGCAGATAAGTCCTTTTTGAATTGAGATTGAATATTTCTATAGCCCATATAAATTTACTTTTTTAATAGTAATTCAATCTCCCTAAATATCTCCACTTCAGAAAAATGGAAATCTAAAATTGACCTCAAAAATTATTAACGTTCATTCTCTTTCCCCATAGAAATTACAATATTGACTTACAATCTTACAATCTCAAGGCAATTATTTTGCTTTTGATGTCTAAATTTTTACTTTTTAAATCTACAGTGTAACAATACTGAAAATCCTTATAGATTTGTAAAACAGATATGGTAAGTATCTCTGAAATCTCCAGAACAGATTTTGTGGAAGTTCAGCTGATTTGTTATTCATTCCAAGTCTAAGAAGGTGAACGTCATCCTTGGAGATTTTTGTAGAATATGCAAAAAAAGGAATGGCAAAACTAAGTCAGGTGGAAGAAATCAGCAAAAATAGGGTGCAATGCCAATAGTTAATGGGAAAAAAAAAAAAAAAAAAAAGACCTAGACAATTGTCTAGGGAGTTCCAGGAGGTTGACAATATCACTCTCACTCCTTAATTGAAAAGAAGAACATGCAAGGACTGAAGTAGATTTTTTTGTGTTGTTCAAGGTAGTTCTGTAATTTCCAGGAAGAGCAAGGGAAAGATTTTCAAGAATGACAAGACCTATGTCCAAAACTAAAACAGACTTCAGATTCATAATAAAATTCCTCTCCGTTTTCAAAAAAATTATAAACTCTATACTTACCCGGAAAAGTGCTGATACAGTCTGGAAGGAAGAACCCTTCTTCTTGCCACCCTTTTTGCCACCACCACCAGCCTCTGTGAATGGAAGAAAAGAAATATTAAAATATGGATGTTGCATATTGGAGCCTACAGAACACAAAACAACTATAGATGTTGACTGCTTTATTTCTGGGTCAACATTGTCCCACACCGAAAATACAGTTTTCACAAAGCTGACCTGCATCTGCTCCACCATAGGAGGCAAAGAGTAAGGCCAGTGTTTTCAGTGATGATTTCTGGTACAACCCAATGACAGTTTCATTCAGGGGGTCCTTGTTCTTCTCAAGCCAGCCAGAGATGTTGTAGTCCACTGTGCCAGCATAGTGCACCAGGGAGAAGTGGGCCTCAGCCTTGCCTTTGGCAGGTTTGGGCTTCTGGAAGTTGTTGGACTTGCCCAGATGTTGGTCGTAGAGCTTGTTCTTGAAAGAGGTGTCAGTTGCCTTGGGGAACATGCACTCCTCTTCCAGGATGGAGAAGATGCCCATGGGCTGGAAGGTACCACAAGAAGTAATGGAGAAAAATTATAACAATGTGAAGCATGTGCTATGAACATCAAAGATACCAGGGTATTGCTGGTAGCATCTCCGCCTGGGTAAGGGCCTGAGTTTGTTGGGAGTTGTTCTCAGACAGGGAGCCTGTTTCTGCCTTCCACTGACGTCCTGCAGCCTGTGTTCATAGGACTAGTAAGAACGTCTGTCTTGTTCAGATTAGAATGCTGAGTAGAATTAAAGGGAGAAGTGGTAAACAGAAAAATAATTGGGAAAACATCTAGAAGAGTCTCATTTGATCTGAGAAATCAGGCGAGATGATATTTATTTCCCAAATTTCTGCCTGGAATCCTGATTTGTATCTTCAGAGGAAAAAGGAAAGGAGATTGACTCCAGAGGGGGTTTAAGAAGTCTGTTGGTGGGAGTCTGGGCTATTTTCCCCGTGCTTGAAGACCAGGTAAAGCAAGATTGATGGCACAGATTTGCATTTCCTAAGTACTCTTCCCCAGACTAAAATCAATTTTGGTGCAATATATCTTGTTTAACTGACACTGAATGCCTGGCTGTGAGTTCTTTCTGAGCTGAATCTGGCTCAGAAACGTCAGAGAAATTCAAAATACTTCATACGCTTGCACAGAACAGGTACCTTCTCAATGAGCTCAATGCAGGCAGCCAGGTCCATCCCAAAGTCAATGAACTCCCATTCAATTCCCTCCTTCTTGTACTCCTCCTGCTCCAGCACGAACATGTGGTGGTTGAAGAACTGTTGCAGTTTCTCATTGGTGAAGTTGATGCACAGCTGCTCAAAGCTGTTGAACTGCCCAAATGTAAAAAAAAAGATTCAATGTTTTCAAGGTTCGGTCTTCACCACCACGCTTTTCCCTGTCTTATTCTGATCTTTTATGTATCAGGCCCCTTCCCTACCTTTTCTTCCAGAAATCCTTCAGTGGGACTGTACTTACATTCTGAAGAGAGGAAAGACCTCTAAGTCATTGTAATACAGAGATTTTTCGTTTGCTTGTTATCATTCCATATAATATGGGTGTTTTGGAATCTCTGAATTCTAAAGCAAATTTAGTAAATAACTACAGCACACTAGACTCTGCCTCTCCCAACACCCCGATCATGAAAATTGCCATAATTTGCTACTCAAATATTTTTCTGTTCTTAAGAGAGTGGTTCTAGATATTTCTATGCACTGGTATGGAAACTTTTGTGGTTCTTTCACCAACAGTATGAACATTTTCTAATGTCTTTCAATAATTCCCACCAAGAGCATGATTATTTCTAATATCTATGCATATTTTCTACACCTTTGGCCCAGATGCTTTGTCACAGATTTCTTCCTTTTTTCTTTTGTTTTAAGTAAGCTAATATTTTTGCACACTGTGGTATTAGTCTCTTTCTTGTTGAGATCTAACTATGGAAAAGGTCAGTTTCTTTAATTGTGAGATCTCTTGACAATTGTATTTTTTATAAAAAATCTGATTCTTCATGAAAGAAGTCTTAGAATTTTCTTAATATCCATTGTTCCTTCCATGAAGCTGTTGTGAAATCCCTGTTCCTTACATCAAAGATCTCAAAACCAGCAATGTCCAGGACACCAATGAAGTACTGTCTGGGTTGTTTGGTATCCAGCTGCTGGTTGATGCGAACCACCATCCACAGGAACATCCTCTCATAGACAGCCTTTGCCAAAGCACCCACTGAATTGTTCACCTAAAACCAAGGGGAGATGCACAAAGGTTACTGTACAGATAAATATTAAGGAATTTTAACTGTCTTAAAAGAAATTCTGATTCATAGCCATGTATTTCTAGTAACGATTTATTTTACCTGCTCCACAGTTTGACCTTTGGTCACAAATTCATTCCCAACTTTGACTCGAGGATAACACAGGGCTTTGAGCAGATCAGCTGAGTTCAGACCCATCAGGTAGGCAGCCTTGTCAGCAACTGAAAGGCAAGAGAAACAAAGAAAAAAATGATCATTGGAAAAGGACTGGAATTTGATCAATGGGTGTGTGTCTCAGAAATTACACCAATGTTCAAAATTCTTGACTGCAAATCATTTAATCTACTATCACATCAAGAATACTGAATGCAGGAAACCTGTGAAATACAATATTGGTGGGGGTTTTTTCAAAGTTGTTACCAGTAGGAAAACTTTCCTTGTTATTTTTAACTAAATTTATAAACTGAAACAATGCTTTTAATAACCTCTACTTTAAAAACACGTGAAGATTACAACATGGCATCTTAGTCAAGATGTAAGAAACCTCTTATATTTAAATAGGCCACACTCTGCACTGCCAATAGGACAAATATGTACATGCCAGAGCCTATGTATGAAATTAGGGAAGTTTCTCTGCAAAAAGACTTGTAAAGACCTTCTGCATGCTAATTGGAAAGATGTATGAAAATAGGCCAAAAAAAGCTGACTGAAGGAATTCAGTAAGACAGGCCAGGAACCGGAGAATCAGGTTAGCAGCTTAATGGACACTAAAAGAAACATTATAGTTTTCACTTGATGAAGCTACAGCTTTTGTCCTGTCTAAAAAAATTATTTCCCAAAACTGATTTCTTTGTTAAAAAGTCATTTGCTAAGGACCTTCTGTGCCATCGGGCTCTGCCTGCTCTTCTCGTTGTTTCTGCTTGAACTTCAGGTTCCCATAGTGCATGACAGCCCCCGTCAGCTTGTAGATGGCGGTCTTTTCATCAGCAGTGAAGCCCAGGATGTCAATGGCACTCTGCAGGAAAAAAAAAAAAAAAAAAAAAAAAAAAAAATCCGGGTCCTTAGTAGGTCACCTACGTCACCTTTGAGACATGTACACTAGGTACCTTTTCGCTGTGTCACTTACATCTGTAGCCATGAGCTCCTCCTGGTCATCAATGCTGGGAACAGTGACCTCACCTTGGCTCACGTAGTGGAAATCAAAAGGGTTGGTGGTAATAAGGAGCATGTCTGAAAGCAGGAAGAGGCAAGGCATAGGCTTAGTTTTGCCAACCAGGTAACAGAGGGAACTGTTGCTCAGCAATCATCCTCAAAAAGACATCATGATCCTTCCTACCAATTAGCTCTGGCTTCTTGTTGGACATGATCTGATAGAATATGTGGTAACTTCTTTCTGCCTTGAGCTGGAAAGTGACTCTGGACTTCTCCAGCAGATCTGGCAAGGCGGGTAGAAAGAGTTAGGCACGGGAACACACGTGGAGCTGGGAATTTAGGAAAGAATGGGATCAGGTCAGGAGAGTGTCTTACAGGTTTCAATGTCGGCAGAAGCCAGTTTGCCCGTGGCCCCAAAGTGGATTCTGATGAATTTGCCCTGTTAAGGGGAAAAAGAAGCATTTCAGCCTCAGTACATTTCATTGCCATCTCCTCATGTGAGAACACCACTAGCCCATCATCCCTGCTGTTACAAGGAGGGGGCATTTTTGTCCAAAGCAACAACTTACAAAGCGGGAGGAGTTGTCGTTCCTCACGGTCTTGGCATTTCCAAAGGCCTCCAGCAGTGGGTTAGCGCTGATGATTTGATCCTCAAGCGTTCCCTGCAGAATGATCATTATTGCTGGTTATCCTCTCCAAAAATCATCTCAGGAACAGAGGAAAGCTTTGGTTCAAGCCAGTATCTATTAACTAATGATTTGATCCTCAAACTTTCTCTACAGCCTGATAATTTTTCAATGACAGTGTTTATCTGACGTGGCAATGACATGGCAAATGTTCAATCTGTTCCTCCTGACTCACCTGCATTTTGCCTGACTGTTCCTCCTTCTTCTTCTCCCCACTCGCTGCAATTGTTGCAAAGTACTGGATGACACGCTTTGTGTTCACAGTCTTCCCAGCACCGGATTCTCCGCTGTGAAACCAAAGAGAGAAGCAGAGAGCGTGTGGTCAGGCGGGAGGTCCCTCAGCACCGGGCAGCCCCACAGGGACCCGAGAAGGGATCTACATACGTGATCAGGATTGACTGGTTCTCACGATCTGTGGAAAGAGGCAGAAACAAATAGATTATTTATATATATCATTAATATCCTAAATAAAACTTGTTACTTTTAGTAGACTCTCTAGCAGTAGGCTAATTTGTTTCATAAACCTGTCTGGCTTCACCCAAAATTCCTTTTTCAAAGTTCCCAGCTTTAGCTGGGAAGGTGACATGTCAACAGTGAGGTGGATGTCAGGTGTAATATATGGTCTTTTTCTGCATATTCTCTTCATATCAGCTGCTTATTTTCTTTAAGAAAATAATCCCAACTAAGGAGTATTTTTATAGAGTTTTTGATTCATATGTAAACTAATGTGAACTGGAACAAGTGCTTCCCATAAACTTTATTACACAAGAAGAACCACTTCTGATCAGTCCATAGGACCCCATAGACAGTTTTTCTGTCAGCGGCCAATTAATTGTTTGCTAAAGAAAATCACAATGTCATGATAAGCATGTAGTAATCTTTTTCCATGTACTCTCCCATACTCTCGAATATTGAAATTTTGATACATCCAGAGGTAGATTTGATGGTTTTATGTGTAATAGCTTAGAATGATTTTGCTATCCAGGATTTCGTCTGGTTGCTTTTTTAAATTAGGCTCAGTTTTTTTTGTGTGGCTTCTGCTTTTACCATCCAGTCTGCTTTGTTTTTGAACCACATCCTGTGTGAAGGAAAAGAATGTGGTTGGTGCTGAGCTTGGTTTTTCATGTGTTCTTTCCTCTTCTACTCTTCTCCGTGCCATGCAGAGTTTTATAAAGTAACACAAATCATTTGTCTAGAGTTACCTGAGCAGATATCCTGTCATAACTTTGGGAAACCTTTTCATCCTTGTCTTGACCTGTTCCATTTCTAGTATATCCTTTTTCGAAAAAGGAAAGTCAGAAATGCATACAGTACATAAGGGGCAGAATTCCTTGGGTAACCACCAGGATATAATGATTTTCTGTTTTGGTCACTATTTCTTGCTCAGTGACCTCCACATTTCAACTGGTTATTTTGTAGATTTTTTGATCACCGAGGCAAAATTTTTAAAGCTGTATTAAAGGATATCTGTAACAAAAGCAGTAGTTGTCAGTAAAGAGCCCATCTTTTCGTTGTTTTGTTTGGTTTGTTTGTTTTTTTCTGTCTATTGTTTTACATTCTAGTTTTGCAAACTTTGTTGCTACATCACTGAATAATAATTTCATCATTTAATGTCATAAAGTCCCTCTGAAATTCTTCACTGTTAGACTTCATCTTTACTGGCATGAAGGACTTAGTCAAAACAGAAAGTTTGTCATCATTTCCAGATCATTTAAATAAATATTGAGCAGCAGAGGTCCCAGAACATATCCCAGGGTGACTTCATTGATAAAATCTTTGTACTATGAAAACTGAAAAAACTCTTTTTATATGTCTTCCTTTTTCTTAATCAGTTATTTTCAAACCTTCTCTGTTCTACAGCTGGTTGTGAATGTAAGCACAAACAATTATGCTAAGAATAGCTGCTTTAACAACTGTACTGAAGATCTTTACTAGATTCAGATAGGCTATCTTGACCTGCTCTTCTTTGTTTTAAAAAAAAAAAAAAAAAAAAAAAAAGTGTTTTTTTAAGGCTTCCCTTTAAAAAAAAAGTGCATCTTTTTTTCTTGTTAAGTCACATATTCACATGCCTCTAATATGTTCCTAATTGTCTTTAGAAATTACTGGCAGTTTGGCTTTTAAAAAAATCAAGTTTAATGGTATGCTGTTCCTTAAAACTCCCTCACAACTCTTTAAAAAATTACTGTAACACTCACTGTTTTCCAATAAATTTTCAGTGAGAATTTTGATCTGTAGAGTTCAATTGGAATGCCTGGTTGAATTCTGTCCTATAAATTTGCTAGTGTTTATTCTATTGTTGCTTTTTTTAAGGACACTTCAATCAGAAGTTCCTCTGATGAATCCCACTATAAGGAGGAGCTCCAGAAATGAATACTTCCCACACTACTTTAAGGTAAACAAAATCTCATTCAGTGTTCTCGTACAACCTTGTATTTTCCAAGCTGTCTTTTTAAATTTTGACTGTGTCAGTACAGACTCACTTTAAGCCCTTCTGCTCCTCATGTATTTGAAAAAGAAAGAAGCATTTTTTCATGTGTGCTGCAAGTTGTTCTCAAACCTTTGGTTTTGCATACCTTTTTGTGTTTTCACAGTTGACTAGCCAGAGTTATGTTTTGACAAAAGTCTTTATGTGTT
This sequence comes from Athene cunicularia, assembly GCF_003259725.1. Taxonomy (NCBI): domain Eukaryota; kingdom Metazoa; phylum Chordata; class Aves; order Strigiformes; family Strigidae; genus Athene; species Athene cunicularia. Next base: position 520,768 of record NW_020799123.1, read on the forward strand.
TAATAACCTACCTCAATAGGCTGTGTAACTGGATTGGCCTTCAACAAAGTGCTTTTTGCCAGTTGGCTTACATTTCTTCCAAGCCTCTAGGATGGTGCTTTCCAATAATCTGCATTCAGTCTGAAAAGACTAAGCCATTAGGTAACTATACACTAGGACCTGATTTGGATTTGTGTTCACCAAGTTCCTGAACATATCTTGAAGGTGACAGTAAGAGTAAATGTATGATGACTTGCATAAATACTGCCATGGTAAGGCACACTAAGCAAACAACAATTTATTACTGTTTCATTTTCATAGTATTCTCTTTCAATTAACTTTCTTACTTCTCTGAATACTACAGAACTAATAAGAGTAATTGGAGGGGAGCGGGGAAAAGTTTTATGTTAACAAATTTAAATATACCATTGTTTAATATTTTTCTGACTAATCTGCTCTTTCTTGAAAGTCTGGAGATTTAAACAATTCTAGAAATGTATTCATTGACCTTCTTTCTTACTGCTTACCTTTCTTTTAATGAATGGAAAAGAAGGAAATGCTTCTGAGACAAGTGTGAAACTAATAACTTTCCAAGCATCTTTCACTGTAATGTCTGATTAAGACTGCTTCCTGAGTTTTCATAAAAACACCATAGAAAGCATTGGCTTCAATGTAGAATCTTCTTTTTCTTTACAATCAATCATATTTAAAGACCACTACCCTAGTGATTCAGTCAAGAAGCAAATCCAAGCAAATCATTCAAAGAAAAGTCCTCTCAACTAAGAAAAAGCCAGAACATTAAAAGTTTATCCAGTTCTCTTTGAAGGAAAATCTGACAATGTATTCAGCATTAAACCATATTCTCATAAATATCTTGGGCAATAAATTATAACATTAATTGTTAGAAATATGGACTCAATGACAGTGTCCAACAAAAAAAAAAATATTTCCAATGATGAGAGGACATCCACTCTCCCAACACCATTGAACTATTTTACAATGAAAATATTTTTTTTTATTCTCTGAGAATGTTCACAGCCAAATAATTTAAAGAACACCAAACAACTCACCAGTCAGCATGAACTGATAGGCATTGTCAGAGATGGAGAAGATGTGTGGAGGGGCCTCCTGGCGCTTCTTGCCTCGGTAGGCCAACACCACCTCCGGGTTGTACACCGGCAGCCACTTGTAGGGGTTGACAGTGACGCAGAAGAGACCCGAGTAGGTCTGTGAGGAAGGGAGACAGCACATTGGCTTCCACCTACCCTGGCAGAGCAGTTCCTCCTCGCTGCCCAGGGGAAGACTGCTGCTGGTACTTGCTGCTGGTACTTACGTAGATCATCCAGGCTGCGTAACGCTCTTTGAGGTTGTACAGCACAGCGGGTTCGTGGAGGTGGGTCATCATGGCCATGTCCTCGATTTTATCGTACTTGGGAGGGTTCATGGAGAAGATCTGATCTTCCTTCACAGTCAGGGTCTGTCAGAGGCAGACCATATGTCATCTAAGAGCTGAGGGTGGGATTCAAATGGTGTCCTTCAGCTTTGTTTCTTACTCACCTCTCCACCTTCAGTCTTGACAGTGACCTTCCCTGACTCCCTGCTCTGGATTGTTCCTTTCACAAAGGATTCCTTAGGATGCACCACAAAGACCGATGACTTGGCATCAAAAGGCTTGTTCTGGGCCTCAATTCTCTCCTTTTCTGACTTTCGGAGGTAAGGAGCCGCCTCCCCAAAGGCGGCCATCTCAGCATCTGGAGAAGTCATGTCTGCACTTATACAGGAGTCACAGTCAACAGAAGACTGTAGGAAAGAAGACATGTTGAGTCAGTGAGGCAACAGTTTTGTGTGGAAGAGAGGAAATCTCCTGCACTTTGTTCTCTTTAAATATCTAAGTAGGTATAAACAAGTCAAAAGTTGGATTTAAAGTTCCCAGTCTTGACTGAAATTAATCCTTTGACATCTATCTATATAACAAAGTATAGACCTGTTCTTTATTGTTGCAGTATTGTAGTGCTCTTTAGCAGTATTATTTCAAATTTGTGAACTCTGGTGAATATGGATATTGCCATAACAGAGACTTCATATTAAATAAGTCTCTGATTTTTTAAAATATGCTGTGTGAAAGTGTCTGAAAGACTTCCTTGTCTCATAGCAAACAGTGGATTTTCACTGGAAAATTTACTTGCTAGAAAAATACATCTTGCATTATGACTGATAGAAATGCCATTATTGCCTGCTTGGCTTTCTAGAAATCTTAAACTGTTGGATTTCTTCCTGTTCCTTAAAAGCTGTAAATTTTCATATTAATTCTGGTGGCAGAGGCTGGAAGTCAGTCACTGCTGTTAAAAAAAAAAAAAAAAAAAAAAAAAAAAAAGTTGCCTTCAAACCTAGAATAAAATCACTGGTCATAGAATCACAGAATTATTTATGTTGGAAAAGAACCTGAAGTCCATGAAGTCCTTGCACTCTAACCATCAACCTAAATCATAGAGACGGTCCCTGATAGAAATGTGTATCCGAGACTTATAGGAAGTTAAATTGAATAACAAGCTATATGCTTTGCCCAGAAGTTCACAGGAGCCATACACTTACCTTGAAATTTTCTGTCAAGACTGGGCACAGCACTCCAAAGAGACTTTTATAGACTCTGATATGCAGATGTTCTGGATGTTTCTTTTTCCTTCAGTGAAAATTTATTTTGGCAAACCATCTTTGGCAAAACGTTGTCTGGCAAACTTAAGTAACAGCATAATTGTCATTTGATTTGACTGGATATATTTAGAAATGGTTTACATCTTACCATTCCTGGGGATACGTTTCCTTTAAATAGTCTGACAGGGCTATTAATAAGGGAATCTTGACTAGTCAAAGCACTTAAAGAACTTGGATGTAGAATTTATAGGTTCCTCTACTGTGTCTACTGATAACTTGATCTTTGACCCAGAGGACATTCTTTGGCATTTCCATACTGCAACTATTCCAGACGTAAAATAGGAAAAATACCATGTGTCTTGCACACATGGTCCTGTGAATTTAGGCACTGCCTTTACAGCATTAGAAAAGACAATTGTATAAATGACAATTCATTACTAAATGTCGTTCAGTAATTCATTAGATGCTATACTGAAGAGGGGAAAACCGGGCACATATTGTGTGCCAGGACATTAACTGCAATAGCACTAGATACAGAGGGAAACCTAGAGACAGCAAGCCAGAATACAAGTTCAGGTTTGGACATGCAACTAGTGCCTAGAGTGTGAAAGGTGACACTTTAGCTATAAAAAGAAATAAATCTATGAAAGCAAATATGCACTTAGTATTATGAAGAAATTGAAATATTCAGAATGTGCATATTAGAGGAATGTTGCTGAGCCAGTCATAACTGATATTAAAGTATTACTTAGTTTTAAACAAATAAATTACTTCTGGTACATTATCCCTGAAAACAAAACAAAACAAAAAGTATAATGCTTTAAAAAAAAAATTTCTTATTTTAAAAGAAAGATTCAGTGGTTTTGTTACAGAGCTGATCTAATGTGTAACATTTAATGACTAGCACTTTTATTAATAAGCAGTTAGTCATAGTCAAAGTTATTTCTAGTTCTTAAAGTTTATTAAAATTCTAAGGATTGAGAGACAAACATGCAAAAGTAACCTAGACCACAAAATATCTTCAGCCTTAAACACACGCATACTTAATAAATACACTGTGATATCTCCTATGTCCCATCATACAAAACAGAAGTGTTAATGTGCCTTAAAAAGTTTAAACCTCTGTCTCCAATATGCATGTTCCAAGTGTCAACATATGTCAAGCAATGTCCTCAACTGGGTCATGAAACTGGGGAAGTCCCTGTAGCCTTTCACTACCTACAACTCCAAAAACCCCCACCCCTCCACCCAAACACAACTGTACACACAATCACACGGACAGCATACAGTCCAAGATCCTCTGCACTCTGACGCTTCCTCAGTCCAGCACTCCCATCTCATCCCAAATATCTTGCACACTTACACATTCATACAACAAAAGCTATCAACACAGTACTGTCTATGAGAGCACTAGAGGTGGTAGGCAGTCCTGTACAATGATGATACTCTGAGAAAGGGGGAGTCTGATGGTAGTCCTGGAGAGTGACTGATCTAGTTCTAGGAAAAGGGCACTGTCACTTGAGCTGCTTTAAACACTGTCAGTGCTAAACATGCTCTCCTCCTGGGTCACTGGCATTTTGGCTATTAAAAGAGCTCAGTGGATAAAGCTCGGTGCTTTATCACACAGGGGCAAGGTCAGAAGAATGATGCCTGCGATCCAAGGTAATACCCAGCCTCAAGCACTGGCCTGTGCATGAAGAGCTTGTTCCAAGGAGGGCTCTGACATTGCAGCACCCACTTTTTTGAAGTTCAAACCCAGAGCTCACCCCGGGGGTCCCTGCGCAGGGCATGGGGAGGCTGATGGAAACACCCTGTGCCCTGCCCAGGAGGAGTCCAGAAACAACCAGTGGGAAACGCCCAGCGCAGGGGTGCATCTGAAGTCCTACTTCTCTGTGCAATCTCTGACTCCCATGGATGTGCAGAAGCTAGAGAGTAGAGTCATAGAATCACAGAATCATAGAATGGTTTGGGTTGGAAAGGACCTTAAAAAGATCATCTAGTGCAGCAACCCTGCTGTGGGCAGGGAGATCTTTGAGTAGATCAGGGTGCTCAAAGCCCCATCCAGCCTGAGCTGGAGCACTTTCGGTGATGGGCATTCCCAGATTCTGGGGCCAGTCTGTTCCATTGTCTCACCAGCTTCATCTTAAAAAATGTCTCCCTTATACCCAACCGGAATCTACGCTCCTCAGGTTAAAACCTTTTCCCCTTGTCCTGTTACTACAGGCCTTGGTAAAAAGTCTTTCACCCTCTTTCTTACAAGCCTTCTCTAGATATCGAAAGGCCACAATACGGTCTCCTCTGAGCTGTCTCATCTCCCGGCTGAGCAGGCCCAACTTGCTCAGTCTTCCTTCATAGAGGAGAGGTGTTCCAGTCCTTGGATTGCTCTTGTGGCCCTCCTCTGCACCTGCTTGAGCAGGTCCGTGTCTTTCTTGTACTGGGGGCCCCAGAGCTGGATACAGGACTCCAGGTGAGAGCCGCATGAGAGCACAGCAGAGGGGGAGCATCCCCTCCCTCTGCAGGGCTGCTCCCAAGCCACTCATCGCCCAGTATATACTGATAGTGGGGATTGTCCTGACCCAGGTGCTTGACCTTGCACTTGACCTTGTTGAACTTCATCAGGTTCACATGGACTCACTCTTCAAGCTCATCAGGGTCCCTCTGCATGGCATGCCTTCCCACTGGTGTATCAACCACACCACTCGACTTGGTGTTGTCTGCAAACTTGTTGAGGATGCACTCAATCCTACGGGGTATGTCATTAAGGAAGATATTAAATAGTATTGATTCGATATGAACCCCTGAGGAACACCACTGGTTTCTATTTGGACACTAAGCCTTTGACTGTAACTCTTCTGATGTGGCCAAACAGCCAGCCAGTTCTTTATCCAACTAACAGTCCCTCCATCAAAACCATAACTCTCCGATAGAGCGGCAAGAATGTTGGGGGAAGCTGTATCAAAGGCCGTCCAGAAGTCCAGGTAGATGACATCAGCTGCCCTTCCCTTGTACATTGATGCAGTCACGCCATTGTAGAGGGCCACTAGATGAGTCAGGTACAATGTGCTCTCAGTGAAGCCATGCTGTCTCTAATCACCTCCCTGATCCATAGACTTTGACATAACTTCCAGGAAGGTCTGTTCCACGATCTTACTGGTCACTGATGCGGGGCTGACTGGTTGGTAGTTCCCAGGGTCCCCCTTATCACTCTATTTAAACAACGAAAATAATTCCAAGGATGAAAATAATTCCAGGAGAATTCCTGAATAAGTACTAAGAGCCTAACTGGCTGTGGGCAGAGTCAGGGAGAGGTAATGAGCCAACTTCCGTTCAGACATAGAAGGAAAAGGATTCCAAGAGAAGACGATATGTAGGTGAAAAGAAGACTGGGGGATCTGCAAAGTTGACCTCTGTCTGTTAACAGCTGTGCTTTGATACCTTACTCCCCAGGTACACACAATGGAAGTTAACATAAAGCAGTTACAGATGCGTGGGCTGTGTTTGGTGTGGTGGAGCAAAACATACCTTGAAAGGTGACTCCTATTAATCAAGAAATAATCAGGATGACTGTTGAAAGCAAGCAAAGACGACTTTGAAAAAGCACTCCCTGTGGGATTTGCAGCATGCTGATGTTGTTATCGGCCATGCTGTCTGGATTAGCAGAACATGCCTGTAGGGATCAGTGCACCCTGTGAATCACCAGTGGATCATGTGACACGGAGGATCCAGCTTCAAGGGAGTGTGTAACAAGGCAAACTTGATAGAGGACACTAGTCGCTGAAGTGGGAGACACAACAGCATTGAGATGTCAGTGTGTCATCAAAGCATCCATAACACCCCCTCCCTCCCTCCCTCCCTTCCTTCCTTCCTTCCTTCCTTCCTTCCTTCCTTCCTTCCTTCCTTCCTTCCTTCCTTCCTTCCTTCCTTCTTTCCTTCCTTCCCTCCTCCCTTCCCTCCTTCCTCCCTTCCTCCCTCCCATTCTCCCTTTTTCCCTTCCTTCTTTCCTTGCTGCCTCCCCCCCCTTTCTTCCTTCCTTTGAGATTTTAAAATGTTTTCACACAGTGGATTTCCTACCTACAGGGTTAATGAGATGGGGTCTCTCGTGGGTGATGCTCTATGGCATCTCCTAGGTGAAAAAAATTAAGATATCGTAAACTTCCATTCAGTAGCAGTAGGGATTGCATTTGTTCATCACCGAACCCAACGTGCTTAGAGGTGAAGCAAAAGCATTTCCAGCATGAGAGGAGACAAATATCCACTGTTAAGAAGTGCAGCTTTCAAATGGTGTGGTCAGTTATGATGCAAACTTTTGCTAAGTGTGCTGAGAGACTCACAGCTTTTTCTTTTGGTTGTGCCTCCTCTCTCCAGCTGCCTGCAGAAGACTGAGCATCTCAGTGGAGAAGGATGAGATTGTCCAACTGGCAAGGTAAGCAGAGACGCTGGTAGGACTCTCATTTCAAGTTAGGCTGCACTTGAATGAGTGCCCAAGTTGTGTAGTTACTCAGACGCCTCTTGTGTTCTCAGCTAACATCTCTGGAAGCAGTCGCTGCTGGGCAGTGGGTCCTGGATGAGAGGGTGACCTTCCGAATGCCCTTTCCATCACTCATCAAAGCAACTGGAGGGCTCCTGCTACAGGGCAGGTGAGGAGGGCAACAGGACACTTGGGTAAGAACAGGGAAGGAAATGGGTCAGAAATTAAACAATGATGGCAACATGCCAGCAGATAGCCAGCAGGCATAGTGTGAGGGTCCTCTAACAGTCCTTGCATCCCCTGTCCTGAGGAGATTCCCTGCTCACCCACTAAAGGCTGCTAGGGACACACCTTTCTCTCCATGAGGCTTGTACTTGGCAAAGTCTGAGTTTAACCCGAGAGATGGGGACGTTTGAGCTCTAAGCAAGTAGACCTGGGACAACGTATCTCATATCCTCTCCGGCTGATGCTGGGGCTGTGCTGCTGGCATGGTGAGGGGGTGAGGCATACCTGTTCCGTGGAAGGTGTAAGAGCACTGTCCTGAGACCCCAGGAGCAAGGCTCAGGTGCTGGGTGATTCCTCTACGTCAATGGGGAGGTGTGACAGGGACCTTGTGGAGCTGGCAACGTTCCTGGATTCTCATCAGACTGATTCATTGGTGCCTGTAGAACAGAGCAGCTGAACTGAGCTTCTATGACAAAACTGTCGGTGAAAGGAATTTCCAGATTCTGTTGCTGGTCCTCTTGCTGGTGCTACTACTGAAATGATGGTTTTGTGCTTGGGAAAGACAGCGTGCTTCTTGTTCGGATTGCCATAGATCCATGATCCTCTGCAGCCCAGATGAGGACCACATCAGCTGTATCTATTTAAAACTTTCTCTGAGAGATCATCCTTTATGGGCTCTTACAGAGCAACGATTTCCCCACTTGGCATCAGCACTTAGCAGGTGACAGCAGCCTGACTCCAAAAATAACATGTCAGGGGGAAATGGCTCCTTTTCTCATGTATGGCAGCAAATCCCAAGTCAACAAAAAGTAACCTTCAGTGTCTCGCTCAGTAGTGTTTTACTTCGAAGCTTATTATCGGCTATGCTCAGTGGGCACTCTCAGTCACAGATTCATCAACAGAGCATCAGTACATGGGACGAATCAGGATTTGCTGCCAGTGGCACTATAATTAACACACCTTAGGATTTATAGTGTAAGATTAACCAAGTACATGGTTACAGTTGATAAGGCATTCCTCAGAATCTGCTACACAGGCGTGCCAAAGGTGCTGACGAGCCTAGGAGTATTTTCAGGACATTTCAGTGTGAGAACCACTGTTGGATGTTTTCTCAATCCGTCAATTTCATTTTCTTCCATTTTATTTTTCATCCTGATGGTGTCCTCCTTTTCAGTGAGTGTAGCCGTAGTATGGTGTAACCGTAATCATCATTAAGATGTGCAAGCAGGCAGTGATTGACAAGGCAGCTCAACAGCAGAAGACCCGATGTCCTTGTGTTTCCTGCCTTACCCCCAGTCACTGAAGCTCAGTGTTCCCCAGCAGACTTTGTGGGGCAGCTCTTCTCCATACTTGTACCTGTCAGTACTGCCCAGGGAGGTGGTGGATTCCCCATCCCTGGAGGAGTTTAAGAGTTGGATCGACTTAGCGGTGAATGATATACTGTAGTTGGGAACTGTCAGTGCTAGGTTAAAGGTTGGGCTAGATGATCTTCAAGGTCCTTTCCAACCTAGATGATTCTGTGATTCTGTGGTTCAGTTAGCATTCATCTCTCACCCAGAGCTCCTTCAGTCTTTTTGGTTTCTAAGAAAAAACCTCCAAGGTTGTCTGGTCATTCTGAAAATAAGGGAGAAAAGTTACCTCGAAGCACAGAGCTGTTGGTGTTATGAAAATACCAGCTTAGGCAGGCATCTCTGCATATGTTCGTCTTTTAACAAACCATGACACTGCCTGTGTGTCTTTCGCTTGAAAGGCAACAACATAATGCATAGGACTAATACAGCTGAGAGGGCTGAGAGAGCACATGAGAATTCATGGCTGTACATGCCCACTGTGCCTCTGCTCTTCAGATCAGGGTCTGAATGAAGGGAAATGTATTTGCCAATACTCTCCATTCCTTTCCCTCTCACCCCCCATAAAATACTGCCATGATGTGGCCCTGTGAGGTGCCCAGCAGCTCTATGGAATTCTGCAGCCAAGAGGTGTAGGTGAAGGTAATAGGAGACAGATTGTAGAAAGAAAAATTTTATAATTGTGGGGTATCAGTGAAAGACCTAAATGGTTCTGTGTCTGTTGAAAATTGGTCATCTTCTATGTCCCTTCCTCTACCAATGAAAACTACATAATTACCTATACTTTTAACTGATGATGAAATAAAACCATGTGCTACACATCAGCCAGATAATGGACACAAGCTAAGCATTCAGCAGTAGCCAAAGTTTAATGGGATCCCATAGCTAACTAGGCAGACAAAACCACCAAAACATGGGGAACTGTGAAGAAGCCACTCATGATCTGTATGCAGAGGAATCTACAGTCTTTATTCTCTAGACATTGACATGGTTACAAACATTCATTGCAGGAGAAAGCGACGGAGAGGTTCACATTTTGTGCATCCCCCAGGTCACTTCGCTGCCTCATGACATCCTCACTCCTCCTCTTCTATCTTCTTGCCATGAAACTCCCGGCTTTTCACACGGAGCTTGTTGACCTGGGACTCTGCAATGTCAGCCCGCTCCTCGGCTTCCTCCAGCTCGTGCTGGATCTTGCGGAATTTGGAGAGGTTGACATTGGACAGCTCCTCCTGTGCGGGGAGAGGGAGTCGGTGGTGAGGAGCCCAGGGCAGGGGGTTCACTCCTCCTGTGCCTCGGCCTTCCGGGGCTGCGGCTCTTCCCTGGGGGAAGGCACAAACCTCCATCCCCCACCCACCACCGCTTACACGGAAGCCTCACACAGACCTCCTCATCCTCCCTTATTCAGGGCCCCATCGTGACAAGACTCAGCGGTACTGTGTCCTGCCTGAGGAGCAATTATGTCACTTGGATTTGTCATTTCTAGACTTATTCCCCCATTACTGATGCCCAACTATCAGTGTGGCTTAGCAGGTTGAGAAAGACCCTGAAACCCTCTGCTTTTGGTCTGTAGCAGAGATTCAGGAACGTCTCAGTCAGTAGGTGCGACCCCTGGGTTTGTTTAATCTGACTTTCTGTATCAAACAGGCCGCAGAGCTTCCCTCAGTTCATCCCTGAGTGCAGGGTGCCCAGAACTCTGCAAGGCCTCGTGGCGTGGCCAAGACCTGGGAGTTCCTTTCAGGCCCCTTTCCTGGGATTTGTACTCATCTCAACGAGCATGCTGCCCCGCTGGAAGGTGGCTCTTGCCCATTCTTCAACAAATACTTACAGCCTCCTCAGCTTGCCTCTTGTAGGATTTCACCTTCATTTGCAGCTTGTCCACCAGATCCTGAAGCCTAAGAATATTCTTCCGGTCTTCCTCAGACTAGAGTGGTTTGTAAGCAGCAAAGAGAATGAATTATTGGTTCTGCATCATGTGTGGTTAACAGTTCCCCTTGGGGATGGTGTGTGCAAAATTCGACTACTTGTGAGAAAGCTCTGTCAGCCCAAGGAGGCCTCCTGCCTTACCTGGTAGGTCAGCTCCTTCACCCTCCTCTCGTACTTGCGCACGCCCTTCACAGCTTCAGCGCTGCGCTTCTGCTCAGCGTCAACCTCCGCTTCCAGCTCCCTCACCTGCAATGAGAAGCCCGGCTTTGGAGCTTCCGTGCTGCTTATTTGCATGACACGTTCTCTCACGCACAACTCAAAGCCCTACGCACTCTGGCCTCCAGCTTCTGGATTTGCTTCTTGCCTCCCTTCAGTGCCAACTGCTCGGCCTCATCCAGACGGTGCTGCAGGTCCTTCACCGTCTGGTCCAGGTTCTTCTTCATCCTCTCCAGGTGGGCACTGGTGTCCTGCTCCTTCTTCAGCTCTTCGGCCATCATGGCTGCCTGAAGGGAGCAAAGGGTGAAAGCCATTTTGGGGTTGGAGACATTTTGGGGAGAACACGTCCACCATTAGCAGTGAAAGGAGCCCCCAGCTCACATCTGTGATGGCCTTCTTGGCCTTCTCTTCAGCATTGCGGGCTTCCTGGATCGTCTCCTCCATTTCACCCTGAATTTGTACAATGTCTGTTTCCAGCTTCTTCTTGGTGTTGATCAAGCTGGTGTTCTGTGCAAAGGCAAAGACATGGTTTTTTAGAGTTAGAACTAATGCCTCCAATTCAGGAGCTGAAACGGTGAGTATTGTTTATGAAAGACGTTTATGCTGGAGTCTTCTTTAGAGCCACAGCAGAAAACCAGAGAGGGGTGGATGGCTGGACTGGCCATGTTACGGCATGGCTTTTCAGGACTGTATATAGTAGTCACTTACAAGACGTATAGCTGTTGGATTCTGTGATATCCCTGGCTAATGGGACTCATTTCATGCAGAGTGCTTCACCTGGGTATGGAGGAGCTGCACACGTTCAGTGGCATCCAGGAGCTCCTGCTCAGCCACCTTCCTCGAGCGCTCCGTCTGCTCCAGGGCTGCCCGTAGCTCCTCAACTTCAGCCTGCAGCAGGTTTGCTCTGCGCTCCACCATGGCCACCTGCTCCTTCAGGTCCTCCTGTGTCCTGAGAGCATCGTCCAAGTGTATCTGGGTATCCTGTAAAAGAGAAGAAGGAGAAATTATAAGGTGGCACAAAACTCCAGGGTCTTAAAAATGTAAGGTAGACATTCTTCTATACGCATCTTTGCTGAACGGACCTTGAGCACTGCCTGCGTGTTTCTCAGGTTCTTCTGTGCCTCTGCAGCCACGCGGTTGGCATGGCTCAGCTGGATCTCCATTTCATTCAGGTCTCCCTCCATCTTCTTCTTCAGCCGCAGGGCTTCGTTCCTGCTCCTGATCTCAGCATCCAGGGTGCTCTGCATGGACTCCACGATTCTGAGGTGGTTTCTCTTCATCTGGTCAATCTCCTCATCTTTCTCTGCAATCTTCCTGTCAATCTCAGATTTCACCTGATTGAGCTCAAGCTGGAGACGCAGGATCTTGCCCTCTTCATGTTCTAGGGAGGCCTGGACAAGTGAGCAGGAACAGTGACTCAAACTACTGCTTCCTTTCTACATAGTCTCTTACGCAGTACCTCGTGAAATCTGGGCTCGCTTTCCTGCCATGTGTGCAAATAAATACTCCCATACTTTCAGTCTGGACACCATTTCCTAGCATGTACCTCAGCTTCCTCCAGGGAGGCTTGCAGTTCAGATTTCTCCTGCTCAATCTGCTTCTTGATTTTCTCCAGCTCATGAATCGCCTTTCCTCCCTCTGCAATCTGCTCCGTGAGGTCGGAAATCTCCTCTGCAAGGAAGGGTGAAAAGTGGCACGGTCAGGCTCAGAGCTGAAGCGGAAGGGCCCAGCCACACCAAGGTGACAAGTATCTTTGCAGAGCTGCAGGCGGTAGTGGTGGACAGGAGAAAGCCCTGCCAGGAGCAGAGGGCCAGGCACTTACGCTGCAAGTTCTTGTTCTCCCGCTTCAGCGTTTCCAGGTGGTCCAAGGACTCCTCATAGGCATTCTTCATCTTAAAGAGCTCCGTGCTGAGAGAGCGAGACTCCTTCTGGGAGGCTTCCAGCTCAGCCTGCGTTTCCTCATACTTCTGCTTCCATTCTGCCAGGATCTGAGGAGAAACGGGGCGTCAGTACGCAGGTGGCAGTCAGGAGGACATGCTCTGCCCAGGAGCCCCGGGGCTGGAGCCCAAAGACCTTGTCAAAGTTCTTCTGCTTCTTATCCAGAGCTGCGCAGGCAGCATTAGATCTCTCCACGTCGATCATCAGGTCCTCCACTTCATTCTGCAGCCTCTGCTTGGTCTTTTCCAGGGAGGCACATTTGGCATTCACAGCCTCAACGTGTTCCTCTGCATCCTGCAGGCGCTGTGCCAGCTTCTTCCTGGCAGGAGATAAGCAGAGCTCCCGGTTAGAACGTAGAGCAGAGACAATTTTCACAAGAGGGCAGTTGGCCACCTTGGGGGCTTCGAGACTAGTGCTTTTCACAGTGTTCCAAGATTACATGACGCCTAAAGCATCTACCAAGACTTTTCCTAGCACTTACTGATTATTTGTCATGTCTCAGCATTTCTAGCCATAAAGGCTACATTTGTCCTTCTAATCCACACTTTTTCCACAGCAAACTCTTCCTCTCTCTCCCTCTTCTCCCTCTACCACAAGGACACTATATCCCTGCCTTCATCCCACCCCTGTCCTAATGCACTCGAGGAGGCTCCAGTTTCCCTGACAGGCTCAGCCTTCTCCAGCCATTCCACATCCCATGTGCCACGTACTTGGCCTCCTCCAGCTCCTCCGTGCGCTGGATAGCATCCGTCTCGTATTTGGTTCTCCACTGGGCCACCTCGCTGTTGGCCTTGGACAGGGCACGCTGCAGCTCCCCCTTGGCTTCCTGCTCCTCCTCGTATTGTTCCCGCAGCAAGTCACAGTCGTGGCGAGCTGACTGCAAGGCGTGGGCCAGGGCGTTCTTGGCCTGTGGGGACATTGGGATTGGTAACCTGAACACTTGACTTGAGATGTCTCTTGACACTGAAGCTGACAGTGAAATTAGAATGAAACACTAATTAGGCAAATGCAAAGCTGGGAGATAATGAACATCAACTTGTTCAGGAGGATCAGGATGTGTTAGTGACAGGTGCTCTGGGGAAAGTAACCTGCTGTCTCTGTAATATGTGTCTGACTCCTGTCTTAGAGAGTATGGTAGAATCTCTTCAAGCCTTGTGGATGGCTGCCTCCAGCATCAAAATCATTACACTTCCTTTCCTCTCTGGCTAATGACCAGGGGACATGTGCATTACTGGTGTTCCCTCCAGCTCTACATGTGTTTGGGGAAGGAATGTTGCAGTAGAGTCATTCCAGACCTTTATTTCTTCCTCTAAATGTCTCTTGAGTTCCTCAATTTGTTGGGTAAATCCTTGCTTGCCCCTAGACAGCTGAGAAATCAGGGCATCTTTTTCTTCCACCTGGCGTGAATATTCACCTGGGAAGAGCAAAGGGGAAAAAGTAACCTGAATATGAAAAATGTAACAATTTTTGCCTGTAAACACATGCAATCATGAGTAGCCTGTAGAGGTCATATCAGCCGTAACTTTGTACAATGTGTTATCCTCATGGCATGCAGGTCTTCCTCAGGAATGAGGAAATGTCACCTGATTCCGTCTGCAGACGAGCTCTTTGAGTATTGAGGTCATTGATCATGCGCTGATTCTGCTCCTCCTTAGTTTTAATCTCACTCAGCTGGTCTTCCAGAGTGCGGCACATCTTCTCCAGATTTGCCTACAGAGCCAGAACAAGGAAGGAGAGGAAATGAACACGTGGACTCTGCCTTATCCTCACAGCACCGACTTTGTTATGAAAATGTGGCTGGCAGATGTAGCCTATGTGCCATAGTTTGGCCCCGTGGGCATGCTCCACTGCAATCCCGTACCTTGGCTTTGGAGACAGACTCCATGTTACTGGCCAAGTCGTCAATCTCCATCTTCAGCTCACTCTTCTCCTTCTCCAGCTTCTGCTTCACGCGTTGCAGGTTGTCGATCTGCTCCCCAAGCTCAGCTGTGCTGTCCGCGTGCTTCTTCCGCAGGGCGGCAGCCGTGGCTTCGTGCTGCAGCGTGGCCTCTTCGAGGTCACGGCGCATCTTCTGAAATTCTGCCTCACGCTTCTTGTTCATCTCGATCTGAGCTGCTGTAGCCCCTCCTGCTTCTTCCAGGCGCTCGCTGATCTCCTCTAGCTCCCGCGAGAGGTCAGCCCGATGCTTCTCTGCTTTTGCCCGAGAGGTTCGCTCTGCCTCAATTTCCTCCTCCAGTTCCTCGATCCGAGCCTGGGGAACATTAGGGACCCTTCACACCCATGCCCTCCTCCTTCCTGACCCCAGACTGGTGAGAGGGGGCAAGGGACAGAGGCTTGCCTGCAGCTCCTTGATCTTCTTCTGTAATTGCATGCCCAGGGCTTGCTCATCCTCGATTTTGCTCTGGATCTGGCTGATTTCAAAGTCTTTCCTGTGGGCAAAGCAAACCGTGTCAGAGCTCAAAGAGAAAAGACAAGTGCACCAGCCCAGCACTCAGGTGCCCCACAGCCACACTTACTTCTTCAGTTTCTCATCCAGCTGCTGCTTATCATTTTCCAAGTCCATTATGGTGTCATGGGCCAGCTTCAGGTCTCCTTCGAGTTTCCTCTTGGCTCTCTCAAGGTCCATGCGCAGCTTCTTCTCTTGCTCCAAGGACCCTTCCAGCTAAAACAAACAAGACCGTCATTGCTCCACCAGTCAGGTTTAACTCTATTACCTGTCCTGTTTTTGCTGTACCCCTCTGTGCTTACGTCATCCACTTGCTGCTCCAGCTTGGTCTTAGCTTTGGTCAGCGTATTGACTTTGTCCTCTTCTACCTGCAGGTCATCCAGTGTCTGCTGATGGGCCTCTTGGAGGGCTTTCTTCTCTTTTGTCAGCTTGGCAATGGTCTCGTCCAGGGCTGCCATCTCCTCTGTCAGGTTTTTCACCTGGTATTTGTAAGGAAGTGCCAAAAGACTGTGTAGAAGACTTGACTGTTAGTGCAGTGACCTTTTCACTTTGCAGTGTTTAGCCAGGAGCTTTTTTTTTTACCTAGGATGCCTAGCTGCCCTGCAGTGATGCTCCTGGCATGTTCCAAACCTAGCTTTGTTCTGAGGATACCAGGCTGATGTGAGAGGCATCTGCCCCTTCCCCCTTATTGTGACTGTCTGTGCGTGTACCTTGTTTTCAGTGGCATGCTTTTCCTTTTCCACTTTGGCCAATGTTAACTCAAGGTCATCAATATCTTTCTTCAGCTCTGAGCATTCATCCTCCAGTTTCCTCTTCTTGGCTGTCAGCTCGGCATTAATTTCCTCCTCGTCCTCAGCCCTTTCAGTCACCTCCTTTATTTTGGCTTCCAGCTGGATTTTGGTTTTGATGAGCTGGTCACATCTTTCCTCAGCATCAGCCAAGCTATCTGCTTCCTGGTGGGGAGACACAGATTTTTATGGGTTGCAAGGTTTTGAAGTTTCTCTGCTCTGTCTTTTGTATCAGAGTAGTCACGTGTTAAAATGGAGGCTGAAACAGGCCCTCCACTCCAGCAACAGGAAGGTCTTGCCCAGTGGCTACTGGGAAACCCTGTCCCCTGGAATCAGCTTTGACTCTAAATTCATTTTGTCTCTTCAAAATGCCTCGTAGGGAGGGTAATTGACAGAAATAGTGTTCAATATCTTTTTCTTTTTAATTGACTCATCACAAACGTTAGAATATTTGCAGAGTAAAGGCTTTGTGAAAATCATTTACTGGAGAAAGTGGTGTTTTGTCTGGTGTGAAGAAACTGCCTTCTCCTGATTGAGCTTGAATGGGAAGTATCCATGTTTTGGAAAGTAATCAGTGCCTTCAAGTGTAGCTCTAAGTAGGCAAAGTGGGTCCTTCTCAGGTTTGCCTTTACTCTGATAGACAGATACTCTGCTTTGAAAGTTGAGTAGCTGGAGATACTTCCCTTCCAGTTCAGAGCTCTGCTGTGCATTACATGTTGGCGAGTGCTACATGGCTCTTCTCCCAGACAGCAGGAATGCCAGGTGTCACGTGGGGCTGCATGAGACACATCATGCCCCTGCCTATACCTGTTTTCTCAAAGCTAGTGTGTCTCAGGGTGTGTGATTTAGATTGTTTTCTGATGAACATTAGTCAGCTCAGCAAGTCTCTGCTTAGGGTAAGAAGCATTCTGGCTGCATATTGTTCTTTTCCCAGGAACAAATGAACGGTGATTACTCACAGCCTGCACTTGGAGCTGCAGGTCATTCTTCTCCTGCAGCAGGGCCACCATTTTCTCCTCCAGCTCCTTCCTCTTTGCCTCAGACTTTGCAAGCTCTTCCTTGGTTTTCTCAAACTCCTGTTTCATGTTGGCCATCTCCTTCTCAGATTCAGCACTCTTCAGCAAGGGCTTGATCTTGAAGAACAGCTTCATCCAGGGCCAATGCTTGACGTTCATGAATGCACGGACATTGTACTGGATACAGAAGATTGAGTCCCTGAAATAAAATCCACGTGGTTATTGCATACATTGGGTTGGTTGGATTTAGACTCAATTTGCTGGGACCCGTGAGAATGTGATACGAGGGTGAGAAACGTCTACCTCCTCTCCACCATTCTCTGATACTCCACTCTCATCAGGAAGCCTCTGCACCTGGCTTGTGTCATGGTCATAATCTCTGTTAGTTTCTCATCTCTCATCTCCTCCAGCAGGCCTATCAGCCCAGCCTTGAAGAACACCTTTAGAAAGGGAACATTAGAGCACATCAGTCTCAGCTGGTGCATAGCTACCTGAGAGTCACACAGTGTTTGAATGCAGGACTCATTTCTACCTTGGTGTGGCCAAATCTGTACTGGGTGTGATCCACATCAATGGACCCAAGAAGCTTCTCTGAAGCCTTCTTGCTATCCATGAACTGTCCTTCTGGAATTGCACTTGCATTTAGCACCCTGTATCTGTAGGAGAGTGCAGAACATGAAGGTATCTACACCGATAACACCACTACTGCGACCAAACCCCACAGCCTTCTCAGCAACCTCTGGTTGTCTGACCAAGTAATATCATGTAGTAGAGACAGTCTATTCTTTCAAGAATCTTTCAAGTGAAGATGTCATACTGTTAACTCAGAGTCCAAGGCAATCCTGATCATCAGCCATGTCATATCATCGTGAACTGTCAGTGAACTATTTTTAGATTACTGTTCAGTTCCTTGTTAAAATATTTGTGTTAGTATACTCAGTCTCTTCTCAGCAAGATCTCTCAGTGGGTCATTTTCAGCAACAGCTGACTACATCGCTGATAGGGACAGACCTCTCTGAAGGCAGCACACATACGTTTTTAGGACACTGAGTGTAAATATGTGTTGTTGTTCTAATGTAAAATGGATGTGTGAAAGAAACTTTTATGCTACCTCATTTTTTTCCGAAGTAGTCTATGGTAATGTGATTAGATTACAGGGTGTATACACTGAACTCTGTAGTATAACAAATATGATACTTAAGTAATTTAGGACATAGAAGGTGTGGAACAGGAAAAGAATGGGCACAAAGCTGGAGCACTCTTACCTCTGTTTGAAATCAGCATACAGGACTCTGCTGGGGAATCCTTTCCTGCAAATTCTGATCCCTTCCAGCACACCGTTGCACCGCAGCTGATGCAGCACCAGCTCATGCTCCACGGCACCTAACAAACACCACCGTTAGGGACTGCCCCATTGTTTGACACTCTGGAGAAGAGCTTCTTAGCTTGAGTTTTTATCCTATTGGCTCCCCTTACCAGGTGTTTTTGTTTCATTTGGGATGATGCATCGTACAAAATGGGGGTGAGTGCTGCGTAGATTGGTCATCAGCTTGTTTAAATTCTCCTGTGAGATGACATGCCAAAGTTTAGCTCAACAAATAAAGACCTACATCTCTGAAGATACATGTATTTCATCCATGGGAAAAAAGTAATAATTTGTCAGGTTTTAACTAGATTGCAAATTTCCCATATAAATGTACAAATGTTTATGCCTTCATCTTTCACTGTTAAACCTATTAAAAGGAAATATATTTTGGTTACTGTGTAATCAAAATGGAATATAACTCATTTGATATGAGATTCATTGCTTTGATAGTTATGAATAATTCCCTGTGCTTGCCCTCCTGAATCAATACTGTGATTGGGCTTTTATATGTGATAATCTTAAAGGCAGTCTCTCTGTTTTTCAGAACAGTTTTATTACTTCTGTATTTTGCATGGTAGCAATATCAAAATTATTCACAAGTCCAAAATCTCCCTTTGGTAAAATATTTTGAACTCTGTGCCATACCTGAAAGAAATTTACCAATTCCAATGTCGTATTTAGCTTAAAAAAGAGAGGTGTATGAAAAAAATTTCTGAATGACAACACCCTCAAACATTTGAAATAGTTTTCATTTTGATATATAAATGCGACAATATCATTTCATGTTGAACAGGGAAGAAACTAGTATATCATTTAGGAAAGAAAATTTACCTATAGTAAATAATGTTCTTCATCCTCTTGCTACAGGACTTCATTAGTTAGAACATCACTTTTCAATTTTTAAACTCTTTTTCTTCAAGTAAAAGGACACAAAGTGAGCAAACAGGTACATACCCGGAAAAGAGCTGAGACAGTCTGGAAAGAAGAACCCTTCTTCTTGCCACCCTTTTTGCCACCACCACCCTCTGCAAAAGGAAGAAGGGGAAAATAATATTAAAATACTGATGTTGAACACTGAACAATTTTTTTATATTGTTTCCTGTTTGATTTCCTGTCAACATTGTCCCTCATTAAAAACACAGTTTCCACAGAGCTGACCTGCATCTGCTCCACCATAGTTGGCAAAGAGTAAGGCCAATGTCTTCACCGATGATTTCTGGTACAACCCAATGACAGTTTCATTCAGGGGGTCCTTGTTCTTCTCAAGCCAGCCAGTGATGTTGTAGTCCACTGTGCCAGCATAGTGCACCAGGGAGAAGTGGGCCTCAGTCTTCCCTTTGGCAGGCTTGGGCTTCTGGAAGTTGCTGGACTTGCCCAGATGTTGGTCGTAGAGCTTGTTCTTGAAAGAGGTGTCAGTTGCCTTGGGGAACATGCACTCCTCTTCCAGGATGGAGAAGATGCCCATGGGCTAGAAGACATTATAACAGACAAGAAGCATAAACAGATTCTTTGGTTGGAAAGAAGCTAATGTTAGGACAAAATGCTGTGAAACAAATCAGAGGGTAAGGTTAACTGTGTTCTTTTCTGGAGAATATGCCACAGAAAGTTAACTGAGGTTCATAATTTTTCATCCTTGGTGTTTCACCTTTACTTATGGAACTACTTTAACTAATGCTTAGGAATTACAGAAGTGCAGAGCACTTTAGTGCATGAAATTTATCATATTCATCCAGACAAAAAAAAAATTCTTTTTGTGTCCCTCAATAACTAGAGAATTCCAACATCATGCACCTCAACAGGAAGGATACCTTCTCAATGAGCTCAATGCAGGCAGCCAGGTCCATCCCAAAGTCAATGAACTCCCATTCAATTCCCTCCTTCTTGTACTCCTCCTGCTCCAGCACGAACATGTGGTGGTTGAAGAACTGTTGCAGTTTCTCATTGGTGAAGTTGATGCACAGCTGCTCAAAGCTGTTGAACTACCAAATGTAAAAAAAAAGATTCAATGTTTTCAAGGTTCGGTCTTCACCACCACGCTTTTCCCTGTCTTATTCTGATCTTTTATGTATCAGGCCCCTTCCCTACCTTTTCTTCCAGAAATCCTTCAGTGGGACTGTACTTACATTCTGAAGAGAGGAAAGACCTCTAAGTCATTGTAATACAGAGATTTTTCGTTTGCTTGTTATCATTCCATATAATATGGGTGTTTTGGAATCTCTGAATTCTAAAGCAAATTTAGTAAATAACTACAGCACACTAGACTCTGCCTCTCCCAACACCCCGATCATGAAAATTGCCATAATTTGCTACTCAAATATTTTTCTGTTCTTAAGAGAGTGGTTCTAGATATTTCTATGCACTGGTATGGAAACTTTTGTGGTTCTTTCACCAACAGTATGAACATTTTCTAATGTCTTTCAATAATTCCCACCAAGAGCATGATTATTTCTAATATCTATGCATATTTTCTACACCTTTGGCCCAGATGCTTTGTCACAGATTTCTTCCTTTTTTCTTTTGTTTTAAGTAAGCTAATATTTTTGCACACTGTGGTATTAGTCTCTTTCTTGTTGAGATCTAACTATGGAAAAGGTCAGTTTCTTTAATTGTGAGATCTCTTGACAATTGTATTTTTTATAAAAAATCTGATTCTTCATGAAAGAAGTCTTAGAATTTTCTTAATATCCATTGTTCCTTCCATGAAGCTGTTGTGAAATCCCTGTTCCTTACATCAAAGATCTCAAAACCAGCAATGTCCAGGACACCAATGAAGTACTGTCTGGGTTGTTTGGTATCCAGCTGCTG
>NW_020799123.1:541991-563381 GCF_003259725.1 Athene cunicularia
CTGCAGAATGATCATTATTGCTGGTTATCCTCTCCAAAAATCATCTCAGGAACAGAGGAAAGCTTTGGTTCAAGCCAGTATCTATTAATTTACCTGCATTTTGCCTGACTGCTCCTCCTTCTTCTTCTCCCCACTCGCTGCAATTGTTGCAAAGTACTGGATGACACGCTTTGTGTTCACAGTCTTCCCGGCACCGGATTCTCCGCTGTGAAACCAAAGAGAGAAGCAGAGAGCGTGTGGTCAGGCGGGAGGTCCCTCAGCACCGGGCAGCCCCAGAGAGACCCGAGAAGGGATCTACATACGTGATCAGGATTGACTGGTTCTCACGATCTGTGGAGAGACAGAGACTTTTCTGAGTGCTGCTCAGTTGTAAAGAAATCAAAATCCATGAGGGAAATTAACTGTGAACTGAAGCTTCATTAAGAGTGTAGGAACAATATGTAGCTAGTTCCCAGTTAAAATGCCCTGGAAATGTAGCACTTGATCCCTTTCAGCATTGTTTGGTGCTCCCCCAGTAAAAAAAAAAAAAAAAAAAAAAAAAAAAAAAAAAAAAAGTTTTATTTGGATACGGTTGTAAGATAAATTATACTAGCTTCTTTGAATCAAGATTGATATTTCTGTATATAAGATGTTATAACCAGATGTTATTTTGTAATATCAATATGAGTAAAGTTACTAAAACATGCAACATAAAATAATTGACACTTTCTGGGGACTCAAGAGCCTTGAAAGATCAAACCATAAGCCCTCTTGAGTTCAAGGATTTTTTTGAGCCAGGCATAATATAATTGTATGTTATAATTTGCATAGAATTTGCATTAATTAATCTCCTTATTTTAGTAATTGAAGTAGACCTTTAAGACATATAATTTTCTTTAATAAAGAATATCCAGGACTTAAGTATGTTGTATGGAATATGTGATTACCTTTGCTTTTTTAAAAATGTTTCAACTGATAGCTGTTTTGAGGCTTCCTGGATGTTCAAATGTTAGACAGAAGGAAATAAATAATTCTAGTCTTGCTTTCTATACAACCTTTGATTTTTATACAACACTTGAACTTATACATTGCCGTTATATATTCCCTCAGTTTTCTCTTCACTGTCATCAAGGTATCCTTACCTACTTAATTTTTGTTAATACAGAATTAATTTCATGCCTATAAATATAATTTTATCCATTGGTCAACTTTTCCAGGTCCAGTATCTCCTTTTTTAATGTGAGAAAACTAGAACTGACTGCATGACTCAAGACATCAGTGTTCGACTTTTTAATGTTCTCTTTTTATTCCCCCCAAGTAATTACTAAAGTTCATTTTGTTTACAGCCCTAATGAGCACTGAGCCAAAATTTCTGTAGTATTATTCACTGTAAGTCTGAATTATACTTCTTCATAAGTAATAGGCATTTCTTAGCTAACCATTCAGCCAATCTTTCATTTTCCATCGTATACTTTTAGGCTTCCTCTTCTTCATCTGACAATTTCTTATCACTTGGGCTTCCAAGAGTAAAATGTCTGATAGTGCATTTATTCAGATTCAATTCATTCAGAACTTCAATTTCTAGACATTCCTACTTTCTGACATGGATATTAAGTTAGTAATGTTTGATTCCATGCTTTTTGTTAATATAGAGCACCAACTTATTGCTTATTCTGCTTTCCATCAAACTGTACTGCACAATTACAGAACTTAAATTCTAGATTTGCCTCTACAATGTTACCAATATGCTTTCTGTGATATTTATTTAAAGATGGGCATTCTGGCTTACTCAGCTGACACATAACATGTAAATATATCTCCATATGTTCACAGAGTATCTGCAGAGAAAAGGAAGATTTTTCCTCAAGTGCACACTATGACATCATTTGAACACCTATCAAGCAACTCACCATTTAACATGAACTGATAGGCATTGTCAGAGATGGAGAAGATGTGTGGAGGGGCCTCCTGGCGCTTCTTGCCTCGGTAGGCCAACACCACCTCCGGGTTGTACACCGGCAGCCACTTGTAGGGGTTGACAGTGACGCAGAAGAGACCCGAGTAGGTCTGTGAGGAAGGGAGACAGCACGTTGGCTTCCACCTACCCTGGCAGAGCAGTTCCTCCTCGCTGCCCAGGGGAAGACTGCTGCTGGTACTTACATAGATCATCCAGGCTGCGTAACGCTCTTTGAGGTTGTACAGCACAGCGGGTTCGTGGAGGTGGGTCATCATGGCCATGTCCTCGATTTTATCGTACTTGGGAGGGTTCATGGGGAAGATCTGATCTTCCTTCACGGTCAGGGTCTGTCAGAGGCAGACCATATGTCATCTAAGAGCTGAGGGTGGGATTCAAATGGTGTCCTTCAGCTTTGTTTCTTACTCACCTCTCCACCTTCAGTCTTGACAGTGACCTTCCCTGACTCCCTGCTCTGGATTGTCCCTTTCACAAAGGATTCCTTAGGATGCACCACAAAGACCGATGACTTGGCATCAAAAGGCTTGTTCTGGGCCTCAATTCTCTCCTTTTCTGACTTTCGGAGGTAGGGAGCTGCCTCCCCAAAGACGGCCATCTCAGCATCTGGAGAAGTCATGTCTGCACTTAACTGAAGACACGTCAGCAGAAGACTCTGTGGTGGAAGAAAGACACTTTCCATCAGTTAGACAATAGTTTTCCATGCCAGTGATGAAATCTCTTACAGTTTCTATCTTTCCAGTATTTAAACTAGTATGTCATTTTCGACAACACTTTTTGAAACCTAGTTTTGATTTGAACACATAAGTACTTACATTCCACTTGAGAATGAGACACATTTAATATTTTAGTCTTCTATGGACAGAATTTTTATTAATGATTATCATTTTGCAATTTTACTATTGGTATACTGAAGAACTAAACATAAAACTAATCTCTTGCTTCTGTTGCCTTTAATTATCAGTGATGAGTCTGCAAGAAGTTCTTTCATTGACCATGATCTGTGGAAAGTGAATTTACTTATTTTCACACTGTATATGCCTTATCAGGCTCAGTCCAATTCTTTCTGCAATGGGTATGAATATGAAAAAAGGAATGAATATAGTAAAATTATCTCAAGGTAACTGGACTAACAGTTAATAACTTGGGGTGTTAACGTGTCATTACATCAGATGTTCTAAGTCAGTAGCTAGTATATTAACAAGATGGTAACTTTCTTCTTATGTTCTATAGTATTCCAGAGATAGATTTTAACTTGGAAATAAAAAGATGGCACGGAAAACAGATTGAAAATTCCAGCTATCATAACCAAGCCCTCCCTTCAGAAATAATCAGACATGTAAGATAAAGAGCAAATGCTCAGTCTCTGTAATCCTACAGAACTCATACACTTACCTTGAAACTTTCAGTGAGAGCAGGGCAAAACAGTCCCAAGGAGACTTTATAGACTCCAGTACGCAGATGCTCTGGATTCTTCCTCTTTCTTCGGTCAAAGCATTTTTGGCCAACCTTCTTTGGCAAAGCATTGTTTGGCAGACTTACCTAAAGACATAATTGTCATTTGATTTGACTGGATATAATTAGAAATTTTTTATATCTTACCAACTATGTGGCTATATCTACTATAAATAATTTGACAAGACAATTAAGGAAGGAATCTCGATCAGTTAAGGCACTTAGAGAACTTGGATGAAGGACTTATGGATTATGCTGACATATTTCTGGATGAGTTTCTGATCCATTAAAGATAGCTTGTTTCGTATGCAGTACTGCAACAATTCAAACTATACAACGCAGGTAGTAGCACCTATCTTCTTCACACGATGCTGTGTTTATAAATAAACCCTTGGAAAAAAAAAAAAAAAAAAAAAAAAAAAAAAAAAAAAAAAAAACCACAACTATATATCATTGTGACTAAAACCAAAGTGTTTTTCTTGAAAACAGAAAACCAGAAACCTCTTGTAGCTCAAATTCCTGCAGGGACAATATATCAACTCTTGAAATGTAGTTCATGTGTAGACTGCTTCATGTGATTTCCAGGGTCTTGAGATAAATACAGATCCTGATGGATATAATAGCATGTTACATTTTAAATATATTAACTTTCCCAGAAATGTGAGGTATCTAAAGACATTCTGCATGTCCCTAACAATGAACAAAGAGTTGCAAATTGTTGTGGCATGTACTATATAACACATAAGGTTAAAAGGTGTCTTCTGATTTTAACAGCTAAAAATCACAGCATCCTCATGTCTACAAAAAAGTGCTTTCAGCTGAGCAAAAAGATGAAACTACCGATTTACAGAGTTCAACCAGAGAAAATATGTAACAACTCTTACTTGAGCTGCTTTCAGTTGTGTCCAATGTAAACATCCTCTTCCCCTGGTCGTTGGCATTTTGGTTATTAAAAGAGCTCAGTGGATAACATATGCATGGGTGGTGCACAGATCTGATGTTATATCCAGCATCAGATAATGTTCTGTGCTTGTAAAGACCATTCCAAGGAGGGCTGCAGCACTGCAGCACCCACATTTCTGGAGCCCAAATCCATAGCTCACCACTGGGCTCCATGTGCAGGACATGGGGAGGCTGATGGAAACACCCTGCCCAGGTGGGGCCCAGAGCCAGGCAGTGGGAAATGGCGAGCGCAGGGGTGCATCTGAAGTCCTGCCTCTCTGGGGAGCAGGCACCAAGGGGTGCTGGCAGGGCACCTCCCTCCAGCGGGACCCAGAGCACAAATGCTCCAGCATGGAGGCAGCAGGCTTTGCTCTGAGGGGCTTCTGCAGCTGAGTCCCCGGGTGGTGGGCTGCCACTTGGTGTCCAGCAGCCCAGTGGCTATCAGGCCTGGCCGAGGAGGGCACAGAGAGGTCTTGGCAGCTCAGAGGTCAGGGTTTAGAAGACCATGCAAGAAGATCAAGGGATGGCTGAGTCCTCTCTCAGGGTGTGAGTTCTGAGTTCTCCCCTCAGGTTGGGAAATGAAAATCTTTAACTTCCCAGTGGCCAATGACAAAGTCAGTCTCATCAGTAGAGCTCTTCTGGGGTTTTGATGTTGGGTTGCACAGGATGTGGACTCAGCTGTGTAACAAGCAGGAGTGCGGCCCACATCTGCTCTGCCCACACAAGCCAGTGTTAGAAAATAAAATGTTTTTTGAAGGTGCTCTTAGACAATGGTAATATTTTCTATGTGAGATAGCCCATGAAATAGAAGAAGAATAATTGTTCCTCACTCATTGTTCCTCATAACTCCTCCCCCACTGCCTGAACAACACAGTAGGTCAGCAAACACAATTTTTAGGTCAGTCAATAGGGCTATGAAGTACCAAAGAAAGTATAAAATAGCTTAACACTAAGATGTCTCCAGGACTAAAAGGAAGGACCACACAAGTAACATGGTCCACTTAGTTAAGCACAGTAGCTCACAGAGAATGACTAGATATGTTTTAAAAATCAGGCTGTCAGATGGGGAGTGCTGAGACTGCATGGTTGACTCTCCTGGAGCTGTGCATAACAAGATACAAAACCTTCAGTAGCCTCTTGGAGACATCAACTGAGAATACTTGAATCAATTAATGTTACTTTCACATCCTGCCTTAACTTGCAGAATATCTTCAGAAGGCTAGCCTTAAAATAAGGTAATATATCAGAGTTACCAAACAGACAATCATTTTGGTTCCTAAGTTTCCTGAAAAGAAATAGTGTTTCTTCTTCATGAGTGAGCTTAATCTTGTTCTCTATAAAGTATGGCTCTTTTTTACTTAAATTCATATATTTTGCCTAGATATGAGAGAATCAGAATCATCAAAATAAGTATAATTGAAAATGGATACATGCATGCCAGAAGAAGAAAACTCAGATGAAACAAATTTGTGTTTTGAGTTCTTGCTCTAAATTATCTAAGTATTACTAGGGAAGAAAGGAGGCATACAGAAAGATCCTTCTCAGTTCCTCTACAAGCAAGGAAAGTGCCTCTTATCTCCTGCAGGAAGGACCTGAGCACTGTTGGAACAATCACCAGTGCATAAGAGCAATCCATGTAAATTGGGTGTGAGCAGAAGACTCATGGATCACAGTTGCTATTTTGCATCATGTAGGAACTTGCACTGTGTGCCTCTAAATTGTCTGGCAACTACGGACTGTAAAAAGATAAATCCATTTGGTCTGTGGTTTTAACTTATGATGAACACTAGACATTGAACATGCAGTGAGTGAGATGACTTCAGCGTAAGACTAAGGAACTAACCAGACATGAAGTGGTATAAGGGCATCTGATATCTTCCTGAATTACTTATTATGGACACATATCAACAAATTCTTCAGCCCTTTCAACTGTGTCTTGACAGAAATACTCAGGAATTTACTGTGATATTGTGTTCCTGACACCCCAGAAAGTGGATATTCCCTATCTCTTCTCCTTGCTCTAGGATTAACAGGTTGTGAACTCTTTACAGGCAAACAAGCCTATTATAATCTGATTAAGAGACAAAGGAACATTGCTTACGTGGGAGCACTGCAAGATTTCCCCAAGAACTGGACTTAGATGTCTCCATTCAGTAAATAGATTACCCTCACTAGTAGGTCTAGAAAGCTGCTAAAATTAAGAGTTTAAGACCCTTCATAGGTTCTACATAGGCAGTAAAGCCTCTGGAACAATTGCTAGTAGCATGCAGTGTGCATATATGTGCAGATTACCGCTCAAAAAAGAACAAGGTATTGTTAAATGGAAGCTCAGCTTTCAATTGAGCTCTTGTTACTGTTTGTTCTCTCAAGCTTTGCTTCATAACTGAGAGTTTAAAATATCATGGCAAGAAATTGGTATTAAATCACATTTAGGAAGATCCATAAAAGTTTGCAAAATTCATCATATGGTTGCAGATTTAGGAGTTTGTCTTTTTACTAAAAATTCTAATTACAAGTGTTCTTCAAAAGTATACCCATGTAGTACACACTACACTTAATGCACTTGCCTGATTTTCTATTAGTTGGGTTATACAATTGAGGTGATTGCTCATTTATCAAGCTCATCAACGATGCAGATGTTCAACGAGATTAAACGGTAAACTGCTCAGTGCTTGGAATTAAACAATTCAGTGCCAATAAAATAAATGACACTGTAAATTCAGTAAGTCTTGCTGCACTGAATGGTAGTTAAAATCTTTTACTAAGTGTGAAGAGAAAGAAGACATATTTCACATTTAGCATTTCATTTGAAAACTGCAATATCATACAATTTTTTTTCCACTTCTCATCAACCAAAAATTACCTGCTTTTCACCGATGCTATTAAAATGCATGTATTTTAAGCAAGAAAAAATGATTGATAGCAATGGCAGCTGTGACAGAGCATGTGATGTCAATCACAAGATAGTCATGAATTCCCAGTATAGGTTTAAATAGGAAAGACCTTTGCCACTTGGATTTGATTTGAAGGTGTTGCAAAAGGAAAAGATTGATAGACAATACATATAAAAGAGACTAAGAGGAAAAAGTCCACTGCTTCTTTGCCAGTGACGATGACTGTGCATAATTATCATTTGTAACCATATTCTCTAACAGTTTTCTATAGACTAATAATGATATTAATGAAAGCTTGCAGGCAGCCTATCCTTGAAAGCCCATGTTGCATAGGACAGGAAACTCCTGCAAAGAAAAACTTAGTGTTTAATCATCTAGCCACCCATATGAGTGTTTGTGAAAAGCTCCTGGACTACACAGCATTTGCTTTGCTGTCTTTCTGAAATACTTATGCTATATCATGAAGGGAGCTATCTGAATGCTAGTTCTCATTAAAGAGCTTTGTTGCTGAAAGAAGCAACAGTGACTTAATGTATAAATTAACTAGTTCCTGCCCACCACTAACTTTCTCCTAGTCTTGTTACTGTCTCTGCAGGGCTGGACTCCACTGCAGCTGAAAGCTAAGCACAGTACGATCAAAAAGAAAAGAGGCAGAGTGAGAGCAGGCCCTGGATACAGAACGTCCTGCTCAGCAATGTGGTGTGGGCAAGGTGCTGCAGTGCTGACATTTCCCATGGAGAAGAGACTCAGGCATGCTGGAAATAGATCCGTCTTGACAAAGAAAGATCAGGCAACTGCCTCACTCTCTGGCAGCCCTTAAGGTATGACTTCTCCTCAGTCACAGTCTGTGTTAGTCTTAGAGAATACTTAGCAGTGCATCACAGTCAAACTGAAAATATGTACATAGGTACAGATTTCCAGCCTACAGCCAGGCAGAATCTCACAATGAGCTTTAATTTTAGATTTGCATTGTCAACTGGAGACTTGAGTTTATAATATTCCAGTGTGGAAGGAAATTTCACAGTCTGGAAGTGTGATACCTTCTTCGTTATTTTTATTCATGAGTTTCAAAGTGATCATTAGTGGAAGAAACCTCATGGCCCTTGTTCAGGTGTCAGAACCTCCTGCCAGAAATAAACCTAGGAAAAGAGTGATCACAGGCCCCAGATCTTTATATAATACTGATACATTCTGGTTTACAACTTGAAAGAAGTGATTGAAGAGGAGCACTGCTGATTACCTCATTAGGCTAAGAAGGTCTTTGCATCTTCTCTATGTTAAATCTTGCCATAAAGAAGTTGCCCTGTGGCAGCTGGCAAATTCCAGTGCAGTAGAGAAAAAATGAGTGAGGTCCCATTCTCCTTCCACTGTGGTACAGCAATGAAATTCTGTGCAATTTATAATTTCTATATGCTCATCAAATATCTTTGGCAGCCTCTATCTTCCACTTTTTCACTAGGTTTCTCAGTACGGTCCTAACAATTTCAGACATATTTTGGGGAGATCTTGTTTATCCACAAGAGCATTCACTTAGAGGACAGTAGATTAGGAAATCCTAGATTATAGATTCATTCCAGTCATAAAGGAACCTCCAAAAGTTAGGTAGCATTGTTCCTTGTATTGAAACATTGTAACTCCTGAGTTCCATCATGCAACTTTTCTTGAAGATTGGCTGCTATGGCATTTATTTCTTATTGAGAGTATCTTCGGAGTGAATTAATCCAAGTCAATAAGCGTTAGTAGATTCCAACATAACACTGATTGTACTTATATGATGAACATGTCCTCTGATCTGCACACTGTCCACTGCTTGCACAGCGGCATAGCATGGGAAAGATGCAGGTTAAAAGAGACTTATGGCAAAACCAGCAGCCAGACCCTTGCATCCAACAAAGGATTTAGAGATAAGCCGAGAGATTTATTACCCCTAAAACGAGGGGGCAAATTTAACACCATTAATTAAAAAGGAGACCACCGAGGGCCGGGGTGGAAGAGCTCCGCAGGTCACTACTTGAACTACACCGTACCCAGCAACTGAGCTTGCTAAAATTCAGGAGAAATACACCAGACGAGCTCATGAAACTGAAACTGAATATATGTGGAGGGTATCTTTGACTGGTGGCAACCGAATTTTGTTATCAGAAGATGAGGCCCAGGGGTACTGGGGGCCAGGGGTTTCCTTAGTTACTGACGACCAGAGAGAACCGTGGTCGTTAACTCAACGAGCTGCTTATTGGGCTGGGATTTCCGGAGAGTTAATGGATGGTCTGACTACTGCAGTTTTAGAAAAGCTCATTCGAGCCTGGAAAGGCAGAAGGAAGCTGCCCCCCCCCCCGCCCCTGCTTCCGAGCAGACCTTTCGGACAAGGGGAGGGACAGAACTAACGAGATGGTGGTAATTGCTTCTCAAAGAATACCGTATCAATACCAGGTGGATTGTCCCTTCTTTCTAACCATCATTGTTTTGTTATGCATATATTTGTTTTACAGGATATTGATCCTGGATGACCAAAGACCTATGTTACTTTTAGTGCTTTCAATAGTTATAGGCATTATCGGCTAGTTATTATTTGTAATCTGCTTACATTGTTATATAATTTGTAGAATCATACCTGCTAAGTGTGGAGAATCTACTTATTGGAAGGCTAATCTGGAGTTGTGCCTTAAGTTACCTTATTGGGAATCACCTCCAAAATTAAGGAAGCCTGTGGGTCACCTGTAACTGCACACTGGTGCTTGCAAATATCATATAACCAACAGCAAGATGAAATAATCAAAGACTAGCTGGAGGGGTCTGGTCCCACAAATGAAGCATTAATAAATTGTACCTGAATATTAAATTGTATTCCCATTTAAATCCTTATTGACCTTCTAATGTGATTGTGTAACCTCAAATAGTTTTAGAAAATTTAATTTAGCATTTATATGTACTAACAAGGGATGCCTTTAAGGAATTAAAGGTGCAGATCCACCAAGCATCTAGGATGGCATTGCAAAATCCAGCTAGCATTGCTGAAGGAACATGGACTGTGCGGTGTGCCGAGTCTGACTGAGGGAGAATGCTGCATCCCCATCCACAATGCACCTCTGCCATCACCTCTACAGAGGAGACCCATGCCACGGTGAAGAAGATTGCCAACAGGAACAGAGAACTTTTTCGACTGATGAACTGGTTTGATGGCTGGAACCCTGGGTCATGGGTAACATCACCGGGATCCTCAGGACTCGCGAGGTGGGGAAGATGGCTTGCAAATATTAGTATTGTAATATTGTGCAAAGTTTTGCTTTTCATAGTATGACTTGCAGCAGTTAGATATATGCTCTCTTACCTTCTGTCTTCTTTTTTCCCTATACCCTTTGAGATCACAATGGTCAAAACTTGGAGTGTTTGAGTCACGGGGTGGGATGTGAGAGCTGAGAAATCAGGCCTGTGAAAAATTAAGACAAACAGCTTGGGAAAGCAAAAGTTGAGGCTGATTGAAGATTTGCCTCAAACACTCCCAAGACAAAACCATGAGCCACAGGGTGCTTTCTGTGGAGGCCGAAGCTGATAAGGCTGCCCGATGTATCTGGGGGCGAGAGCCCTGTGGAGACAGGACGGCTCTGCCCTGGGGCACCTGGGCAGATTTCAAGGGCCATGTGTCCGGTGAATGAACTTTGCTTCATTATCCACGAAATGCATATTAAAGTTGACACCCCTCAATATGCTAACGAGGGCTGTCATGATCATGCGAGTGACATCATCCCATGAAACACCTTACCCCTCCCTGTACATGGGATACGTAGGTCTGTGGGTTGACCGAGGGGACGGACCCAAGGAAAGTGGGTATAAATCAAAGAGGAGAAGAAAGGGCTCTCTCTCTCTCTGCCCCTCTTCCTGCTGCCCCCCCCCGGCCGTCTGGAGAGAGCAGTGAAGCAAAGACGACGGATGCCAGCGAAGAAGATAGCTGCCTCCTGGAATCCTCGCCGGCAGGAGCAGCGCAGGAACCCAGACCGGTGATCTGTACTCCCCCATTCCCTCTATCTCCCTCTTTTCCTTTTTTCTGTTAAGAAATGTAAAGCATATTATATTGCTTGCCACAGCTTGCTCTGTACTTAGCCAATTATCATGTGTTCAATTAGTGCATTGTAGGTAGTTAATAAATGCTTGAACTTGGAGACTTGTTGTCCGCTCCAATTGGGGATTTGCGAATCTGAGTCACTTGTCCCCCTCGCTGCAGCGGGACGTGACAGGATAACAAGGTGCATTGCAGAAATCAGGTAGAGATAAGTACATTACTTCTACCACTAGATGAAAATTAAAAGCAAGACTCCAAGTGACCTACTTATCTCCCTCTCAGCATGAAGCTCACAGGGTAAAGCAAACAACCCCTGCTAGTGAGCCATGGGAGACTGGAGAGAGCAGTGAAGCAAAGACGACGGATGCCAGCGAAGTAGATAGCTGCCTCCTGGAATCCTCGCCGGCAGGAGCAGCACAGGAATCCAGACCGGTGATCTGTACTCCCCCATTCCCTCTATCTCCCTCTTTTCCTTTTTCTATTAAGAAATGCAAAGCATAGTACATTGCTTGCCACAGCTTGCTCTGTACTTAGCCAATTATCATGTGTTCAATTAGTGCATTGTAGGTAGTTAATAAATGCTTGAACTTGGAGACTTGTTGTCCGCTCCAATTGGGGATTTGCGAATCTGAGTCACTTGTCCCCCTCGCTGCAGCGGGACGTGACAGGATAACAAGGTGCATTGCAGAAATCAGGTAGAGATAAGTACATTACTTCTACCACTAGATGAAAATTAAAAGCAAGACTCCAAGTGACCTACTTATCTCCCTCTCAGCATGAAGCTCACAGGGTAAAGCAAACAACCCCTGCTAGTGAGCCATGGGAGACTGGAGAGAGCTCAGAGCTGCTCAGCTTCTGCTCTAGTAGGAAACTTCTCCTGTGGGTTGATGCCCTGGAGCGCAGGGTCACCTTCCTACTCAGATAGCAGTGTCTCCTGTGCCTAGGGATGCGTCAATTGAGCTGCTCCTCCTCAGGTGATCAGGGTCCCTCTTGTCCTGACCAGGAACTGGGAGGTGCTCAGGGCCACAGGAGGGACCTGGAATATCTGCATGGGCATGCTGCTCTCTGACAGACCATGGGTCTGCATGAATTAAGCCAGGGTGCAGCTGAAAGAGCAGAGGTGCAGTTCATGTGTGCCTGTCCCACCCTGTACACAAGGAGGGAAAGGACTGGTGTGCAGTGCAAGGGCCATCCCACCAAGGACAGGTCATGGTCAGGTGAGTGAGGGAAAAAAGAATGAGAGACACTGATCAGTGGGGAAATTGAAATGCAGGATAGGGGATGTAAAGAGACAGAGAAGAAACAAGTGAGGCACCTCTATGGAGAGACAGCTGGTGGAGAAGATGCAGCAATGTGGTGTGCTATATATGAGAAGGTGATGTAGCAAAAGTTTTGCTGGAATGGAAAGGGCTTGAGCTAATCTCAGCTGTCACACCTATAGAAATCCAAGAGGCAAACTCATTACAGCATCCATTCATATCAGAATGAAGTGGAGAGTTCTTTAATTGACAGTTATCAATTTTTAACATTTCTTTTTCAATCTCAAAGAGCAAAATCCACAAGAGAAGCTGTGTCTTTTGGAGATGAAAGGTAAGAATTGTGATTAAATCCTGTCCCCTTTCATGTGGATTTGCAAGACTGCTGCAGTCCCACACTTCTTACGCAATGCTTCGGAGTACAGTGTGTACTGTATTGACATGTGGGAGTGCAGTGCAGTCTGTGCAGTCCCACCTAGTGAGAATGTGTCCTTGCACCTAACTTCATTTCAACGAGGTCAAAAAGCAGTTCAGGGAAATGAGAAATCCTTGATGAAACTCATTTGTTTTGCTATGAAATGTAATTTTTCCGCTGGCTTTCTGCATAACATTTTCTTATTTCAATGTTTCTTTATGACTCCCTCATTGAGAGGCTGGGCCCCAAGAGCTTTCTGCAGAGCAAATTCAGCCAACAGTGCTTTCCTACCGTGACCTAACAACATTCATTAGTCATACAAACAGAATCATATTCAGACTGTGTATGTGGAAGGTTGTTGTCCACTTAGCATGGTTGGATGAAACATCTCTTCACACAATTTGATGCCAAATCATACCACTATCAGAATAACATGACTTCCAGAAAATCCTACTGAAGGTGCAAGTGGCTGCTTTCTGCACTGGGCTACTGAGGCATATCTCTAGGGCTCCAAGCTGGCTTCAAGTGTGATGTTGGGACATCTATGTCAAAGACCTTCCCTGAAGATGTTCACAGCAGGTGACAACTGACCCCAGGGACAACAGACCTGTCTGAGTGGTTAAGAAAGCATTATATCTAGCAAGAGGATGGAATGGTGAAGCTGAGCTAGAGCATGATGAAGGAAAAAAGGCAGTTTGCCTGCCTAGCTCTTTGCTCTCAGCCACCTCTCCTCCCACTCCAAACAGCTTGATTTAGACCTGGTTCCTGCTGACACACAACAGACATCCTGCATCCCTTCATCTTCTCACAGTGGACTTGAATGGCAAATCTGAGGGGAGCAATGCCAGAACAGATCTGACTCCAAACAGCATGGGGCACCATCAATTGTCAGCTCACAATTCATTCCCTCCCCACTTCTCTGGAGAGCCATGTTAGAGCAGGAGTTGTGTCTGAACTGCCTGTGGTGTCACTGGATGCCTGCATCTCATGCTCATACTATTCAG
This sequence comes from Athene cunicularia, assembly GCF_003259725.1. Lineage (NCBI taxonomy): Eukaryota > Metazoa > Chordata > Aves > Strigiformes > Strigidae > Athene > Athene cunicularia. The sequence goes on from NW_020799123.1 coordinate 555,966, forward strand.
ATGTGCCTATTGCGGGAAACAGCCAGGTTTCCATAGCAGAAATAAACAGTAAGTATAAGGTCTGTGTCTAATACTGTTAAATTCATTAAATTAAATTAAATTAAATTAAACTTTGCCAAGAGTGCTCTGATATATGCTTATGCATATATTAGTGTTCTAATATATGCTTATGGGAAACAACATTGGAAGGTTTATCACTAAATATTGTAACAGCTGATCTTTACTGATGCTTTTCATGTTAGGATGTTGTTTCTTTTCACAAGCTAACTGCAGTTCTTCCCTAGACACAGCAGCATAAATTTGTGCCACTGATTTTGCATCTTGTCCCATACTAAAACAGTATAATCAAATAATAACTCTTAGATTTTTCTGAGGTGTCAGAGTACCTCTGACAGAACCTCTGCTAGCCGCAGAGGAGAAAGGACCTGATGATTTGGAAGAAGAATCTAATTAGGCCAACAGTAACTGATGAGAAGCCTAGGTCTTTCATTTAAAAAAAAAAAATGTCAGAAAAAGAAAGCATACAATAAAAAATTGTCCCTGCTTTCTACGTCTTTCTGGAGCAGGTCCTTTTCTCCAGTACTGGTTTCAGCTATGGAATTTTCAGCTGTCTGGGCTCAGCAAGCTGTGGACATCCTTCTAGCTGATATTTTTGAGACCTGTGTCCTTGCTATTCTGAGCAATCAGCTGCATGCCCCTATGTTCAGAACTCTTTCTTGCACCCCTGTTCTCCCTTCACTCTGGAAATTACCTCTCATCTTCCTGTCCTGTTTATCTGCTATCAGGTAAGGTCCAGTCTTCCCTTCAGAAGACTTCACCTGACCCACAATGAAGCAGGCAGGACAAGGCTTTCCCATCTCATCCTCAGTCACAGCTTTATAACAAAATACCACTCCATTGTTTGCAGGGTTGAAGAGAACTCATCAAAACCTGATGTTAAACTAAGGATATCAGCTTTTCATAGGATATCCCAATACTTCATCAGTTTCAAGGTTTTGGTAGTACATTACAATCACATACAGTCTGTAGCCTCCAGAAATCAAACACGCAAGTGGGCATTACAATCAGACTTTATCAGTAAAACCTTGAGGCTATTCACTCCCTATGAGATCCTCCAAAGACATCTAACTGAAACATCATCTGTTGTTCTTTCTTCATTATATCTTATGATTATTTTTGGATCCAAAAGTGGCCAACCCACACTGCAGTTCTTTTAGGCAGGAACTTACCACTTGAGAGGGTTATTTGATTTTCACTGCAGGAAACAAGAAGATGAGGATTCAATGTAAGACATTAACCACAGAACCCTTTGAATAAATAACAAGACAAAAGCATAAAGTACCCTTCTGTTCTACACAGAGGAATGATCAGCTTCCGTTATGACCAGAGACACTGGATTTAAATTTTACACATCCCTGTTGCTTAACTATAGATCACACTTCCTCTGAAGGTGGATAGTCCAAGGGTTCTTCACAGATCAACTAATGTTTCATTCTTTTCTGTGAAGTGAGTAAAACACAGGGTTTGGTCACTGGCTCTTGTCAAAATACTGGTTATCTGTTCAGAAAATCAAGTGGTATCCAGGTGAGGTGGGAACAGATTGAAATAAGATGTATGAGATGTTTCCTTGAGAAATCCATACTAGATAGCACAAAATGCCCCTTCCCCAAACTTCCCCTACAATTCCTCTGTGTCCCAAGCACTTACAGATCTAAAGTCTCTCTATGTAAGTAAAACAAATACTCTCAAAATTTAAACATTTTAAATCATTCTCTCTGTTCTGGTTATAGAAATATCTTAATTTAAGTAGACTGTATCCAAAAAACTTTAATCCAGATGCTGAAGCTGGAGCACATAAATATTTCTTCTTGTTGCCCAAATAGATTATTATTACATGGATTTAGGAAATGGATTTAACACACACACAATTACTAAAATAATTTGTCTTTGGAATGAGAGTTCTAGGATATGACAAGTCTTTAGATAAAGGAGTCAAATTATCATCATGCAACACAATAGGTTGCCTCATAATGCTGAATTGCTCACAGAACACAAAGATAAGCACCCAACTATCTTGTTAAAAATCAAATATGTTCAGTATTTTTCACTGCTTAGTGTTAGTTTTTGCACTAATCTTGAAGAAAATTCCTGATGGGATTTGCAGGTTACAAATGCTGTTCTCAGCTATGCTGTTAATATTTATAAAACAAGCCAAGAGGGATCTTTGTGCCTGTGGATCCTTAATGAACAGACTGACAAGGAATGTGTAGCTTCATACTGAAGATCCCTGGGTAAAATAAGACCTCTCAGGAATGCTGGCATGAGACAAGGAGAAATGCCGGAACACTAATTCTCTGGTGCAAAGCTTCTCATTCTGACACTTCTGCTAAGATCTGGCTGGGCACTGGATCCCGGAGATGGTAAGGACACTTTTCAAATAAAAAGTTCTTTTTATTCTACTGAAATGAATTAAATAAAATATGATGAGTGCTTGCTCTATTCCTGGCATAGCATATCTAGTCTGAGTTTGTGGTTTATCTGGGTAAGACATGTCCTTCAGGGATTTGAGCTATCATTCAAGATGAACAATATTAAAAACAATGGAGCAGGAGAGGGGTTGGGGATTATTTCTAGGGAAAAGCCAGTGATGAGCCTAACAAATGAAAGACTAACTAACCTGCTAGTATGTAAGGTACATTGGGCCAGTTACTGGTTTGGCTATTGCAAAAACAGAACACAAGTGAGCTAACCTTGGTGTCTGTTGCTGTTCAGAACCTCCTTGTATCTCAGGCTGTCTATGAATGGACTGAGATGGCCTTGCTATCTTCTGATCCTGTTCCTTTGTTGGGAGACTAATTTCTGCAATTCTTGATATGGTTATTATTTGACCTCACAGCAGGGAAGTTACTTCTACTTGAGAAGTTTCAACAGTAGATTTTAAACCCAGGAATGTCTTGTCTTTGCTCAGATGACACCTAAGTAATTTCCCACTGAGAAAAAGTAAGTGTTTTGCCAAGAAAAGTGATAAGGGAGGGCAAAATCAGCTAGAAATTAGAAACAATTAACACACAGCTCTTTTAGTTTTAAAGAGGAACAGCTTTTGATTGTGCATGCGATTTCTATGGTTACTCAAATTCCTCCCATCTCCACAGCAAATGTCAGAGAAAAATATGCGAGCAGTAGGTTCTGGCTGAGGAGATGACATTCAGGGTGCCCTTTTCATTACATGCCAAAGCAGCCAAAGAGCTTCAGTTACAGCAGAACAGGTGAGTGGGGTGGAAAGGCTCTGATGTCAGTGGAAGGGGAAGGAAAAGGCAAAAGGAGTTGGAGAATGGCATGAGAGGAGAAGAAATGAGGACAGCAATATAAACTAAAAATACCAGATACTTGATTATTTGGCATGTTTCTCTGTTGACAGTACACCTGTGAGAGAAGCAGGGAGAGGCTACACTACAGAGATTTGTTTAAATTTTCACAACTAGCTTTTTGTTGCTATAGGTGGATGCTACAAATATATCTAAAATTTTTACCTCCTTTCTTCATAAAACAAGAAAAACTTTAGAACATTGAAACTATTTGATTTACACAAGGCATTCCCAAGGGCAGAGAGTTTGCAGTATTGATACCATGTGAGATGTTTTCTGTTGGTAATTCCTATATTGATTCTTTACTTTGAAAAAAGAGGATTCTCAAAACTTGCTTTCAGTTTGGAGAATAATAGGATAACACCTCTCACTGGAGGACAGGATATATTGGTGTTCATGTAAAATTAGCCTATTTTAATACTTGCCTAAACAGCTAAATGTGCTGACCACTTCATTTGGTCACTGCCATGCCAGGCAGCACAGATCAGTCTCTTTGGCTACCTGGCAAATCCCTCCAGTTGATCTGAAGCAGGGGGCCTTGTAATCTCTCAAATCAGAGCCATTCCATGACCCCACACTGCTGTCTGACTTATACGTTAGCTAAGCTTGGACTTTACCTCTTTGGGCTCCAATTACAAACCCTTCATGTGTGCTGGACTGAATGTGTGTTATTTCTCCCAGCAGTACTGTGCTGATGTTGGGGCTGGGGCTGTGGTGCTGACATGGTTGGGCTAGAGGGGTGCTTATTCTGTGGGAGGTGTCACGAGCACTGTCATGAGACCTGAGCAGCAAAGTTCAGGTGATATGTGATTTCCTCCTTGCCTGGGGTGTGGTGGGGAGCTCACAGTGTGAAAGTTGAATTTTACTATATTGACAAAAAGTATCTGACGGGAAATGTTTTCAACCATTTGTGCTACTACCAGTAGAACACTGCTATTGTGTTTCAGAAATCCCCTGCCAATCCCCTGCCATCCATATGGGATAGAAGCTCTATTTGAGCCCAATAACTACATCTATTTTAAACTTTGCTCTGAGAGGTCTTTCTTTACGGCCATTATGGACCAACATATTTTTCAGGACCTTTGCACTAGTACTGATCAGATGACAGACAGCTTAACTCTAAAAATAGTACATCAGTGCAAAGTAACCCCTGACCTTCACACATAGCAGATAATCTCAAGTCAAGAAAAAGAAAACTTTAGTTTCTCACTTGTGTTCTATATATGTCCTAATAATATACTGGATCCTCAAAAAAAGCTGCACTGTATTTCAAGCACAGGACAATATGTAGGACTAGAATAATCTGTCTATAGATGGCTTTGGAAAGAACGCAACTTGACTGAGATGATTGCTTCAGATTGAAAAGTATAGCAAGCTGCAAGGATCTTAAACTAAGATAATATAATATAAAATAAAATAATATTAAGCACAACAAAAAGTCCTGTAAGAGTGATGTGAGTTTAAAATCCTAAAGATTATAATAATTTTCAAGTAAGGCAGTATTAAAGTATTTCTTATTGATGGTAAATATATTTATGATTATATCTTGTTCAAAATATATTTTCCAAAGTAAAGGTAATGTTTTTCTTAGGCACATAATTATCAGTTCAATCCACTGAAATGTGAATTGTAACCTACTACAGAAACTTTCAAGGTCTGCAACAATATCCAAACACCAATACAGACCAAAAAATTGCCTAGAAAGCTTCAAAAGTATCAAAATGTACATTTTTTTAATGTGATATGTTACAATCCCTACTTCCTTTCCTTCTTAGTTCAAAGCCATAAACCATGCATTAGTCTATCTCATCTAATCTTCCTGAAGTGCTTCGTTTCTATTCATTAAATTTCCTTCTCAAAATCTGAGATAATTTCTACAATTTCCCAGAGCTACTTCTAATCCACATGCCATTTCACCCTGCCGAAGTGCTTGGATGCCCCTCGCCCACAAGCTCTCAGACCCTTCATAAAGTCTGCAATGTAACAACTTTATGAGGTAATCACAGCAGGCAGCTGTAATAATCATGATGTGCTTAAAACAGTGGCTCATGTGGCAGCTATATGGTGTGGTTCCCAAGTGTGGCACTTAATAATACTCCTGCTCTAAAAGGCAAGAGAAATACCAGGATGGGATGTCCAAGTGCTCTTTACTGACTATTGCATATTTCATCCTAGATACTTTTGCCCTGGAGGCCCAGGTGTGTGGAGGCCCAGGATGGGACAGCCTGCTACCAGCTCAGCAGCTGTATCATGAAGGAAATGTCACATTCTGGCCAAAGACTCCTCCTTAGAGAGGGAATCCACAGAAAGAAGTTCATGAAGTGCAGCTCACCCAAATAAGGCAAGTATCTGTTCTTGGCCTTCCAACATCCTCTCCACCAACAGTCATGGCTAATTCATTGCCACAGGCAGAAGCAGAGAAAAGACTTCACCTCTGTCAGCCAGAGGAAGGAGATGATTTTAGGGCATTGCAGCTGGAGGGCTCTTCTGTGCCTGCAGCCTCAGCTGCACAGAGACTCCCAGACTGGACTGTCCCCTTTGGGACAAGGACAATGTCTTTGGGGGTGGGTGTCACCCAGCCCCTGCCTCACCTCAGCTCCACACATGCTGCCATGGTGCAATCAGATTCAATTGCAGGGGGTGTCTTTGAGGGTGTCTTCATTAATGCTTTGTGTCAAACAGGAAAATGATATTGTAGCAAATCTCCCTGTTGTCCAGCACTTTGGTCTGCAGGAACCACATCTAATGAGCTCCCACCTCTGACTGGCACTCAGACCTTGGGACTCCCACCCATTCCCCCTGACACCCATTTAGTCTAGGTGCCAGGTCCTCAACACTTGATGTCCTGCCCCACTGATCTTCTCCTGTCATGCTGAGGAAGGGACAGCCTGTGTTTCAAGTGTGTGCTAGTTGGTAGGACCATTGATGCTGCATGTTGGCCTTTTGATAGTCACACCTTTCCAAGCATCTACACGGTGCCCTTTCTGGGTAGAGTTCCCAGTGTAACTGAGGTCCTGCACACTGACCAGTGGCTGCTTCTGTCAGCTCAATTCTTTTTCTTTCAGCATTGCTGACCCAAACATTTCCAGGCCTTCTTCGGCCCATTCCACCGGTCTTTGTTCTGTCCCAGTGGTGAAACTGGGAACACATGAAACTGGCTGACCCACCTGGTTGGATTTTAACCTTTCTGATGAGATTCGATCATAACACGTGGGCCAGGAAGTTTCAGCAGCTTTAAAAGCGCCCATCTGGAAGTGAGACCTAGTTGCTGCCACCCAGAGGAGGGTCCACCTTGGTGGCCCCATGCTGCCACCCCCTGGCAGTGGGTGCCTGGAGCAGCGCGCCCGGGTGGCTGCTGCCTGGCTGAGCTCCCTGTGACTGATAGGAGCCTGCTGGAGCCCTGTGACCGACAGCCCCTGCTCCCCACCCCTGGTAATAATGCCATCGTCTTTCTGCCAAGCATCCCTTAAAAACTTCTCCGTCCCTTTAGTGTCAGGTGACAAGGCCCAAGCTGAGAATAAAGATGACAGGGCCTGCGTCCTCCGAACGACAGCCCAAATGGTGAGGCAAAAAGCAGAGTCACCATCCCAGCTGATGTCTCTGGGCCTTGCTTTCCTCTGCCTGGTTGCCTGTGGTGACTGTACCAGGCAGCGATGCCGGCTTTACGGAGCTCTCCAAAGGGCCAGTGGAGCCAGGCTGCAGGCAGAGCGGGGTCTCCATAACTATCACGTGCTAGCCCCCAGCCTGGCCTGGGGTTCCCCTGCAGCCCTGGTAGTCCAGTGGCTCTTGAGGGATCTCTGGTGCACAGCCCACCTACCTTCCCCCAGTGAGTGCTGTGAAAGCATAGCCTGGGCAAAGGGACATGGCCTTCTGCAATGCTGCTGAACCTGGGAGCAAGCCCTGCCACTGCCTGCATCCTCACCCGGAAAGGGACTCAAAGGGAGGCAGCTGTAAAGCCGTGCACTTTCAGAGCTACAGCCCAGCATGCCGTTTTCATGTGTTGGTTCACAAGGTAAGCGATGCCCCCACCCACCCCAGACTGAGCCCCAGC